>NC_058130.1:660292256-660376144 GCF_016433145.1 Gracilinanus agilis
TGGAACTCCTCCAGTTTATTATTCCTTTTAGCACAATAGTATTCCATGACCCGCATATACCACAGTTTGTTCAGCCATTCCCCAATTGAAGGACATACCCTCCTTTTCCAGTTTTTTGCCACCACAAAAAGCACAGCTATAAATATTTTCGTGCAACTCTGTTTATCTATGATCTCTTTGGGGAATTTGGTAGGACTCCTTCTTTACTTATCATATCAAATAATTTGTATAGTATTGGGATTAGTTGCTCTTTGAATGTCTAAAAGAATTCACTTGTGAATCCATCAGGCCCTGGCGATTTTTTCTTAGGGAGTTCTTTGATGCCTTGTTCAATTTCTTTTTCTGATATGGGATTATTTAGATATTCTATTTCTTCTGCTGTTAATCTAGGCAGTTTATATTTTTGTAAATATTCATCCATATCTCCTAAATTGTTATATTTATTGCCATATAATTGGGCGAACTAGTTTTTAATGATTGCCTTAATTTCCCCTTCATTAGAGGTGAGGTCTCCATTTTCATCTTTGATACTGTCAATTTGGTTTTCTTCTTTCCTTTTTTTATTAGATTGACCAGTACTTTGTCTATTTTATCTGTTTTTTCAAAGTACCAGCTTTTTTTTTTTTTTTTTTTTTTTTTTTTTCTTTTACTTTTGATTTTATTAATTTCTCCCTTGATTTTTAGTATTTCTAATTTAGTTTTCATCGGGGATTTTTAATTTTTTGAGTTGCATGCCCAATTCATTAATCTCGGCTCTCCTTAATTTGTCAATATATGCACTCAAGGATATAAATTTCCCCCTGAGTACTGCCTTGGCTGCATCCCACATAGTTTGGTAGGATGTCTCATCACTGTCATTTTCTTCAATGAAATTATTGATTGTTTCTATGATTCCTTCTTTGACAAATTGGTTTTGGAGAATCATATTATTTAATTTCCAATTAGTTTTTGATTTGCCTGTCCAGGTGCCCTTACTAATTATTATTTTTATTGCATTATGATCTGAGAAGATTACATTTATTATTTCTGCTCTTTTGGATTTGTTTGCAATGATTCTATGCCCTATAACATGGTCAATCTTTGTGAATGTGCCATGTGCAGCTGAGAAGAAGGTGTATTCCTTTTTGTCCCTATTTATTTTTCTCCACATATCAATTAAATCTAATTTTTCTAGGACTTCATTCACCTCTCTTACCTCTTTCTTATTTATTTTTTGGTTTGATTTATCTAGATCTGACAGAGGAATATTTAGATCTCCCACTAGTATGGTTTTACTATCCATTTCCTTCTTGAGCTCTGCCAGTTTCTCCTTTATGAATTTGGATGCTATGCCACTTGGTGCATACATATTGAGCAGTGTTATTTCTTCATTGTTTATACTGCCTTTAATCAGGATGTAATGACCTTCCCTGTCTTTCTTAATCATATCTATTTTTACTTTGGTTTTGTAAGAAATCATAATAGTCACTCCTGCCTTCTTTTTCTCATTTGATGCACAAAATATTTTGTTCAAGCTTTTAAACTTAAATTTGTGTATGTCCACCTGTCTCATATATGTTTCTTGTAGACAACATATGGTAGGATTTTTGTTTCTAATCCACTCTGCTATTTGCTTCCGTTTTATGAGTGAGTTCATCCCATTCACATTCAGAGTTATAATCATCAGTTGTGCATTTGCTGACATTTTCGTATCCTCCCTTATTCCTACCCCCTTTTTCTTATACTATTTCCTTTTAAACCAGTGGTTTGCTATTAAGCCACTATCCCTTATCCCCTCCCTTGATTAACTTCCCTTTCTATCCCCTCCCTTATTTCCCCCCCATCTTTTTGTTTTTAAAGGCCTTATGACTTCCCTTCCTCTTCTTCTCCCCTCCCTTTTTTTGACCTCCCCACTCCCGTGCTCCCCTTGGTTTATCCCTTCTGACTTTCTCAGAAGGGTTCGATAAGAGTTTTGTGTCCCAATGGATAGTATAGCTACTCTTCCCTCTCCGGTTTGATTACACTGAGGGTAAGGATTAAATATTACCTCTTAATGCTCTCTTCCTCTCCTTCTTATAATAGTATTTGTCCCCTCTCCTTCCCATGCCCTCTTTGTGTGTAATATCATATTCTATTTTTCTTATTCACTCAAGTTTCTCTTGGTGTCCCCTGCTATTCACCCCCTCTTTCCCATCCCCCATGTCATCTTAGATTATTTAGTGTTCCACCCTCACTCTGTGAATTATTCTTCTGATTACTATAATAGTGAATACTATAATAGTGAATAGAGTTCACTACAGAGAATTATACATAACATTTCTCTACATAGGAATACAGATAATTAGATCTCATTGAGGCCCTTAAAAAGGCAGATTTAAAAATTATAAGTTTTCTTTCTTTCCCCTCTGTTTCTTATCTACCTTTTCATGTTTCTCTCGATTTTTGTGGTTGGATATCAAACTTTCCATTTAGCTCTGGTCTTTTCTGTGCAAATACTTGGAATTCTTCAATTTTGTTGAATGCCCATACTTTCCCCTGGAAATATATAGTCAATTTTGATGGGTAGTTGATCCGTGGTTGCAGGCCCAGCTCTCTTGCCTTTCTAAATATTGTATTCCAAGCCTTGCGGTCTTTTAGCGTGGAGGCTGCCAGATCCTGTGTGATCCTGATTGGTGTTCCTTGATATTTGAATTGTCTCTTTCTGGCTTCTTGTAAGATTTTTTCTTTTGCTTGAAAGCTCTTGAATTTGGCAGTTATATTCTTGGGCGTTTTCTCATCTGGATCTAGTGTAGAGGGTGTTCTATGGATCCTTTCAATGTCTATATTGCCCTCTTGTTGTAGGACTTCAGGGCAATTTTGCTGAATAATTTCTTTTAGTATGGAGTCCAGGTTTCTATTAATTTCTGGTTTTTCTGGAAGACCAATTATTCTCAAATTGTCTCTTCTAGACCGTTTTTCTTGGTCTGTCACTCTCTCATTGAGATATTTCATGTTTCCTTCTATTTTTTCTGTCTTTTGACTTTGTTTTATTTGTTCTTGTTGTCTTGAGAGATCATTAGCTTCTAATTGCTCAATTCTAGCCTTTAGGGATTGATTTTCGGCTATAATCTTTCGGTTTTCGGCTATGATCTTTTGGTTTTCGGTTATAATCTTTTGGTTTTCGGCTTTAATCATTTGGTTTTTGGCTATAATCTTCTGGTTTTCCTTTTCACTCTGGTCATTTCTGGTGTTCAATTTGCTTATCAGTTCATTTGATTTCTGAGCCTCACTTTCCAATTGCAAGATTCTACCTTTTAGACTGTTATTTTCTTGCCGGATCTCTTCCATTTTCCTCAAAATCTCAGTTTTGAACTCTTCCATAGCTTGTGACCTGTTTTCCTTATTTGAGGTGGGTCCAGATGCTTGTTTGTTCTCCTCCTCTGTTTGCTTGGTTGTCTGGATTTTCTCTGTGTAAAAGTTGTCGAGTGTTAAAGACTTTTTTTTCTTGTTGTAAATCTTTCTCTTCTGAACTTCCTGAGTCTGGGTAGCCATCATTAGCCCAGCAGCTTCTCAGCTTTATCCTTGCGCTCAGGGTCTGTCCGCGGTCTTTTGGCTCCTGAGTTCTGAGGTCTGTTTTTTTCCAAGGTCAAGCCCCCTGGTGGACCCCTTGCTTGATCCTCTGCTGGAGGTTCCTTTACAAGTCTCAGGGAGCTGCTTCCACAGTCGTATACTCGTCTGCACTGGTTCCCCACTCAGGGTTTCAGAGCTTTAGCTCATGGCTGTGTCTGCCTCCACCCACGCCTCCGCCTCCGCCCGCGCCTGCGCTCTGAGCTCGTACTCTGAACCCTGAGCCCGCGTTCAGAGTTCGTGTGCGTTCTTTAGCTTTTTGGGTTCCCAAATCTTGCTCCTCTCTGGAACAGGCTCTGGAGCTGCCAATGACTCGATGGGTGCCCCAAACTTGCTCTATTTCTTTTTAGCTGGCTTCGGCGCTATAGGTGGTGTGTGTGGAGGGGGTGGGGGTGGGTTGGTTGCTCAGCCCGCAATTTAGTAAGAGTTGTTTCACCCCTTTATAGCATGGAAATGTCCTGATTCCACGTACCTTCCACTCTGTACCCTTTTGTGGGGTTCCTCCATTCGTCTGGACTTTTTTTTATGTCCCCTTGAAGAGTCTTGTGTGTTTTAGTCAGGAGAGGTTGAGAGCTGCTTTTTACTCTGCCGCCATCTTAACCAGATATTTCTAGTTTTACTCTGATCAGATATTTCTATTGAGTTCTGGATTTTCCCCTAAGAAATAGTTGAAACTCTTTTAGTTCATTAAATATACTTAAATTTTTTTTAAATTATGCTCATTTTTACTGGATATATTATTCTTGTGTGTAATCCTAGTTCTTTTGCTCTGTGAAATGCTGTGTGACATGTCCTACATTTTAAATATTGGAGCTGCTATATCTTATGTTATTTTGATTTCAGTTCCACAGTATTTAGATTCTTTTTTTTCTTGTTGCTTAAGGTATTTTCTCATTAACCTGGGAGCCACTTAGCAACTATATTCTTGTGCATTGTGTGTGTTATTGGAGTCTTTTTTTTCTGGGGGCAATTGGTAGATTTTATCAATTTCTATTTTACCCTCTGATTCTGAAATTTCTGGGCAGTCTAATCTATATTTTTGATTGTAACTTTCTAGGAGTCCAACTATTCTGGTATTGTCTCTCCTTGATCTATTTTCTATGTCTGCTGTTTATGTAATAAGATATTCCATATTCTTTTCTATTATTCATTCTTTTGATTTTGCTTTATTATTTCTTGTTGTCTTAGGACATTGTTAATTTTTATTCATTCAATTCCAGTTCTTAATATATTATTTTATTCCATGAAAAGTTATCCTTTTCATTTTGGGTCATCCTTCCTTCTTAATTTTCTTACATTATTCTTTTTTTGTTTTCTGATTTTCCTGTACCTCTCTCATTTTTGAGGTATTTTTAAAGCTCTTCTAAAAGTTGTTTTTTAGCTTGTGGCCATTTATTTTATTTCTTTGCTACTTCCAAAGTAGATATTTCTAGTTCATTTGCCTTTGGGTTTGAGCCATTGTCTTCTCTTTCCTCATAATAGCTGTCAAGAGTTAGTTTTTTTTCTCTTTTGCTTGTTCATTTTAATAAAAAATTTAACAGCTGGGCCAAAAGATTTAAGAATAGGGTTTTTAGTGTACTTCCAGGGTTCCTATTGTGCTGAAGTATGCCATCAGTTTTAGAAATGTTTTATATTTGTTTTTATATGGGTCCTATTTAGTTATTCCAGTTTTTATAGTCCAGGGTCTGATGTAATCCTGGGTCTTTGCACAAGCCCTATTCTACAATTGATCTCAGGTATTCCAACCAGAACTAGAGGGAAGTTCTGTCATTGCTATTGTAAACAGCCAGCCTATCTCCTAGTGTGTCAGCAACTACGGACTCTACTCTTCTGAAAATGATCGTGTTCCTTTCTCACTCCTCCTCTACTACTGTCATATCATCCCTGGGCAGAATAGGTTTCAAGTCTTCTTGACCCTCTAAAATCCCTCCATTGCTAGCAGTAAGTCCTGAGCCCTTGCACACAGGGTCTGGAGCCTTCAGACTCCACTGTGTCTATTCTTTCTATCCCCAGCTTTGGGACAGTGGGGGGGGGTGGGGGAGTTTCCAAAGACAAGGCCAGGAATAGACAGAGCAGGTCCCAGATCCCTCTCCTGAATCCAGTCATATCCTCAGGGTTATAGTCAAACAACATAAGATTGTTAATCTTGATCCTAGTGGTTACCCTTTTGATTGCACCATGTTTGCTCTTTTCCTGCCCCTAAGGCCTACAATGGTGGAACTGAGGCCAGGAAAGTCAGAAACTTTTCTCCTTAGTTTTCCCAAGCAATTAAGCTTCATTCCTTACTCCTGCCTATTTTTGCCACTTTTAGCTTTGATTCTGTGGAGTTATTTTTGGTTGTTTGTGAAAGATATTAGGAGGGCAAGAAAGTTTCTTGCCCTATTATGACATCTTCCTACAATGAATCTCCTAGAATGCGTTTTTGTGAAGAAGCAATGGATTCCCCATCCTTTGGAGAGTTTCAAGGAGATATTAGATGACCATATTTTCAAAGTTTTATTACAGTAGCAGTTAGTTTTGAGGCTCTAGATGGCAGCTGAAATCCTTTCACCTCTAAAGTTTTATCTTTTTTTTGAACATGATATTTTATGTAATAAATAACGTAAATATAAAATAAATAAGAGAAATAGGTTGGTTAATGGTAGTTGATGGAGATATTATAAAGCACATAATTGAGTGTGGATGGTAAGGATGCGATAATAGTCAAAGGAACTCGAATCTGGATTTCTAGTGATGCTATAAGGAACCTGTGGGTGGAGGGAAAGAAGATGAGATCTCTTTCTGCTATATACAAGCATTATAAAAAGAAATTTGCCCAGAAAACAGAAGAAAATGCTAAAATTGATGATGCCAAGTTTGTTTATAAAGATTTAGGATTCTTATGAATGAAGGGAATAGTTTAAGACATGATAGAGAATCAATCAGTGAGAAAAATGGGGCATTCATATTTACATAATGAATAATATATAGATTGAACTCACCCCTAACATTATCCATGTTACACATACCCCAACACACAAAAGTACACATTTACTGGGTAAAATTATTTAATTTTTCATGTGAACTTTTCTCAGGAAAAATATTTTCCTTAGATCAGTATTATTCTTATATATCTAAAATATTCTATCTTCTATAAAATCTATATCTGGAAGCAAAATATCCATCTTAAAATACCACTTCCTGCCCTGAAGCTGAGTAGTGTCTGGCTAGAACATCTGTTAATTGTCTTGAGCTCACTAGACTATCTTGATTACCTAGTGGTGTTGTGAGTGAGAACTGACCATTTGAAAATAAGACTGAGGCCCTATTGGGTCCCCATGAGAAGCCCTGGATTTAAATAACTATCAGGTGCAAAGGTAGTATCACTTACAATTAGGTTGTAACTGCAAAAAAACTTTAGAATGAGAAAAATCAAGTGGAGAGCACAAATATAATAATAATGAAACATATACTGTGCCCTTGCAAACCCAGCTCTCTTGAAGGACAGAAGATGTCATCAGAATGGTTTATTAAAGATCATTTTAATTTATTTACTAAGCAGTTTGGTTAAAAATCGGCCTTTGATGCAACAGAACACAAACAGCCCTATTTAATTAGCCATTGCTGAATATAGTTAGTGAGCTAAAGATACTCTCAAATCTGTACCTGTAGGCCCTAGGGTTCATTAATTAAAGAAGTCAGATCTAAGGAAGATACATCCAATATGTAGACACAAAATACCAATCATTTTACAGTTCCTAAAAGCATAGTGTTATAGTGAAAAGAACAATGGCCTATGAGTCACTTCATTTAAGCTGAATCCTTGATGCAGACATTCATTAGCTGCATAAAATGGGGGAAATGGTTTAATTTCTCTGAGTCACAGTATTATCACTAATTTTCCATTAGTGGAGAAAAATCCCAGTAAGGAAAGTTTCTTTTTAAATTTTTCTTCCATATTATGTCAATACAATTTTTAATATTAGCTTTCTTACATTTTGTAATCCACATTCTCTTCCTCCCTCCGTCTCCTACAACTCCTCAAAAGATAGATAAAATGACTTAGGTGTATATACATGTTTGTATATATACATATATTTATATAATCATATATTGCATATTTTCATTTTATCATATTTAGAAACAAAATACAGATTGCTTACAGTAGAGAAAAATAAAATGAAGAATGATATGCTTCAATCTGCACTGAGAACCCACCAGTTCCTTCTATGGTAGTAGATAGCTTTTTTCATCATGAGTCCCTTGGAATTGTCCTGATCTTTGCCTTGTTGAAAATAGTTAAATCATTCACAGCTGATTATCATACATCATTGCTGTTATTGTGTACAACATTCTCCTGGTTCTGCTCACTTCATTTTGCATCAGTTCATATAAATCTTTCCAGTTTTTTTGTGATCCTCAGTATCTTCAATTAATTTTTCTTCTCCCTGCTATAAATAGAATTTCCAGTTCAATATTGAATAATATTGGTGATAATAGGCATTCTTCATCACTAATCTTATTGGCAAGACTTTTATCCCCATTAGACCTAATGCTTGTTAATGATTTTAGATAGATACTAGTGATCATTTTAGGGAAATTTTCTTTATTTCTTTTTAGTGCTTTTAATATGAATGACTTGTAGTTTGTTAAAAACTTTTTCAATAACCATTGAGCTTTTTGTTGTTTTTGTTACTGATATATTCAAATATGCCGAAAGCTTTCTTAATATTAAATCAGCCCTGCATTCCTGGAAAAAATGTAGGATTTTTATGATATGTTATTATACTTTCATTGTTAGTCTTTTATTTACAATTTTATAATTGAAATTCATTTAGGAAATTGATATATCATTTTCTTTCTCTCCTTTTGATCTTCCTTGTTTAGGTATTAGCACTATATGTGTGTTGGTATGAATGTCAATTTATTTTTAAATCCTTTCCTGATGCCACAGAGTAGGTACTTTATAAATGTCTGCTAAATTGAATTGCCTCACTATATTGTTATCTTGTTATTCTTGTGTAATTAATTCAATCAATTATAGTTGGTACTTGTTTTATCTTCAGTCTCATCTGTAGAATGTTAATAGAAGCTCTCTATTGAACAATATCTAGTGTCAAGGCTTCAGTATTTATATCTTTACATTTATTCTTTCTTCCATTATTTGCATTCCAACCCCATTAAAATGACCCAAGTTTTCTCTACAGTTTTAGAAGTATTATAAAATGGACAAGGAAAATGTAAGCTCCTTGTAGGTATTTTTTTCTTTTTATTCTTATGACCTAGCATAGTGCCTGACATATTCACTATTCCAATTCTCTCTGTTAGAAGGCCATGTTTTGTTTGATGCCAAACTTTTTATTTTATTTGGTCTATAGAAAAACTTTTGAAGAAATTTTCCTTATCAAACAAAATGGTAACTCTTCTGCAATTTAGGGCCTTAGTGAGTTGTCTGGGGCACTGACAAGTTACATGACTTGCTCAGATAGTTAGTATGGGTCAAAAACTAGACTTGATATTGTCTTCATGACTGAAGTGAGTTGAACGTTAACTACATCTACTAACACCCATCCTGATATATGGCATGTGCTTAACAACTGCTCATTTGATGTTGAAATCAAGGGATAGAAGAGACTCTACTAACAAATAGTCACATTTTTTTCATTTCCCTGTATTATTCTCCAAAAAAGTCTCTTTCTGAAGATTTCCAGTGATGAAAAAGTCCACTATTTCAAGGCATCCACATCCATTGTTTCCACAAAATTCTTTGTCACACTGAAAAGGAATATTCCTCTCTGCAACATTTAGCCAACTGTCCTGTTAAATCAACACAGAATAATAAAATTTATTTGGGACTGTGATATTTGCCAGTGGCTACAGGAAGTTCAAGAATTATTATGGCCATTTAAGCTGAGGAAATTAGAGTTGAAAGAGTTGAAATAACTGTTACAGTGGTAGTAAATGCAAGATTATAGAGTAAAATCCAGGTCTTTGGATTCTAAAACTAGTACTCTTTCTGCTATAGTATGCTGAATATGTATTTTTTCATTTTTAATTCATAACCTTCATTCAAATATTTAAACACTTCCAAAAATTATATTTTGTTGCCTTATTATATTATGGCAGTAATTCTTGGCACTAGAAGATTACCAAATAGATATACAAACCACGACAAATTCTACCATTCTTGAAAGGCTTTCTGAGAACCAACATAGATTTAAAAAAAATCTATCCAACAGCATACTTCTTTTTTATACACTTTTTGTTGTTGTTTTGGTTTGATTTGGTTTTTCCTTCTAAGACCAAACATCAGTTTCCCTACCAAAGACATTTTATATTGTTCTTAGCTTTCTTTGTCAGTGCTAGCTAATTATCAGATTTAGCATTTTTAATACTATCAAAACAGGACCATGCTATGCTTTTGAAATCATACTCTTAGCTTCATGCTTATATCTTCTGAAAATATCTTTGTAAAATCTAACTTCATAGGTAAATTCTGATGATTAATCAAGAAACGATCACAAGATTGTTTCTTGATTTATCATCAGAATTTCATTCCTGAGATTTTCATTTCTTTTGTGGGCTGATTTCCCATTTGTAATATTAATTCTTCAAATTTTCCTCTTCTGAAATTCTACTCTTCAAAATTTCTCTTCAGTATGTTTATCATTTTAGATTATAGATTTTCATACAGTTCATGTATTTCCATACAATATATATAATGTCATTCTATTACCCTTTATTTAAAACTTGTGCAAATTGTATTTGAGGATTGAGTAACAGCCCCATTAATTCTTACTAGTTTCTATGAGAACATATTAACTTCCTTAACCCCCTTTTTGTGAGTCATACTGGGGGGACTAGTGAATAGATTTGTACTTTCATGTGTATTGTTTCTTTATTTTTGCTGATCTACAGCCAGAGGCTGGATGGTCATTCTTCTGCTATATTGTAATCAGGTTTAATTCAAGTTTGGGTCAACTGAAAAGGTCACAGAGGTTCCTAGTTACACATATTGTGTGATTTTTGGTAATTTAGTCTAATAAAGTTTTTCCTGTCCGCCCTAATATTCTGTTTAGTATATAGATTAGCTGTGATGTTCCCTCTTTAAATCCATCTCATTCTGATCAGGTAATACCCAGGCAAATACTTTCACCCTAGATCTTATTAGCAGCTTTCTGTCTATGGCCAGTCATTCATTGTTCCTTTGTCCTATGCCAACATCCAGAAAGCCAAATTCCATTCTCTGACAGCACCATATCATTCAGCTTTTGACTTTCTATATTTTGCTTCCCTTCCTAAGATCCTTCCCTTGAATCAGTAGCAGGATGAAAACATTTTCTGTATCTATAATTCCTTCTGTTTCCTGCCCAGATCTTCTTAATCCCTAGAGATTCTCCTTGTGTTTACATATGAATCACCAGAACTGGGTGGCCCCCATAACTTTTTAAAAGTTGTGGGAGGGAAGCTCTCAAGTCATATCCTGGTTGTATGTCCTGGGAAGTCATCATAATTCATAGCTATTAATGTCCAGGTGACATATGACATCCTCCATATTTAACAGTAAATCCTCATCTTCTATTATGAGGTGCATTTTCAATTTGGAACTGGGGTTGGGGGAGTCTTTAGGCTAGGTAACATGGGTGGTTATCCTTTACTCTTATATGCAGCATAAGAAGCTTCTTTGTCAGAAGGTTCTATTTCATCTTCTATTCAAAGAATAACATGCTTAATAAATGATTCAAACCAAATAAATGATGTCTGTCTAAACCTTCCAGTTTTGCATCACATTCTTTTAACTTCCACTTTCTTTCCTTGGTTTAGATTCCTTTTGGTTTTGTTCTCAGGGTCTTTGTTGTTGTTGTTGTTGTTGTTGTTGTTGTTGTTCTCCCCTTTGCCTTTATTTTCCATTTTGCTGAAGACACTCCATCCTCCCTGACAACTCAGAAAACTGAGAGTGCAAGACCTTTTTGATATCTTGACTTAAGGCTTAATCTTTCATGGAGCGCAATTTTCACTTAATGCCTAAAGGAGAAATAAGAAAGCATAGGCTCTAAAGGATATGGAACTCTATTTTTCATTCCATATCCTCTAAAATTGAGATTATGTGGCTATCTGGAGTAGCTAAATACCACAATACAACTACCAATTGCCCCAACTGTTTCCTGCATCATAACCTTTGTCAGATTGACCTCCAGAGCCATCTTTTAAAGAGGCCAAAGTGTTCTCTCCCAGAACTTCCTGTGCTAATCTTCTACTCTCCCAGGTGTGAATAATAATTATTTAGCAGATCCCTGACAACTCCCTTATCATGCAAATGCAAGCAATAAATTCACTAGCAAATGCATTTAAGAATCCCTACAGGATAATCTCCAAGGTCACCAACCTTCTCCTTCTGCTCTCACTCCTCTGTTGCCTATTCACATTGCCAGAATTTAAATTTGGAACCAATTGACATTTCAGGTAGCTCTGAGTCTTCACCACAAGAAATCTTGCTAATCCTTTCATCTATACATGTGGGGGGAAATGCACACTTCACTTTTCACCTTTGTATTGCTTACTCATCATGCTCAGCTGTTGATCTAGCCATTCACCAACCCATTTCTATTTTCATTTCATCTCATCTATGCAGTAGCATCATCTAGTGGTGAAAGAATGTAATCTCAGGCTAATGTCTTGGCTATATGGGGAAAAAGGCCCAATTTTCATAATTATTTTTTTCCAAACCAATTTCCTCACCTATGTTGTGAAAATAGCAGGAAATGCATATGTTACTTGGAATATATTCACTGGTTTTTTAAGCACAGCTGACAGAACCATTGTTAGCGATTTTGGAAATCAATGCACATATTAAGCATCTATGATGTGCCAGGGACTGTGCAAGCCCCTGAAGTTACAATATAAAGAATGAAATGCTTATTCATAAAAAGCCTAATTTCTATTGCAGTCATAACAAGTGGAATATAAATATAAACAGAAAAAAGTTTCATGTAGATTAAATAAGTTCAAGGTCATTTGGAAGGGATAAGGAAATGCTTCATGTAGGTGACATGAACTGAGTCTTAAAAGAAGACAGAGTTTCTAGGAGTTATAGGCAGTTATAAGGAGCAAGTACATTCTAAAAATGTGGGACAACCAGTGCAAAGTCATAGAAACAGAATGTAAAGTCTAGTGTAAGGTACAGAGAGAAAGTCACCTTGACTAGATCAAGACATGACTAATGAATCTGGAAAGAAAGAAACAGATTATATTTTAAGAATATTGAAAAATTGCCTGAGGTGTAAATTGAATGGCTTTCACAAAGTCAAAAGAGGAATTTCTACATTCAGCTTACCTTTGATCCTTGGAACCTTTTTGAATGTACTATTAAAAAGGTGGTTTCTGTGCATTTAGAATGGGAAGCAACAACAACAATTTTACTTCAAGACTAAATCTTAACAGATTAACATTTCCCTTTTTAAATTGAAAACATCTATATTTGAGCTAAAACTGTGTATTGTAGAAGAGCAGTAAGGGTCAGACACTGGGCTTAAGTGATTGATAAGGGTTATAGAGCTATGAAGTTTCTGAAGCCAGATCCTCATTTTCTTTTGGCATAGTAATTAAACGAGTATATTAGAGGGATATTGTTGTTGTTTCAACCAGGAAGATGAGAGAGGGCTAGACAGCATACTATCTGATGATCAGTTGAAGCAATTGTTATTTGCCCTGGAAAAGAAGATTTAAAGGGAATAAAGAACTGTTTTCTAGAATTGAAAAGTTGAAATGTAGAAAAAGGGTTAAATACTTTTTTTGGTCCAAGAGGACCATAATGGAAAAATTGAATAGGAATAGCAAAGAAATATTTGTAGGTTTGATGTAAGAAACAATTTCTAAAAAAAGTAGAGATATCCAAAAACCAAATAGGCTACCTCAGAAGTTGATGGATTACCTTTCACTGCAGATCTTCTAGCAAAAAAAGGGAGGGAAACAAAGTTATTTAAAGTGGATTCTGTTACCATTATTCACTTCTGTCTCCTTGGGCACTACTGCATAATCTCCCTACTCCTCAGTTTTTCTCATCTGGAAAACAAAGTTAATAATACCTACCCTACCTAGCTCAGAGGATAGAAGGGAATAATGGACATGAGAAGGTATCAGATTGAGAAGCAAAATGAAGGAAAAAGTGACAAATCAAAAAATGATCAATATCTGGATTATTGTCCCTTTTAGTGTAGAAAGCTCTCCCACCTCCCCTTTGCCTCTTAGCTTTCCTGACTTCCTTTAAAACTGAGTTCTAAGACCTCTCCCGGAAGGTGGCTTTTCCATATCCTTTTCTCATACTCTGCCCACTCAGTGCCATTTCCTTAGAAATTACCGTACATATATTCTGTATATATAATAGTTATTTACATATTACCTTCCTGATTGGAATGTGAATTCCTTAGGTACCAGAAACATATTTTTGTCTTTCTTTGTGCCTTCAGTACTTACATTTGAAATGCTTAATAAATTCCTACTAGTTTATAGACTCTGGAAAAATTAAGCATTATATATATATGCAAAAATATTATTTTATTACTAATTTCCTCCTTTGGTAGAAAGTATTATTGGTCCAATTTTCCATTTTATTTAATGAATCACATGAAGGGCTATATATTGTTCATAGCAAATTTGCATATTACATGAAGTTGAAAGAATGACAAATTTGGACTGTCACTTTTGAACAGTTCATAATACAGGTTGCATAATTATAACAATGGTAATCCATAATTGTTCTGATTTGCAAAGATGAATCAATCTAGACTTACCCAACTTTAATAGAAAGCTAGGTGCAATTAGAAGACAATATGAATCTCAGCTCTTCAGATTTTCATTTGTATAAACATGGGCAAGTCATTTGACTCATCTTACCTCAATTTTAGCTGAAGTGTGAGTGGGTTGGTCTACATGGCCTCTGAGGTCTCCTCCAACTCTACACCTCTGATTCTGAAAAATATTACTCATGATGAAAGAATAAATATTAATTATTTATGACTATTAGTGCTTGCAGAGGTCTTGATGTGTCCTGTCATTCCACCCTTCTAACAATCCTATGAGTTAAGTACTGCATGGCTTGCTATACCCATTTTAGAAGTAAAGTAGTTAAAGATTTTAAATGACTTGCCCATTCTCAAATAGACAAGTCAAAGAGGTAACATTCAAATTCAAATTTCTCCTAAGTCATTCTATCAAATCTGTTCAAAATTTCTTTCTTTATCTTCAGTCTGTTACTTGGTGAGAAAAGCATGGAATCTGGACAGAGAGGGCTTTGGATAAAATCAAAATTCTATCATTTACTATATGACTTTAGGCATATGAGTTTATTCCTCATGGCCTTCATTTCCTTATCTGTAAAAGGAGGGTAATAAATGAATAATGTCACAATGTAAGTGCTAGAAAGGAACCTTGTATTCCATCTAGTTTAAACCTCTCACTTTAAAGTTGAAAAACTGATATCCAGAAATAAAGTGACAACCCAGGTGATAAAAATGAGCAAGGTTGTGAACCTTCTTTTGATTCCAAATCCAGCATTCTTTCCTCTCTACTCTATCAAATCAATCTTTGTAGTATTGTGAACTACAAAAATGCTTGGAAAAGTCTTATTTACTCATATTTCAGGACAAGTTCTCTGCCATCTCATTTTTTTTCAACTGCTTCAAAAATAAATATACTTCATTTTTCATTTTAACATTCTTTTTTTAAAATTTTGACATCCAAAGTGTCTCTCTTTATAACCTTTCCACCATTAATTAAAAGAGTAAGCAATATATCAGATACTTGTGAAGTCATACAAATATGTATTTCCATATGAGGCATGTTGCCAAAAAAAGAAAACAGGAAAAATAAAATAAATGATAAAGTATGTTTGAATCTTAATCAGAGTTCATCAGTTGTGGAAATTAATATTTTTCATGATGAGTCCTACCAGATTTTCCTGGAAAATTGTATTGATTACAGTAGCTAAATCTTTCACAGTTGATCATTTTTATAATGTTGCTGTTAACTATGCACAATGTTCTCCTGGTTTTGATAAATTCACTTTGCTTCAGTTCATGTAAATCTTTTGAGGCTTTTTCTGAAATCATCCCCTTCAGCATATCTTATAATAAAATGGTATTCCAGGAAATCATGTACCACAATTTATTCAACTGATGGATATCTCCTCAATTTTCATTTCCTTGCCATCACCAAAAGAAAAGCTAGGATTTCTTTTGTTCATATATTCTCTTTTCTTTTTATATCGATCTCTTTGGGATATAGGCCTAGTGATAATATTGCTCAGGGAAAGTGTATGCAGGACTCAACTCCTTTGTGATTTTCAATGAGATAATGCTGCTTTCAGCCTTATGTCATCCATCCTCATAGGGTTTCATAGTCTTAAAACATTAAACTAGACCTGTCTTTGGCAAACAAGGTTCTCACCCTTGTAAGGAAATTAAAGATCAGATAGGTGAGGTGATTTTCAACTTCTTTTTGTAGCAAAACTTTTGCATCTGTCAAACTTAACTAGGAAACCATCATAGTCAATGTCAATGACTCTTCTTTGATCAGTTTTCTACTTGCACTATCAATAGAGTTGTTCAAAAAGAGCAAGCTGGAGCTTCTCTAGCCATATGGAGAACCATATTTCAATTTGAGTCATTTAATTCAACGTTTGCTTTATGCAACTATGCATCAAACTGCAAATAGATGCATGATTCTAAAATATCTGCTATATCTGTAACCTGAAAGTTTCCTCTTGGTTATTATATGGTCAATTTTATTTGCTTTATATATTAAGGGTCAGTCAAGTCCTAAACTTTATGATTATTCTTGAAGAGTTTATTCATATCCAAATACCTTACTCTTTGCTAAATGAAATACCTGATAGAATGCTTAATTTAGACTCAAGAATAATTAGGTTTAAATCTTACCTCAGACCCTGACTAACCATGAATCTTTAAGCAAATCACTAAATTACTTAAACTCAATTTGTCATCTGAAAAGAATGCAAATAATAATGTCAGTTGTTTTACAGGACCATATTATGACTAAATAATATGTGTGCAAAATATTTTGATAGTTGTTATGATTAAAAATCCTTGAAGACTATATATTAATTTATAATTATTTATTATTAGTAAAAGTTGGAGAGAGAGAGAGAGAGAGAGACAGAGACAGAGAGACAGAGAGAGACAGAGAGAGAGAGAGAATACCTGGCCACTCTGACTAAAAAATCTTGAAGTCACCCCATGATTACTCTGTTATGGTTCCTGCAGTGGCCCAAGTCTCTCCAAGCAGCAGCAAGCTGAGATCTCCCAGAGTCAGAAAAGTCCAATGCCTGCTAAGCAGTAAACACTCCAGAATTCCAAAATAGGGAGAAACTGAGTGAGCTCCTATCCGCTAAAGGCAAGAGCCCTTCACCCTTCCCCTCATTCACTTATAAGGTCAATCTTCTCCCTATCCACTGGAAATCTCTGATTGGCCTTGCTTAACTTCCATCCAAGGCCACTCTACCCGTACCCACCCACCTACATCCCCCCCCCAGCCATTGTGGAGCCCTCTTTTATGAACATGTTGTTCTTGGACTTTTGCCAGCCCTGCCCTCTGCCAGAACATGTGCACAGCCAGGCACAGACAGGGCTGGTATCAATAATTTGGTTTTCAAAATGGATAGATGAGTACATTTCATATTACATTCAAACATAACATTTAATTGAAAAATGAATATTAGCTATTTATGTTATTGTCCATTTTTTAAAATTATATATATGTGCATATATATAGCTGGTTTTTCAAGACCTTTCCCTATGCCTACTTAGAATTCAAGTTTCTGAATTCACTAACTTTGAGTATCTTCAAGGACTTTTTTAAACATCTCTAACAATTTGATTTAGGCCCTGAGTTTTTCTATATCTTTCCAGTACTTCCTTCCTCAAAGAACTAAAACCCCAATTCAGACCTGACTATTACAGCATCCTCCTAAGTAGGCTCCTAATTTCTACTTTCTCCATCTCCAATCCATCCTTCTCTCAACTTGCAATATCACTTTGTTGAAGCAAAGGTATGATCAGATCAATCTTCCCCTTGAGAATTATAATTAATTTCCTATTGACTCTAGGATAAAATAAAAAGTTCACAGGTTACCCCTTCACAGTATCTCCACACTAATTTTTCCCAATTTTCTCCATTTTTTTCTGTTGTAGTACTGTACACTCCAAATAAATAGACCAATCTGCTTATTACTGAAATCCACAATCCATCTCCTGTCTCTAAGGTTTCACATAACTATTCCAAAGACCAAAATACAATTCCCTCCTCTAAAATTTCTAACTTCACTTAAGGTTCAGTTTGTAATATCAGCTACCTCCTATAACAACATGTTTAATTCCCATTTTTCAAATCCCCCTAATAAAATGCAAACTCCTTGAATGCAAAGATCAAATTTTATTTTTTTAAAAACCCTTATGCTCCTTCTTAGAATCAGTATTATGCATTGGTTCCAAGGCAGAAGAATGATAAAACCCAGGTGATGGGGGTTAAGTGACTTGCCAAGGGACACATAGTAGGAAGTGTCTGAGCCTAGACTGGAATCCCGGACCTCCTGTCTCTGTCCCAGGCTCACAATCTACTGAGTTACCTAGCTGCCCTGAAGAACAAATTTTATTAAATGATGGTCTTTTCCCTACACATAGAGCAGTGCCTTATATATACTAGGCAGTCAACAAATGTTTATTTAACTGAATTAAATTTTTCATAAAAATACACTTATTTATGTTATATGATAATACCTGAGTATACTGGATAGCTTCAATTTTCATAACTTCTTCCTAAAATATTTTTAATCCTAAAATAATTAAGAGCAACACAAAATGTCAACAGAATGTTAATGAAGCTGTATGCAGAGGAAAAAGAGATTCCTGACATATAGCAATCTTGGGATCATCCTTGAGACTTATGACATCAAATAAGAGCAATAGTAAAATCACTTGGGAGAAACTACTGACTAGTCAAACTGCTAGTCATTGAGGAAAGTAGAAATATCTAATAATATCAAGAGTAAAGCAAGATTACCCATTATCACCAGAAATGCCAGCTATAGCAATAGGAGAAGAAGAAGTGAAAGGAATTAGAATAGGCATGAGGAAATAAAACTATAATTCTTTGTGGCTAATTTGATGATATACTTAGAGAATCCTAGACAATCAACCAAAAACCTAATTAAAATAATTAGCAACTGTAGCAAAGCTTCAGGATACAAAATAAACACACATAAATCATCAGCAGTTATTTATACCACAAATAAAGTCTAACAGAATGATAGAAAGAGACATCCCATTTATAATAACTGAAAACAATATAATATACCTGGGAGTCTACGTGACAAGACAAACCATGTTATCACAAGAACAAAATACTTTCCACACAGTCAGATCTAAGCAATTGGAAAACATACTATTTGCTGATTGGTAGGCTGAGCCAGTATAATAAAAATGACAATTCTACCTAAATTAATTTACCTATACCATACCAATCAAAATACCCAAATTATTTCATAGACTTGGGAAATAATTGTAAAATTTATCTGGAAGAACAAAAGGCCAAGAACATCAAAGAAATTAATGAAAAAAATAAGAATGAATGTAGTTTATCTGCCCTGTATCTCAAACTTTAAGAAACCCATCAAAACAATTTGGTACTGGCTTGAAAAAATGGAATAGTGCAGTGACGGACAAACTTTTTAAGAGGGGTCCAAAGGAAAGGAAATGTTTCTCTGTCATTATGTTTCTAAGGAAATTCTTTGGAAGTTTCATTGTATTGTATCCTACTCATTGTATTCATCAGATTAGGAATAATTTCACGAGGCCAGATAGAAATTTCAGGGGGCCACATTTGGCCCGTGGGCCATAGTTTGCCCATCACTAGAATAGTGGTCAATACAATAGATTAGGCACTCAACATGTAGGAGTAAATGATCATAGGAACATAGTGTTTGGAAAAACCCCAAAGACCCAAGTCTTATATGAAGTGAAAGTGAGTAGAACCTGGAGAATTACACACACACTAGCAGCAAAAATGTACAATAATCAACTCTGAGAGATTTGACTATTTTCATCAATTCAAAGATTAGGACAACTCCAAGGGACTCATGATGAAAAAGGCTATCTACCACTATAGAAGGAATTGATGAAGTCTGAATGCAGATTGAAGAATAAGATTCTTCACTTTATTTCCTTCATTAATTTTTTTCTAGTATAAGTGACATGTATCTTATTTTACAATGTGATAAACGTGGAATTACATATTGCAAGATAGCTCATGGAAAAGCTATATGATATTATCTGCCACCTTGGCGAGGAGGTGGGGAACAAGGGAGAGAAAGAACATCATTCTTAAATGTCAGAACATCATTAAATTATATCTACATGTACAAAGGAAAAATGTCTTAAAAAATAAAGAAAAGTATAAAGTTAACCCAGTTCCAGATTATAGCTGAGGAAATAATGATGGTTAAGGTTGAGGGCAGGAGAATAATAATTAGAAAGTACATTTGTTTGGATCCTAAATGCATTTCTATTATCATAAATAATTTATTTGGGGTAAGATATTTTGCTTTTATTAAAATAGCTAATGATCTAAAAAGCCCCACTTTTTTGACAACAGAAATACAGTCTCAGTCAATACTTCCATTCAATATCATTAATTAAACAAATGGCCATGCTGATGATGAAGAAAATTATTCTTTAAAATAGATATTTAAATAGAATAATGATTTTATTATTATTTTAAATTATTTAGTTTTTATCCATTATACCACATGATTCCTATTCAATGGTTCTGGATTAAATTCTTCATAAATAGATAAAAACTGGCAACCAGGAAGTAGAAAGGGAGTCATAGATTACTATTGCAGCAGTGGGCTATCAATATCTCTACATCTGAAACTGCTTGCTACTTTTTCAAAGATCAGTTTGTGACCTTTTAAGTAATATGTCATTTAATTCATGGACCAAACCCTCATCTAATGCGTTTTCTATTCCAGAATAGTACTTAATATACAAATCAATGAGAATAGCAATGAAGACATTCAAGTAGTAAAAGTATTATTCATAGACCCTCACATATGAGTACTATCACCTATATACCAGGCAAATTAACATATCTATTCCACCTTTTATCACTACTGATTCATCAAGCATGAAGAAGTGGTTGGTCCTAGGGTATCTCATTTGTTTTTTTTTGTTTTAATTATTTCTTTCTCTCTATGATCCCTTTTGGGGTTTTTCTTGGCAAAGATACTGGGGTGGTTTGCCATTTACTTCTCCAGCTCATTTCAAAAAGGATTAAGTGACTTTCACAGGATCAAACAATTAATGTGTGTAATGTCCAATTTGAAATCAGGAAGATGAGTTTTCCTGACTCTAGGACCAATGCTCTACCCACTAAGCCACCTAACTAACCAGTGGGTTCTCTATTTCCAGAACATCATTTAATTAATACATAAATCAATGTAACAAGGAAGAGATTCAAGTAGTTAAAGCATTGTCTATAGAATAACATAGTATAGTATAGTACTATTGCCTACACGTCAGGGTAATTACAATATATTCCAACTTAATCTTTACTAATACTAAAAGAAATAAAAGTGTTTGCTATAAATTCAGAACCCATAGCTCCATCTAAGGGTAAATTATTCAGATTCTGTTCCATGTACCTCCTTTAGGAATTTAAACACTTAACAATTGATTCTCTGTGAAAAAATATATAATATACAATACATTTTTGTTTAAAACTTTTATTTTGTTTAAAACTCTTTTTTTGTTTTTTTTAAAACTCTTTACTTTCCATTTTAGAAGCAATATTATATATTAGTTTCAAGGCAGAGGAGTCCTAAGGACTATGCAATGTGTGTCAAGTTACTTGTCCAGGATCCCATAGGTAGAAAGTATATACGGTCAGATTTGAACCCAAGGACTGCAGTCTCCAGTCCTGGCTCTCAATTCACTGAGCAACCTAGCTGCCCCCTGTACTTTAAAGCTAATTCTCCAATATTAACATTTTCTCCATGACTGTTTTTTAAAAATTTAAACTAGCAACAAAAAAATAAATCTAGCCCTGATTTAGAGTACTTGCCAGTTTCTAAGGTGCACATCTTCACAATGAAAATTTAACAAGTTACATTAGCTCCAACCCATCCCTGGTTTAATTGTTTTTTTCTTGAGAGTCTCTCAAAGCAGGATAGAAATATTGCATTTCATGTCTGGAGTCATCAAGATAAAGCTACATAATTTCCGAGTTTATGGATACCAAGGCCTGTTTCTCTCTAGTTGTCCTTAATCTGATTTTTGTCTTTCCACCCGTCATCAATAGCAGTGTCCTTGTAGCTCTGCTTTTCTTATTTTGTGGGCAAGTTTGGCCCTCTATGCATCATTCAAGGGCTCTCCAAGACACATCCAGATGTTTTCCTCACTGTATAGCTCATCCTCTTTTCCTTTAAAAAAACCACAATCTGATCTCCCCTCAAAAATGCCTTCGGCATTATTATTTTTTAAAACTTCTAACTTGTAAACATAGCTTCTCACTAGTCATAGCTGTAACCCAGTGACTTCATTGCATTGTGGATTTATATGCTGTCCTCTGGGAAAACTAGTCCAGAGAATAATTCTCAATGAGGAGCCTCCAGAATTTCAATAATTTTAGAAATGAAATCCTAGGGGCTCTTCTCTTTGGTCAGGTGCTTTTTATTATCATTCATGCTGTTGGTGATAGATACGTGTTTGTGGGCACCTATCTATATACTAGAGGCTACAATAAGAATGAGAATGAGGGTTATGCAAATTAGCTAGCAATCTGAGCACATTTCATCAGTTAAAAAATGAATCTTTTTAAACATTTTAATGCCAAAAATTCCATTCTTTGTATCACAAAGAAATTTATTTTTTGATAGGTCAAGTTATATGCATTCCAGTGAAGACTCAAGGCTCAGACAAAAACACTCAAGAAAGTGAACATTTCCAACATTGCCATGGGCAGGTAAATGCCTTGTTCTGACTCCTATTCTGATCTTCTAACAGATAAAACTTAGTTCATTGTTTGACATAATTTGCATTTCTGAATCAGCAAGTAAATAGAAGTATGGCCTGAGATACAGAATTTTCTTCCCATTTATGAAAAGAATACCTATGTCGTTCCTCACTCACGGGATGTTGTGTAGATGAGAATACGTGTGAAACATTTTGAGAAAGGTGCGATATAATTGCAAAGTATTATTATCATCCTCAAGATGGTATTTTGATTTTATGTCTCTAAAAATTCTGTTCTTCATGTAACAAATCTTCTAATAATTTTCAAAAGTTTACTGCACAAGTCAATCTGTACTTATCAGATCTAATGGTCCATATGCTACCCTGGGAAAATTAACACCTTCCTACAGAAATATCCACTAACACATGATGCAAACTTCTGTAGTTTTAGTTTGCAGGTGGAAAATATGTTGTAATATAAAGACATATGAGCCACAGTCTATTAAAATATTTTACGTCTATTTTTTGGTACTAATAGTTTTTCATGTTTTTTTTCATTGCTAGAAAAAAGATTTACACTAAGTTACTTCACAAGTAGAATTAAGAAACAATTTTTCCCTGAATCCCTGTTTTGTTGCCTTAGTCTAGCAGGATACAATCCCTAAGTCTGCCACTTCCTATCACAGAGATAATTACTCCAGTATGAAAGCAGTATTATAAACGATTCATATATACAATTTATAAATGACTATGTTATATATTATAGATAATGAAAGTTTTATCAATACCATCCTATAGGTGAAGGAAATGATACTCAGAAAAGTTATAATGATTTGCCCAAGAAAATATACACCATAGAGTTTCAAGCTACCACAATGTAGCTCTTCAGATTATAGGGCTAGTGAGCATCCTATTCTAATATCATAGATTCAAAGTCCTAGTTACAACAGACCTTAGATGGGATCTGGTCAATCCCCACTTATTTTTCAAATCAGGAAATTTAGACAGAATTAGTTAATTTGCCTAAGAGCTGATAGTTGAACTCACCTTTTCAACTTCCAAGCTTATCATTCTTTCTACTTTCCGCTTTTTCCCTAGAGGCAGTAGTCAATAAACCTATTTCTTTGCTTTATTTTCTCAAATTGGAAAGTGAAAATGATAAGTATTTAGGGGCAGAAGTTCTTTTTTTCTTTTCCCCCACATAATGAGACTCACTTTACATTTAATTAGATAATCATTAAAAACGATTTTTTCTTAATTGTAGGAAGGTGCCATATAAACAAAAGATGCCATTCTTATTAGCCAGCACCCCAGAGAGGTGCCATGAAAATTATTTTTCTGCTTATCACTATTAATGTTCTGGGTGTCAGGGTATCTTTGTTCATCTACCTCCTCCATAGTTATACCTCTGTGAATAGCCTCTGACTGCTAGAACTCAGAGGGTTTGTTTAAGAAGTTTAATTTAACCTGGGCTTTGCAATATGTAGAGAGAAGCATTAAATATAGAAAGGTATATAAGGAGTTTATTGAATGAACTGGAGCTGGAAACTGCTAGGGTTTTGTGCCCTGCACAGTTGTTGTTTTGAGGTAGTTGTAGAGACAGAAGGAATGTATGTACATTCACACACACACACACACACACACACACACACACACACACACGATCCCACAACAATATGAAACATGTGTACCAGATCTCTTTTTGTAATGTAGACATACCATAACTTATCTTCACAAATCCTTATCTTCCAAAGATAGCAGTTCTAGCACAGGGCTAGGGGCTGATTGCTAAATGTCAGTCAGAGAACCTCAGGACTTCATGATCAAGCAAGGCTGGTTCCTATAACAGAGAATCAAATATCCTTTCTAAATTTAAAATGTATTACATATGATGTTGCTGCCAGTATGCATGCCACCACATTTCCTCTTCAATGAATAATGCATATCCTCTACAATTTTAGTCCCAAAATAGGAAATTAGGGCTAAGAATAAAAAAACTTTATGTTGAAGAAAAACACACATTTTGTATTCTAATTATTGAATTAAAAAGCTATCTGGATAATTCCATATTACACATACATATGTGTCTATATATGTGGATTATATATGTGTGCATGCACACATATATACATTTCCCTTTGTGGTGCCCTCCTTATCATAACTATTCAATTGACTGAAAACTTTTAATTTTTATGAAGCAGAGTACTTATTTATTTTTAATAGTGACTAGGAATATATCATTTTTGAACTATATTAGTAACACCTAGGGACAGGTACATGGCATAGTAGATAGAACCTCTATCTGGAGTCTGGAAGACATGAGTTCAAATCTAACCTCAGACATTTCTTATCTGTGTGACCTTAGGGAAGCCATATAATTTTTGTTTACCTCAGTTTCCTTATCTCTATAAGGGGGATAATAATAATAACACTCATCTCTTATGGTTGTTGTGAGATTCAATTGAGATAATAATTGTAAAAGTGCTTAGCACAGGACCTGACATACAGTAAGTACTAAATAAATACTAGCAATCATCATCAGCATCATTAAAGATATTCATCCTCAGAATTCACACAGTACTTTGTATGAATCTCTACAAAACACAGATTTTTTTTTACTTTTTTTGTGTGTGGCATGGACCTAATTTAGATGAATCCATGAACTGTTCTAACTATTTCTACTACAAATTCATGTTCCAATATCCTTTTATAGCTCTCTAATGGCATCACTATTCCCCTCACTACAGTACCTTTTTTCCAAACCTTTTTATCCCTGCTCAAACCAATCATAGCTCCTCTCTCTCTACTTTCTCATCTGAGAATTTTGTCATATTAAATTGAAAGAAAAAACTGAGCCCATGTGTTGATAGATGTCTCTTCTGTCATCCTCATCTCACATCACTGAGGCCTTCCAACAATATGTCTTTCTTCACTTCTCTCTCACATGAAGCAGCGGCCATTCTGCTTTCAAAGGCAAATGTCATTACATGGACAAGTAAGGTCATTCCAACCTATTCCAGTTCCTTCCATTCTGTCCACTCTCTCACTTATCTTCAAACATTTCCTGCCTACTGGCTGCTATCCTTCTAGATACATAGAGCATAGCTAGTCTATCATAAAAAAAAACCTCTTAACTTAATTCATCTATTTGCATCAACTATCACCCAATATTATTGCTCCCATTTAGGACTAAATTCACTGAGAAGGCCACAATAGGTGCTTCCAATTCTTCTCTTCTCACTCTCTTACTAACAAGAGGCAGACTTATGGCCTCATCATTCAACCAAAACAACTCTCCAAAGATACCTATGATAGTTCATTTTTATGGTTCTTTTTCAGAAAAAAAAAAACTTTCTCCAGATTACATGCTGTTATAATTCCAATACCCATTTTATGACATTCTACCATCCATGGTCTCCTCCTCCCTGTTACCCTCCTTTACCCAAGAAGGCAGGTGAGATGAGATATAGGTTATTCCTAAAAAAGTGATGAGTTCTTCCTTAGGGGGCATCTTGCAGAGAATAAAGGACCACTTATGGATGCTAAAATCTGGATTCTTTTTATGTATAGTTTGGATTAGAGTTTGACTGAGGATCATTCCTTGTCTCAAATTTTAAATGATTCCATATGACACAATTCATATAAATAAATAGTATCTTTTGAGGACTAATATTTTTAATTCTATTCAATTAAATCTGACAAATATTTATTGAACATGTCATATTTATAGAAGATTCTGATAGCTTCTGGGAAGACATCAATTAAGAAAGGATATTTGTCCCCATGGAATTTATTCACTAGTAGGAGAGAAATGGTATATATACAAGTAACTTACACAATATAATATATTCACTGGTAAGAATTTTAGAAACAGTGGAACAAATCTATGATGATATTCTTATAGATAAAGAAAAAGTTCCTATTTCTTAAAGTAGGGCTTAAATTAAAATGTGATGGGCAAAAAGAAAAAGTTCACGTGCTAATATAACTCAATTACTAAGGAGAAAAAAATAGCACATCTACCATTTACATGACCCAGAGCAAATCACTTAACCTTTGTTTGTCTCAATCCACTGGAGAATGAAATGGCAAATGAATCCAGTACCTTTGCCAAGAAAATCCCTGTAAGAAATTCTCTACAGAGTCATGAAGAGTCAGTCAAGACTAAATGACTGAACAATAAAAAATTTGTTAAATAGTTTTCTTTCTAAAAGTTGATCATTTGATAAAGTTTTTAAGTATCTCTTTTCAAAGGTAGGAAAGCAACAATCATCAATAAATAATTATTTATCAAATACTATTTTTCAGGTATTGTGCTATGTGCTAATGATACAAGAACAAAAACAAAACTGTGTCTGCCCTCAAGGAGCTTACATTTTTCAGAACAATCAATATGTATGCATAATTACTTAAAATATATACAAAGTAAATACTACATAATTTGGTGGTAAAGGCACTATCAGTTAGAAGATTCAAGAAAGATTTCATGAAAACTGATTCTCTGTATTGATTTCTGAACAATAGATTGAAGAAAAGGAAATAAATAGCAGGAATTTCAGAATGAAGTGACTTCAACTTTGCAAAATGTATTACATTCCAGGAAAGACATAATTTATAAAAGCAAACATATAACTTATACTTCAGGAAAACATTTACACTGTTTAGAGAAAATATGGGTGTGATTCTATAGCTAGAGTTTGTAAAAAGGGAAGGTGGTTCTGAAAGGTAAATGGCTTAAAAGAGATGTGAGACTTTCCAAAATGATATTCTGGCAGTATAATCAATCCTGACTGATCTTGATAAAAAAAAGACAAGGAAGAGGTATCTAAATGATGTAGCTGCCAAGAGAGCTCACCAATAAGTTCAGCTACAAAAAAAGGACATGAATAAAAGATGGAATGGGCATATAAACAAGGATGATATTGACAAAGAAATTGTCACAAAGCTATAAGAGCAATGTCAAGTAAGCTAAAGTCTAGATTTATCTGTGGCTTGAAGGAAATGCTAATGAAAGTACATTTTTACATCAGAGCAAAACAAAAACTAAACAAAAAAGAATTTTATTGTTAGTAGATCACAAAATTCAAATGTTGAGAATGTTGTCAACTCTCAAATCCAACAGGTACATGGAATGAATCTGCAGGATAACATACATAACAGATGATCAATCTCTGCTTGAAGTTCTCCAGGGAGGAGAAATCTACCACCTTCCAAGTTAATCCATGCTACATTTTATAGCTCTCAATATTAGGAAAGTATTTTTACTCCCAATATCAAGACTAATTTGGCCTCTTTGTCACTTTTGCCATTTGCCATTCATTTGGCTTTCTTAGCTCTCATATGATAACTTCAAGAGAGCAGGCATACCTCTAAATTTTCTCTTCTCCAGGCTAAATACCCTTAATGCTTTCTACCTTTCATAATTTAACGTGTATACAAAGCTTTGTAATGTCATATTTACCTTTGGCTGAATATTCTTCACCTTAGTATTGTTTCTATTTAAATACAATGCCCAAAATGGAACACAAAACACCATATGAGGTCACAAACTTAGCAAAGTGCAATTGCATATAACTTTTTTATTATCATATGATATGTCTCTCAACTCAGCCTAATATTTCATGATCTTTTTGGCTACCACATCATACTACTGAACATGATTATTTTATTTTATTTTTCAGAAACCATGCTATCATCTGTCCATGATTTCGCAGTTATGTTTGTGAAGATGATTTTTCATATTGACATGTAAGATTTTATATGTATTATTTTTAAATTTCCATTTATTAGATTCATTCCAATGCATTCTTTTGGATCCTGACTGTAATCCAATGAATTAACTATCTCTCTCAGTTTTTAATAACCCTGTGAATTCATTGAGTATATACTCTATATATTTGTCCAAGTCATTGATAAAAATACTAACTATTACAGAACTAGGCACAATTCTCTGAGTTACTCCCCTGGAGACCTCCAGTCATGTTGACATTGAACCATTAATAACTACATGATGAGTATGGATGTCTAATCATCTCTAAATCCATCTAATTATATTATAATACAATTTATATATTTCCAGCTCTTTCCAAATTAATAGAGATATTTTATTGAACTTTTTTTTTCTGAAATCAAGGTAAGTTATATTCAAATCATCCCCCTTATCCTTCAAAAAAATGAAATGAGGTTAGTTCTTAAAGAAACATGGCTTATTTTTTATGCTAGAAGCCAAGATCCTTGAGATTATTTACAGACTGCATTGCTCCTTGGCGTGAGATGGTTGCAGCCCTATGCTCCTCTGGGAGTCAATAGGAATAATAATAATAATAATAATTGCTCTCTTGCTTTTTAAAAAATCAGGAGTCCAATTTTGAATGTGTCACCCATTTCCCATGCTCTTTCAATGTCAATTGTCCTATTGCTGACAATGATTCATGAGAGGTTTTTTGCCATCAAAATTAATATAATTTCTCTTGACTAGTTGACTGGAAATCATTAAAGGTATGTATGTACTCTTTTACCTATCTTCCTACTTATCTTGAATGTCAACTCCTTGCTAGTAATTTTTGTTCTCAAATTTACAGTCATTCTTGGCAGAGAAAAGAAAAATAAAATGAGGATTAAATAGCTTTCACTCGACTATATTGTTAATTATCATAATCATATCTGTTCCATACAAAGATATAATCTTTTATTTGATACTTGGTTTTTTCTGAACATAGTCTTTTAAACTCCAGTATTTTTGTTATTCTTAGCTTTCATTACCAGCTGCAGTTCATTTGGAATTTTAATGTTCCTGACACAATTCTTATAGTAACATGAAATGTTCTTTTAATTATTTACATTTACCTGGCACTGCTATTATCTTTGTTACATTTCTTTTCGAAGACATAAGGCAGTAAGCAAGCACTTTATACATTCATATTGCCCTTTTTTGAGAAATATTACTTTTCTTCCTCACTGACTAAATGAAAGAATAAAATACCATTATTAAGCACTAACTATCTACCAAGTACTGTACTAATCACTGGGCATACCAGTGAAGAAAGCAGCTCATGAATTCAATAAACATATTCTAATGGGATGGGATAGGAGATAATGTACATAGGGAAGAAGTAAACAAAGAAGAGATCTTGAGTTTTGGATGGTGAATGGGGTGATAGAGGAGTAATAGATATAAATCTTCTAGGAGTAACTAATTTCTAATTGGCCATGCTTCCAAGCAATCAAATCAATAAACAAAAACACTTATCTAATACTTAATATGTTCCTGACACTACAGGAAGTGCTGGAAAAATGCAAAGAATAAAACAATTGTTGACTATAAGGAGTAATAGTCAAATGGAGGAGAAAACAAATTAATATAAAATAAAAAGTAAATAAATATAAAATAGTTGAAAACAAGTCAGTTTCAGAGGAAGGGTATTAGAATTTGGAGTGAATCAAGAAAAGTTTCATAAAGAAGATGGTGCTTAAGCAGCTTCTTAGTGGAATAGAAAAATGGTTCTCAAGCATTACAATAATTGTAGCACCCTTCAGTTTAAATAAAACTGTCAGAAGTCTTGTAGTAAAATAATGTAAAATTACTATTTTAATGTCTTTTAATGAAACACATAATGCTCTTTAAAATAATTGTGTCTCAGAGTTCTTTGCTGCACAATTTAAGAAATACTGAACTAGATTCTTTGTGATACAGAAAGTAGTATATTCATGGTGGAGAGTTGGGTAGAATGTTATTTGTAAGAATGAACAGGCAATTTTTGTTAGATGACAAAAGTGGAAGCAGGTCATTGAAATAATGTAAAACAAGCCTGGAAAGATAGGTTGGAGATGAAGGACTTCAGAAGTCAAAGAATAGTTTTGTTTCTTTCGTTGTTTGCTTTCTTGTTTTGTTTGTTATTCTAGAGGCCATAGCAGGCCACTGAAATTGATCAGAGACTTCACATGGTGCAAACTTGGATGAAGAAAAAATACTTTCTTAGCTGTGTGAAGGATGGATGGTAAGAGACTTGAGGTAGGGAGAGTAACACGGAAGCCATTATAATAATATAAATAAGAGTTGATGAGTGCCTAAATGAAAGTATGAATGAAAAAGAGTGGATTTCACATATTTTAGAGAAGTAAGTTAAGATTCCCTTAACTCATTCAATATGTGGTGTGATGAAGCAGTGACAATTTCCCAGCATTATAAATATATTATTACTCAAAATCCATTTCCATATTATTCATTTTTATAATAGAGTAATAATCTTTTAAAATCAAAAACCCCAAATCATATACTCATATAAACAAGTGATGAATCATTTGTTTTCTTCTGGATTTCTACTCCCACAGTTCTTTCTCTATATGTGGATAGGATTCTTTCTCATAAGTTCGCAGAGTTGTCCTGGATCACTGAATTGCTTTTAGTGGCAAAGTTAGTTACATTTGATTGTCCCACAATGTTTCAGTTACTATGTACAATATTCTCCTGGTTTTGCTTATTTCACTCCACATCAGTTCATGTAGGTCTTTCCAGTTCTTATAGAAGTCCATCGATTCATCATTCTTTATAGCAAAATAGTATGCCATCACCACCATATAGGACAATTTGTTCATCCATTCCCTAATTAAGAGACATCCCCTCATTTTCCAATTTTTGATACCACAAAAAGCACGGCTATAAATATTTTTGTACAAATTGAACCTTTCCCATTGATTTTTATCTCTTTGAGATTCAAATCCTAGTGGCAAATATTTTTTAAATTAACTTTTTTTGTTGTTGTTCCTAACGTCTCTTGTCACCCTTGGCTCTTCAGATTTATGATTCCTGAAGTTTTTATAGAATATTTCATTGCTATTATAGTCATCCTCATTTCATTGCTTCCATATTCCATACATTTTTCTGTCTTTTAAAAATGAAAACCTTTACCTTCCATCTTATAATCAATACTGTGGATTGGTTCCAAAGCAGAAGAATGATAAGGCTAGACAATGAGGATTACGTGACTTGCCCAGAGTCCTACAGCTAGAAAATGCCCAAGGTCAAATTTAAACTCAGGACTCCCTTTTGTTGAGCCAGGACCTCAATCCACTGAACCACCTAGCTTGCCCCTATATATTTCTCTTTAAAATATGTTGGTGAGTTAAATAGATGGATAAATCCTATCACAAAGAGACAATTTTCAGTGTACCATCATCATTGAGTCTTAGTAAGATGTTATCCCTGTTATGAAGATTTTTGCAATTATATCTTATTCAAAAGGTACAAAATAGATAAACTAAATAGACATACTCATGTGAGAAAATCCAGGAATTTGGGTGGAGGGTGGGTAGTAAATACATAGTAGAAATATGAGGAGGAATGGGGTGGAGATGAAATAATTATCCCATCAATGAAAGTCAAAACTTAAGAGGAATGTGAAATGGTCTCATAAAATATGGAATATACTGTTCTCAGTCAAGGCATTCTTACAAGATTCTATATTGACTCTACCACAAACTGCATGACTTTTGACTAGTCCTTTAACCTATCTAGTCTTCAGTTTCTTTATTTGAAAGATGATATCAAATAAGATATTAATACACTTTACAAAATTGTACATTCCACATAAATGTCAATTATTAAGAAGATGATTATAAGTATTTATATGTGAAAACTGAAAACTTTAGTTATGTGTTGCTTAAAGGCATTTGTCACCATGAAATTCTATGGTTTCAGTGCTATTCTTTAATATTTTTGTATATTTTCAAAAATCAGACTCAGAATTATTTCATGTGATCATTCATGAAGTAAAATTGTTTGCTACTAGCAACTATTTACAAAGCTCCTGTTTAAAGTTCGATGTTTCACAAGTCTCCTTTTTCCTGCTTTATACAGTTGTCAAAAACAAACTCTTCTTTAGGAAAAAAAATCATGTCTTCATGCCATTCTACTATTTAAACTGTCATGGCCATCCCACTCATATTGTAGAAAATCTCATTTGATGGGAATGTAACTGTCAAATGAGACAGTTTCTACAAAATGCTCAGTTGCTAAAAAAAATCCAATAGAAACTTTTGCTGAATTCAATTTTAGTCATTAAGCTTATAACTTATAGTAAAAGTGTTTTTTTTTCTCCCCAGAGTTACAATCATGATGACTCACTGTAGATAACATATAGAAACTATAGTTTCAGTACTTTATTACAGAATGTAGACAGGTCCATTTACCTGGAAAAATATCAAGCAATTTCTCCAAATCCAATTTGTCAGAGATATGTATCCTAGTGCATGAGAAGGATAGGCCCATCTTGAAAGTTACTAGGTTGCCAGTATTCCAGTATTAAAATACTTCAACGGCCTGTTCTTTTCAGTGCATCGTTTCCTACAATGTGGATTTCAACATCCACACTTGCCCATTCCAAGTCATTCTTGTAAATGTTCTACAATGAATTCATTATTATGTGTCCCTAAGAGTTTTAGGGAACTTTCTTTATTTGCATAGTTTTCTTTTTTATTACATAAAATTACTATAAACAATATCTGACTTATAATAACTAATGGTAACTGTGTCTTTTACTTATCTAGTTTTGAAATATTTAGAAAGAGATATGATTCTCAAATTCTGAAGATACTGAATCAATTGTCAAAGGGAAGCAATAGTCAAAAGTATAGAATCATCTACTAACATAACATTTTGAGAAGTAAAAATGTTATAAAAGGTTGGAATGAAATATAGGCCAGACATGAGAAGAATAGAAGTTATAAGATCACAATAATTAGAATCATGAAGAGAATTTTAAAGCACCCAATGAATTTGATGCAAGACTCTGAACAAATTATCTGCTTCTCAATCCAATGGAAATTATATATTGAATTTGGTACTCTCAGAAATATCCCTAAATTATTTTCATCGCTAGCTTGAATACAGACCAAAAAGGATATCATAATGTTTAGTTTAACTAAATTAAGAGGATGTCCAACAGAATGAAGAAAGGGAAATTATAACTCCAATAATAATAAGGAAGAACTAAAGTTTCTTCATAAGTGCTATTTTTCAAACTAATTTGAATTTTCGCTGACCACCCTAAATAATTAAAATAGCAATTAAATATCTTACTATACTGTTTTCAATTTCTATTTTTTAATAATTTAATCTTTTATTTTAACCTCACAATCATTTCTGGATATTACCACCCCTACCAAGAAAGCAAAAGATTAAAAGAAAAAGATTTTTTCAAAAATATCTAAACAAAAATAGTCAATACATCAAACAAGTCTGACAGTATAGGCTGTATTCCTCATCAGCCTCATCCATCTCTGAAGAGAAGAGAGGGAGCAGTATATTCTCATCTCTCCTTCCATACTAACTGTTGTCATTTTAATTACATATTGTTTGGTTCCCTTTTTTATGTTGTTTTTTTCTTCCTCTATTTACATTATCATAACCATTATGTCTACTATCTTTTAAGTTCCTCACTCCATTCATATAACTCCTCCCATGATTTTCTAGATTCTTTACATTCATTTATACTTATGGCATATGAATAACACACTTTAATAATGTAACTCAATTTGGTTAACAATATCTTCATCAGCAAGTATCTAGTCTGCTCTTAGAACTTTGCTAGAACCAAAACAATATTAAATTTTTAAAAAATAACGCTAAGAATTTACCAAATAACAGGAAAAATGCTTATGCTAATATAAAAGGACTTGTTGTACATATTTGGAATATTGAATTTATTATTGTTTAGCAGAGAAATTTTAAAAAAACTTCTCATTTACAGGTAAAACCAAAAGGCTATCAGCAAAATATTAATACATTGATATTAATATTAATTGTAAGTATGGCATTTTAAAAGGTATCAATATAAAAAAAATAGGAAAACAGGTCCAGGACATTCCATGGTAAGAGAACAATTAACTGAACTATGTACTTCTATAGTCATACTGATCAGTAATAAGATTAGTTCAATTCAACAAGAATTTATTAAAGATCTATAATGTGCCATGCAGTAAGCTAGGCCCTAGTTTATTAGGACCACAAAATGAGGAAAAATCTCTGGTCTCCAGAATATTATGTTTCACTGGGAAAATATATTGCATAAGCATGTTCTAAATATATTTAAAGTAAATATAAAGTAAAGGAGGAGTTAAAAATTGGTCATAGTTTAAATTGGGAATAACATGGTTCTTGGAGAGAATGTGAAGTACTGTAGTCACTGGCAAGTGACATATGAGAAGTCTTAATGAGGACAGGTTGACTTCCTCATCAATTAGTGTAATATGTGTGTTCAGATGAGAATTTCAACATATAGTATTCTATTTCTGCTAGATGATGATCTCTTGAAGTCTGGTGGACAACGGAGTGTTCTATCAACACAAATAGTAAGATTTTCAGTCATTTGCTAAAAATTTGTATTAAACCCATGGTAGCTGATCAGATTACTAAAACAAAAGAATTTACGGAGTACAGATTTTATACTAGAGGCAATTAGAGGAAGCTAAGTCATACATTGAATAGAGTTACTTACTAGCTGTGTGACTCTGGACAAGTCACTTAAACCTTTTTGCCTTCGTTTTCTCAAGTGTAAAGTGTACTGGGTAAAAAAATATTGCAAATTACTCCAGTATCTTTGCCAAGAAAACCCAAATGGAGACATAAAAAAATGGACGACAACAAAAAAAATCCAACAACAAAATGACTGAACAACAATGATGGATTTTACACATAGAGATGTTATTTGTTTCATATTGTATTTATATAGAACAGATAAAAACTGTAGCGATCTATCCAGTGAAATAATTTTTGTCATTTGGATATTAAAAGATATAAAAGAATCAGCTAAATTCATAGAAGAAATAAGAAGGAGAGAGTGATAACAAGGCAAAAGTATTTAATATATTGTAGACGGAGCTAGGAAGAGTTGTTTTTGTCTCACCTCTGAAACTTCACAGAATCACAAAATTTTTTGAGTTGGAAGAAATTTCAGCAGCTATGCATTCCAATTCAATCTCTAAAGCAATGGTCAGCAACCTTTTTGGTCATGAGAGCCATAAATGCCTGCAGGAGGAGGATGGAGACGGAAGGCACTGGAATATGGGGCAGGGGCTGAAGGGCCCCCTGGGGCACATCCTGGGGCTCTGCCTGGACTGGCCGGTGGGGAGGTGGAGCCAGATATGGCTTGAGAGCCATATGTTGCCAACCCCTGCTCTAAAGGAATCATCACTATAATGTACCTGCCAAATGTTCATCTAACATCTGTTTGAGGACTTCCAAGAAAGAGGCACCTACCAAATTTCACGGCAAACTATTCCACTTTGGACTGTGCTAATTGTTAGGAAGTTTTGATTTGTTTTGTTTTCCTATGGACAGTCCCTAATTTGCCTCTTTTCAACTTCCATTACTAGGTATTTGACACTGGCTAAGTAATTTAACCTTTCTAAATCTCAATTAACTCTCTAAGGCTGCCACTTACTAATGGATGTGTTGCAAATAGATCAGTGTTCATTTCCACTCTGATGAAAAGAGGCCAGTCACTTGCAAGTCAATTAGGAAAGTGGGTGATAAGGTCTCAGGAGACGACTATATCAAATCAGGTGTAGACGTGAGAAGGAAAAGACTATAGTTTAATATGCAGATAAAGTTAGTAAGTCCACATGTCGATCTAGAAAAACAAAGTAGAAGTAAGAGGAATTTTAATAAAAGAAGTTTAGAATGTTATGGGATAATAACTTTTAATGTGTCCTTAAGGGACTAATATACAGGGACAGGATGGAAAAATAATAAAAAAGAGGCAGACAAGTTAAAAAGAACAAGAAAATAATAGCTTTACATTTTTTATATCTTTACAATTTTTATATCTTTTGTGAAGTTCAGGTGCTAAAAGAGCTTCCCAAACTTTAAAATACAATATTAAAAGCACTTTTAATTGATATTATTATGTATTTTCTCATCTTTTCCCATGGATATCCTATAGCATTGGTCCTGGAACAAGTTCATTCTCCTATTATTATTGGTCCTTTGATTTTAATAGCATGCGGACTGTTACACAGGTGGACTATAGTTCCTTGGTTGCTGTTATTATTACATTTTTTAGTGTTTGTCATTCTGACTGGACATCTTTGTATAGGCCAGGCAAATCATCCATATCAATTGAATGAACTATATATCAGGAGCAGATTGGTTTATTTAAAACATTTCAAAGTATTTAAATTTACTCATTTCTTATGATGCGAAAGAGATACCATCATGGCACATAGTAAAAGTTTGAATGAAAAAATGATCAGAAATGCACATTGGTTAAATAATAGCCTGTTTTACAATGGGATAGAATGACAAACATGCTAGATTTTTATTTTTCAAGTTACAACCTGTATGACCATATAAAAGTGATTTAATCTCTCAGAGAATACGTTTCTTAGGCTTTTATATGTATATATAAATTGAATGTGATGACCTCTGAATTCCCTTACAATTCTAAGCATACATCCTATGACTACATGGGGCTCTTAGAAAGAAGGGTCTCTCTCAATTATCTATCTTGATTGTAGCCAATGAAGATGCTACCAAAATTATGGACTCAATGACCACTAAAATCCCATAATTTCATTTTAAATTTATGAGAAATTATAAAAGAATGGAAGCCTTGATTGTTTATTTTGTTATTGATCATGAGTCTTCCCACTTCCCACTTCCAACAAATACAACTGTTTATAGAACTGAAACTGTGGCATTGTGAGAAGTAAGAGAGATGATTGAGGTTATTGGTCCTACCTCTGCTACTTTATAGCTTTTTAATCCTAGATAAATGATTTATTAATGTGTCTGATTCCCTTGATGCTCTAGCCTTTACTCTGGAAGTTCAAAAATTTATTAAGTAGAGGTTGGACTTACACTGAATGACATTACAGAAATATACATTCAAATACGGATCCAAATCACCATTTCTTTTTTTGTTCTCTGATAGATGCTGAAGTAACCATCATGAAGTATCTAGTGAATCATGTCACTAACTTAAAGTGCCTGGAATCTACATTTTTTAATACTACAGAGTACATATTTGACAAACATACCCTCAGAGAATGCTGCAAAATCCCACGCTGAAACCCTAAGGTATTGGATCTTTGAACAATGATAATAAACAATGAGTGAACAACATCCCTGCAGCTCTTCCCTCTCAATACAAAGAATAAATTATTTGGTATTTTAAAAAATAGGTTCTCAATCACATGATAAAAACAATGATTTTTGAACCACCTATATTACAATGTTTTGTGAGGATCAGATGCATAAAGTGCTTTGTAAACTTTAAAGCACTATGTAAAACTAGTTATTGTTACCACTCTTATCATCATCATTGCATTCCTATAGAAGAGGGATGGCTAACATTTTAGAGATGAGCTTCCAGACCCCTCCCACACCCCACCTCCCATACCACGTGCTGTGCCCCTCCCCCCTTATCCCACCTAGGGGAGAGAGAAAGCATTCCCATTGGGCTGCTGGGTGGAGGGTTGGGTGAAGTGAGAAATGTCCTCGGGGAGTATAGAGAGGGAGAGTGGAGTGGCCAGAGACCTCTGTTCTCCTCCAGCTCTGCCACCAGTGTGTTACCTTACCCTCTGTGCACTCCTATTGGGCTGCTGGGCAGAGGGCTGGGTGATGTGAAAAAAATGGTGGAGAAAGAAAAAGGAACATTTCCACCTTAGTCTCTCTGCCTTTCTAGTAATCAACTTGGAGGGATGGAGTTGGGGAGGGAGGGTGGCCGAGTGCCCACAGAGAGCTCTCTGCATGCCATCTTTGGCACCCATCCCATAGGTTCATCATCACTGCTATAGAATCAGTCCTGAGACAAGTTACTATTCTGCTGTTATTTAATATTATTCAGACTGTTATACAAGTGGATTATACTTGTTTTGTTGATATTAATAGCATTTTTCATTATCTCTTCTCATCTCTGTCACTCCAATTGTACATATTTTAGAGACCAATAAATTTACATATAACTTCACAACAGCAGAAACCATTCTTACTGGTTTTAAAAGAAACATCTCAAACAGTTAAGGCATTGCTATTCCACTCTTTGAACAGAATTTCCCTCAGGCAGCAAAAGAAATCATGATGAAGACATGTGATTCACAATGATCTCAACAGCAAAACAGAAGGGCTTTATGAAATTTCCAGTTTACTGATTTCTCACATACAATGCTCACAATTATCAACAAATGAAGTATGTTTGGGTATTTAACTGTAAATTGGAATTTGTATGCATGCCAAATAAAACAGCAGTCTGCCACTGTCTTCCACAGTATAGACATTCTCAGATATTATCATCATCAAAAAGATGCCAAAAATAGAAATCTTTTTTTTTTCTTCATTCATAAATTGGACTTGAGCTCACCAGCACTGAAATGGAGACACATAGATATTTGCCAAGGCCTATTCTAGCTCCAGTGGAAAAATAAAAGTTAAACTCCTTGTAGCCTTATAGTGGTGGATTAAAGTTAAAACTTGAACTCAATGCTTTTTTCACTTCACTGGTGAATATTATCAGCTAAGTGCCTAAGAAACCGGGAAGCTGATGAAAGTGTGTGATGCCATGTCTAAAAGTTTGATGTGCTAGACTGTAAGTAAAAGTGGGACACTCATATGCCAATCTTCTCTGTCTCCTAATTTCAGTATATATGCTACAAGAGGACATATAAATATGAGCTATCTAAAAAATATGTGAACAGCTAGATCACCTCTCTGCACGACTTCCCTCACTGGTAAAATTAGAGCAAGAATTCCTAAATGAAATATAGCTGATATTAAGAAATTATTATCATTATTGTTGTTATTATGAAACAATTTACTTCATTGAGTTATTACAAAAGAATGGAATGTATAACATATTTTTCTTAAAACTAAAAGTTATAACTCTGAAAGCCATTTGTTACTTCAAATATTTAAAATAGACAAAACATTAGTGCACTTAGATATTTATGGCATTAACATGAACAATATTTTTCCAAAAAATGCTGTTCCCTTGATCAAATGTTAAATAATAATATATTTTTAATATGCTTGATCACATTGAAAGAGTGATGAAAAGTAGGAAGGAAGGATGGAAGGAAGGGAGGAAGGGAGGGAGGAACAATCTCTTCAGTATGAACTCACAGTCACTCAGAATAGTCCTGTCTAAAATTTTCGTTCAAAGAATTCTTTCCAATGTAGGAAAAGTTCACTGGAAGACCAAATGGTGAAGCTAAACAACTAGATTGATTCTTCTGAGTCATTCCTCTACACTGGTTTTTTGTATTCTATTTTGTTTAACACATACATGAAAATTTACAGGAGCACCATCATACCTAAATTCAGACATTTATAATCCTATATTTAACCCTTATTTAATGCGCTATTATTTATTCTGTAAGTAGGCCTATATTTCTATCCTATTTTCCTTTCTCATTTTCATTATATTACATTGTCATCTTTATGTACAACAATTAAAATTCATATATTTTAATTCCACTAGTAATGGCTTTGCATTTACTTGTATAACCCACAGTTGCACATAAAACAGGTTAAATTTTCCTGATTGCTTTTGACTAACCACATGTATTAGCTTAGATAGAGGCTGTTTTGTGAAATTTCCCTGATGATCCACCCAATTGTGTGTGATTCAGTGCTTAGACCCTGGTAACAATAAAACAATCCTAAGAGCCATTCACCAGGATCAGTGTTTTTTTTTTTAAAGGAGTTATTCATCTCATACCTGTATTTCTTCTACTGGCAGGGGACATCAAGTATTTGGCACATATCTTATGATGAGCAATAGAAAGGCAATTCATGTTTTTCCTCACTCTATCCACCATGAAACAGTGAACAAATGGCAACTAAAGCATAGTGTCTAGTCAAGTTTAAGCCTAGATTTCAAAATATTAGCAAGTGTATTTGTTTTGTTTTTTGGATATAGGTAACCATACACTAATTTCATCATGGATTTGTCCAGTCTTAGAGGCAACCTCATGAGCTTTAGGAAATTCTGCCATCTTCGGTTCAGTGATCAGGGAAATAGAATGCAATTAAAATTTCTGAATTGGCAAAGATAACCAACAATGATAAGAGGATAAGGCATTGGCTTACTAGAAAAAAAGTCATGAACATTGAAAACACCATGCAGAGTCGAGGCTAAATATAACCTGACTTATTTAACTATCAATAAAACTGCTTCATGGTCAAATAATAACTTAATTGAATTTCATTTATTATTTTTTTCTTCCAGTGTCAATTGGCTAGTAGTGATGTGTTTAATGTTACTTTTGCATATGGGAAATAACTCCCAGTCCCATATCTGATTTGCACAGTTTATTGATATCTTTTTCCTCCCTTAGTTTAGGAGGAAACTCTAAATAGTTTAGGAAAATTCCAAATATGAACAAAGCCTAAGCTTTAAGTTATTTATTTGTTCCTGGAATATAGGCACAATGTACTAATGAAGATAAGAAAAAAGATTATGACTTTCTCTTAAATGATAAGACTCTTCTGTGACTGAATAGACTAAACCACAGAAATAAATCCCTACTTAGAGAAGCAATTTGGTGGAGAGGCAGATGGTACAGTACCTCAGGTCCTTAGTCTCAATGGTAGTCCTTAGTTTTAAAACTGTAATTTACAACTTACTTATTATTTTTATATTACTTGTTTAATGGTATCTTAGATTCTAGAAATATATGAAGCAATATGACACAGTGGAAAGAAGGCTGCATTTGTAGTATTACAATTTATATTCAACTTCCAGCACTACCACTTATTTCATGTATAATATGGGGGAAGTCATTTATCCTTTCTAGGCCTCAATATCCTCATCTGTAAAATGAGAATGCTGGTATCAAACGTCATTTTCATCTCTAAATCTTTAACATTATACTCTGATTAAAACAAAACATAGCCATTTATAGTACATAATGTAAAAACAATTAGGTTATACAGTGATTAGTTCCCTGGGCCTAGAGTCACAAAGACTTTAAATATAGTCTCAAACACTTACTAGCTATGTGACTGAGTAAATAATTTGATTCCATTTCCTCATCTGTAAAATGAAATTGAGTAATAAATGGTAAACTATTCCAGTATCTATTCCAACCCCAAAAAGGATCAAGGAGAGTTGGACATGACTAAAATGACTGAGCAATAACAACAATGACTATCTTATGGATGTGACAAGTATTAACAGATCCACTAATGGGCACACTTGCTTAATATCTTAATGCTCATGGGATATTTTCCTTGAATTAGTTCTAATAATTTCTAATTTCCACATTAGGAAATTGAGGAACTGAGAATCAAAATAACTTGCCCATGCCACATGTACTAAAGGAGTGATGTAGGGACTAAGATTCCAGATTTGGTGGTCTTTCCATTATTTTCAACTGACCCTAGAATCACAGAATCATAGAAACAGAAATAGAAGGATCATAAGTGGCCAACCCATATAATCAAGTTATTTCTATACTAATATATGCAAAAAGTAGACACCCAGCTCTACTAGAACAACTCCAAAGAAGAGAAACTCATTTTTCTTTATTTTTTTTAGGTCAGAAAGTTGTTTTGTTTTTGTTTTTCTGTATATAAAACCTAGAATGACTTCTTTATAACCTCCAATTATTCTTGAACTATTCCTAGTTCTACCTTCTAGAATCAAACAGAGCAAGTCTAGCCTTTCCTCCAAAATGACAGACCTTCAAATATGATAGATTTCCTCTCCCTCTTGAGTCTTTTCTTTTCTAGGCTAAACCTTCCCAGTTTCTTCAACTTATCTTCATATTGCATGAACTAAAGACCCTTTACCATCCTTGCTGTATTTTTATTGACACTAGTTCATAAACATTCTTGAACATTTGCTCTCAGAACTGAAGAAAATACTCCAAATTAGGTAATGTGAGAGTTTTTCTTCATGTTTTTTTTCAGTCATGCCCAACTTTTTGTGACCTTATTTGTGATTTTCCTGGCAAAGATACTAGAGTGGTTATTTTTCCTTCCCCAAATCTTTTTATAAGTGAGGAAACTGAGATACACAGGGCTAAATGACTTGTTCTGAGTCACATTGCTAGTAATTATCTGGGATGGATTTGAACTGATGAATCTTCTTGTCTTCAGGCCCAGCACTCTTTCAATAATTCCCCATTTGACACTCACCAATTCATTTCTTATTTCTCATCCTCAATTTCCTTACTTGTAAAATAAGAGGACTAGTAAAGATAACTTATGAAGTCATTTTTTTCTCATAATCAATGATCCTGAGAACTCTGATTTTAGTATAGTAGGGAGGAAATAAAACTACAGAACATCATATGCTCTGAATAACAGTCACTATGTTTGTTTTTTAATGACTTTCTTTGTCACAAGGGAGTGTACAAAATAGGAATGAGGCATTTCTGAAATGATTGCCATGTTAAAAAGTAATAAGATCTTTGGGCAGGAGGAAGGGTAAAGCTGTTGAAAGTCAAATTAAACTTGTGATTTTATTGGAATAAGGATTCACTGGTAAGAAACTCCTTTGATCATCACAGATTACTACTTTCTGTAAAGTTGAAAAGACCTTGTACCCCTTTTAAAACTACATTACCCAAACTTCCTTTCACCATACCCATAATTCCTTAAGCCTTTTCCTATTGGTTGTGGGTTTCGCGGGCTGTTTTTGATATGGTTGTTGTGGGCGTGGTGAAGGGGCATTTTGGAGAGGAGGCGGCTTGGTAAGGTTGAGTTGAGACTCTTTCCCTGCACTTCAAATAAAATCCTTATAAATACCATACTTTGGAGGCATTGAATATTAAATTTAAAACTTAAATTTCTCTGCAATGTACAGTCTTAGATAGTTGACTAAAACATTAAGAAGCTAAGTGAATTGTTTAAGGTCTCATAGCCAGTAAGTACCAGAAAGAGAAACTGAATCCAGATCTTTCTGACTGAGATTATCTCTATCTATGCTGTCTCTAAAAAGCATTTTGTTGCAATTGGTGCACAGGGTGCTTTAAAAAATTATCTGGTTTGTAACTGATTTATTTTAATAAAAAGTTATATTTCATTAGATTCCAGTAAGAAAAATTAACACACTTAATACCAGTTTTTGATTGAGTTTAATTTGACTCAGCTGCCTCCTTGTGACTAAGAACTAAAGAAGCATTCAATGTAAAACTGCTAAATTTTGAAGATGGTCTCTCCCTTCTTGCTTCTCTCTGTCTCTCTCTCTGTCTCTCTCTCTCTCTCTCTCTCTCTCTGCCTCAGGACATTTGTAGATGGTTAAAATTACTGAGGTTTGATCTGAGTTATATGTATTGTATTTATCATATTAGACATAAAAATGACTTAGTAATACTATAGAAATAATTTTGACCTCATGAGCTATTTGAAAAAAATTCTTGAGGATGCTCAGGATGACTTAAACAATAGCTTGGGGATTTCAAAGCTAAAGTATCTTTTAAAATGCTAGATGGCTTTGGCTTAGAGTATGTGTTTAAGACCTAAAGGTAGATTCGATTTGGCTTGATGCAGGAAAGAAATCCTATCTGCTATTCATTTTTAATTGTGCATTTTTAAAAAGAAAATGAAAGTGTGACAATAGGCTGGAAGAGAAAAGGATGTTGACTAAGAAATCATGAGAATTTTGAAAGACCATAAAATAAACCATAGAGCTATTAATGTGCAAAATAAATGATTAGAATAGAAATATGCAGATCCAAAGCTTATTTTTTGGAAGGGGGTGTGGGTGGATGTAAGGAGGAGTGAAAGGAAATCCAAATCTATCCAGGGAATCAGGATCTTACTGATCTTGAGTCATGGTGGTGATCTCACTCTTTCGGTATATATCTTTTACTTCTGAATCAGAATGAAGCAACATCCTAACTCAGAATATGGCTGGATATGGGTAAATAGTAGGACAAGAAGCAATAATAGCAGCTGTTCTGACAATTATATTCTGGCAGAAGAGGTATTTTTCTTTTTTTCTTTTTTTTTAATATTTTACATCTTATATAGAGAACTTCACTGGCTTAGGTCAAGATTAATACTAGAAAGTGGTGGATAGGAAAAACATCAACTTGTGAATAAAGCTATGTCAGTTCCAATCTTGAACCTGACACTTGATCTTTAGCAAGTCACTGTACTTTTGGAGTTTGTGTTATACTATATCTGTAAAAGAAAAGGACACAATATGTATAAAATGCTATGGAAGCCCTTTTGTCATGGCAAAAAACTTAAAAATAAATTGAGTGGTCATCAATTAAGGAATGTCATAAAATAATTATGAATGGATATAATAGAATATTATTGACTAATAAATGATGAAAGGAATACATTTAGAGATACTGGGGAAAAACTGAATGAACCCATGTGAACTCAAGTAATGAGAACAATAAGAATAATTTATACTAAGGTTCCAACAAAAACTATATGGTCACAACTATAGATTTTTTTCACACAAATAAAGTCACATCAGAATTAGGGAAAAATGTTCATGGTTTATGGATATGTCAAGGCAATTTAAATTAAAATGGCAATCCAATCATGTCTAAGTTAATTAACCTATTCAGTGAAATACTGATTAACTTTTTTTTTTAAACCCTTGTACTTCGGTGTATTGTCTCATAGGTGGAAGATTGGTAAGGGTGGGCAATGGGGGGTCAGGTGACTTGCCCAGGGTCACACAGTTGGGAAGTGTCTGAGGCCGGGTTTGAACCTAGGACCTCCTATCTCTAGGCCTGACTCTCACTCCACTGAGCTACCCAGCTGCCCCCTGATTAACTTTTTAAATATTATATCAAAAATAGAAAAACAATAATAAAATTAATCAGGAAGAACAAAAGATCAATAATGTAAAGGAATTAGTGAAAAATATGAAGGAAGTTCACATAGTTGAATTATATTTCAAACTGTATTGTGAAGTGGGAACCATTAAAATATCTGGCACTTGGCTATGATATAGAGTAGTAAATCAGTGGAATAGATTAGGCACTCAAAACACAATAATAAATGATCATTATGACATGGTATTTGAAAACCTTAAAAGATTCAAGTTTGGGGAAGAAGAAATCACTATTCAATAACAACCAGTAAAATTAGAAAACAATATGGCAGAAACTAGGAAAAGATCAACACTTCATGTCATATACCAAGGTAAATTCAAAATAGATACATGATTTGGAAATAAAGGATGTCATCATAAACAATTTAAAGGAGCACAAAATAGTTTACTTGGCAGCCCTATGAATAATAGAAGAATTTATATCCAAATATGTAGTGAGCATTACAAGTTGTAAAACATATAACTGACCATAAATTTAAAAGTTTTTCTAAAATAAAACCAATGAAACCAAGTTTAGAAAGCAAACAATAAACTTGAGGGGGGACCTTTTTTTAGCAAAAGTCTAACAAAAGCCTCATTTCTCAAATATATGAGTAACTAAGTCAAATTCATAAGAACACAAAGCATTCTTCAAGTGATAAATGGTCAAAAGGATACAAACAAGCAATTCTAACTTAAAGGAGTTAAAAATGTTTTTAGTTATGAGAAAAATTTTCTAAATCACTAATAATTAGAAAAATGCCAGTTAACTCTGAGGTACAACTATAAACCTATCAGATAAATACTGGATTGAATATAGAAAAATGGAACGCTATACACTGTTGATCAAGATTTGAACTGATACTGTTCTTGAAAGCAATTTGGAACCATGCTCAAAGAAAAATCAAATTATACATACCCTTTGACTCAGCAATACAACAACTGGGTATTCCAGAAAAAAGGTAGGAGGAAAAAGTCTTACTTGTAAAAAATTATTTATAACAGTGCTTTTTGTTGTGACAAAAAAGTGGAAACTGAAGAGACATCTATCACTTGGGGAATGGCTGAACAAATTGTGATATATCATTGTGATATAATATTATTGTGCCATAAGAAATGATGAATAAACACACACAAACACACACACTCACACATAAATCCTGGAAAGACATAGGAAGTGATGCAAAGTGAAGTGAACAGGAGGAGGACATTTTACCAGTAACAATAATAGTGTATAATGACAGATTATACATATTAATTATTTAAATATTATTGACAATGCAATTATCTGGGACAACAAGGGACTCATGGTCATATGGCTGTTATCCACAGCCGTAGAGGCAACTGATATAATTTGAATAGAGAATGAAACATATCATTCTTCACTTTATTTCCTTCATGAACTTTTCTCTAGTGTAAGCAATTTGGATATAAGATGAATATGGAAATGTTTATTATATGATAACACATATATAACCTATATTAACTGCCATTTTGGATGGTATAAGAATTTAAATTTAGATTTTCTGCTAAATATGAGAATTCTAAAATAACATTGTGGTCACCAATTTAAAAATATTACAGCGTGAGTCAAAATGACTTTTAGCAACTTTATTTACAAAGAGTGAAAGTGGAAAAATGTAGATAAAGAGACAGAAAGTATTGCCTAGCTACCAATACCCTGAGTTTAATTCTAATGTCTCCAGATCACAAATGGGAATCCTAAAGCAAATCTCATCAGAATCCAGTCCTAATTAGGAAGTCAAAATCTGAAGAGCCAGGAGATGCTGAAGAATCCACCAAGAATCTTCAGTGCACTAGCAGTTAAGACTGCCAAGAATCTCACCAGAATTCACACTGAAGGGAGTGTCTCACTGTTAAGGGGAAATAATTATGGTTGGACTGAATATTCAAGAGAAGGTCCTCAGGAATTGAATAAATATCAATTACAAATGATTTTTAGCAATATATTTATAAAATATAGGAGAGAGTGAAAGTAAAGAAAATCAGAGAAAGGATAGGGTAAGGTATTTAGCCTAGCATACTAAGTAGATTGCTCCAGCCCCTGGCTCAACCCAGGCAGGGCTAATTAGTCCTCAACCAGAGGGATCTCAGACTTGAGCCAAGGGCTGAGGGCCTGGGGATGAATAAAGCAAAGGCTTCAGTCATGAAGTCTCTCTTAAGAGGAGAGTTCCTTCAGAATAATCCAGGAAGTCAGTCTTTTTCCCTCACCACGTGGTCTCGGGTCCAGTAAGCAAAGTCTCCAACTCAAACTCAAACTCCAAAGAACAAAGCAGAACTGAAGTACAGGAAGTTGTAACTCCCTTTAAAAGGTGCTTCTTTTGTATCACTTCCAGTGCCTTCCTTTACTTTATGTGTACCAATCATAACAAAGGTAACAAAGGCTTTGCTTAGGACTGCCCAGAGGGCAGTCAGTGGATATTGATTCATCACCCACTATTGCACACATGGGCTACAGACCTCCCCCACTGAAGTATAAGTGGAGTGTTTACACTTCAGGTGATTAAATCTAAAAATAGGCAGGGTAGGATTAATCCTATCATCCACCTCCAAAGCACCAACAAGCAGAGAGTGTCTCCTCACTGAAAAACCAAGGAAGTCACCACTACAGGATCAAAAGGAAAGAGCTCCTCCTCCAGTCCAGCTCACTGAAGCAGAGTCCAATCCTGAATTCTCAATCTGGCCTTTTTAAAGCAATTTTCTCTGTCACTTCCTGTTTCTCCTCAGCTTTATGGGAATGAATCACAGACTTTCAATTTGCCTGGCACTGCTCAGGGGTGTGGCAGTGACCTCCAGAGTTGTCCCCCTCTCTAGCAAGTGACTTGGGAACTCTCATAATTAGTGACTAATAAGGTATTAAGTAGGGGTACTTAACTTTTTGATTAATTAACTTTAAAGTTGCTTATTGATAGACAAAGAGTTTTATTCACTCTTCACAATGGGGAGAAGGGGAGGAAAGTAGAGAACATGGATTGCAATATGTCAGAGAATTGTTGTTGAATGTAGTATCAATATGTAATCTCAGAAAAATAAAATAATTTAAAAGACTAAAAAACGATAAAGGAAAATAATATAATGGGTTTATTCAAGAGGAAATGGGTGTCCTATTTGAGGTCTTTTTTTAATAATTTATTATTTTTAGAAAAATTTTCCATGGTTACATAACTCATGATTTTACTTTCCCCTTTCCCCCCTCAATCCCCCGCACCTCCCCTCCATGTAGCTAATTCGCATTTCCACTGGTTTTATTATGTGTGGACAGTCAAGACTTATTTACACATTATTGATAGTTACATGGGTGTGGTCTTTTCAGGTCTACATCCCCATATCATGTCCTCATCAACCCAAGTATCAAAGCAGTTGTTTTTCTTCTGTGTTTCTACTCCTGTAGTTCTTCCTCTGAATGTGGGTAGTGTTGCTTTCCATAAGTCCCTCAGAATTGTCTTGGCTCATTGCACTGCTGCTAGTACAGACCTCCATTACATTCGATTTTACCACAGTATATCAGTCTCTGTGTACAATGTTCTTCTGGCTCTGCTATTTCACTCTACATCAATTCATGGAGGTCTTTCCAGTTCACATGGAATTCCTCCAGTTTATTATTCCTTTGAGCACAATAGTATTCCATCACCAACATATACCACAATTTGTTCAGCCATTCCCCAATTGAAGGGCATACCCTTACTTTCCAGTTTTTTGCCACCACAAAGAGCTCAGCTATAAATATTTTTGTGAAAGTCTGTTTATCTATGATCTCTTTGGGATACAATCCCAGCAATGGTATGGCTGGATCAAAGGGCAGTCATTCTTTTAACATAGTTCCAAATTGCCATCCAGAATGGTTGGATCAGTTCACAACTCCACCAGCAGGGCATTAATGTCCCAATTTTGCCACATCCCCTCCAACATTCATTACTCTCCCCTGCTATCATTTTAGCCAATATGCTAGGTGTGAGGTGGTACCTCAGAGTTGTTTTGATTTGCATTTCTTTAATTATTAGAGATTTAGAACACTTTCTCATGTGCTTATTGATACTTTTGTATTCTTTATCTGAAAATAGCCTATCCATGTCCCTTGCCCATTTATTTTTTTTAAACCCTTGTATTTCAGTGTATTGTTTCATAGGTGGAAGAGTGGTAAGGGTGGGCAATGGGGGTCAAGTGACTTGCCCAGGGTCACACAGCTGGGAAGTGGCTGAGGCCGGGTTTGAACCTAGGACCTCCTGCCTCTAAGCCTGACTCTCACTCCACTGAGCTACCCAGCTTGCCCATTTATTAATTGGGGAATGGCTTGATTTTTTATATAATTGATTTAGCTCCTTGTATATTTGAGTAATTAGACCTCTGTCAGAATTTTTTGTTATAAAGATTTTTTTTTCCAGTTTGTTGTTTCCCTTCTGATTTTGGTTGCAATCTTTTTCTTTGTACAAAAATTTTTAATTTAATATAATCAAAATTATTTATTTTACATTTTGTAATTTTCTCTAACTCTTGTTTGGTATTAAAATCTTTCCTTTCCCAGAGATCTGACAAGTATACTATTCTGTGTTCAACTAATTTACTTACAGTTTTCTTCTTTATATTCAAGTCTTTCACCCATTCTGAATTTATCTTGGTGTATGGTGTGAAATGTTGATCTAAACCTAATCTCTCCCATATTGTTTTCTAATTTTCCCAGCATTTTTTGTCAAATAGTGGACTTTTGTCCCAAAAGTTGAACTCTTTGGGTTTATCATACACTGTCTTGCTGACATCTCTTACTCCAAGTCTATTCCACTGATCCTCCCTTCTATCTCTTAGCCAGTACCATAATGTTTTGATGACACCTGCTTTATAGTATAACTTAATATCTGGTACTGCTAAGCCAACTTACTTCACGTATTTTTTTTATTATTTCCCTTGATATTCTTGATCTTTTATTCTTCCAAATGAACTTTGTTATAGTTGTTTCTAATGTAGTAAAAAAGGTTTTTGGTAGTTTGATAGGTATGGCACTAACTAAGTAAATTATTTTGGGTAGAATGGTCATTTTTATTATGTTAGCTCATCCTACCCATGAGCACTCAATGTTTTTCCAATTGTTTAGTCTAGTTTTACTTTTTTGGAAAGCGTTTTGTAGTTATGTCCGTATAATTCCTGTATTTGTTTTGATAGATAGATTTCTAAGTATTTTATATTGTCTAGGGTAATTTTAAATGGTGTTTCTCTTTCTACCTCTTGCTGCTGTGATTTGTTGGAAATAAATAGAAATGCTGATGACTTATGTGCATTTATTTTGTATCCTGCAACTTTGCTAAAGTTGCTGATTATTTCTACTAGCTTTTTAGTTGATTCTCTAGGATTTTTTAAGTAGGTCATCATATCATGTACAAAGAGTGATAGCTTAGTCTCCTCATTGCCTATTTTATTACCTTCAATTTATTTTTCTTCTCTAATTGCTACTGCTAGTGTTTCTAGTGCAATGTTAAATAAAAGAGGTGATAACGGGCATCCTTGTTTCACACCTGATCTTATTGGAAAGGCTTCTAATTTATCCCCATTGCATATGATGTTTATTGATGGTTTTAGGTATATACTGTTTATTATTTTTAGGAAAGTTCCTTCTATTCCTATACTTTTCAATAGAGATGATAATGGGCATCCTTGTTTCACACCTAATCTTATTGGAAAGGCTTCTATTTCATCCCGATTACATATTATGCTTGTTGATGGTTTAAGATATATACTGTTTATTATTTTTAGGAAAGAACCTTCTATTCCTATACTTTCTAGTGTTTTCAGTAGGAATGGGTGTTGTATTTTGTCAAAGGCTTTTTCCGCATCTATTGAGATAATCATGTGGTTTTTGTTGGTTTGCTTGTTGATATGGTCAATTATGTGCATGCTTTTCCTAATGTTGAACCATCCTTGCATTCCTGATATGAATCCCAACTGATAATGATGAATAACCCTCTTGATCACTCGCTGGAGTCTTTTTGCTAGTATTCTATTTAAGATTTTTGCATATATGTTCATTAAGGAGATTGGTCTGTAATTTTCTTTCTCTATTTTTGATCTGCCTGGCTTTGGAATCAGTACCATATTTGTGTCATAAAAGGAGTTTGGTATGATTCCTTCTTTGCTTATTATTTCAAATAATTTGTATAGTATTGGGATTAATTGTTATTTGAATGTTTGATAGAATTCACTTGTGAATTGATCAGGCCCTGGCGATTTTTTCTTAGGGAGTTCTTTAATGGCCTGTTCAATTTCTTTTTCTGATATTGGATTATTTAAGTATTCTATTTCTTCTGCTGTTAATCTAGGCAATTTATATTTTTGCAAATATTCATCCATATCACCTAGATTACTAAATTTATTGCTATATAATTGGGCAAAATAGTTTTTAATGATTGCCTTAGCTTCCTCTTCATTAGAGGTGAGGTCTCCTTTTTCATCTTTGATACTATTAATTTGGTTTTCTCCTTTCCTTTTTTTAATTAGATTAACCAGTACTTTGTCTATTTTATCTGTTTTTTTTCAAAATACCAGCTTCTACTCTTATTTATTAATTCAATAGTTCTTTTACTTTTGATTTTATTAATATATCCTTTGATTTTTAGTATTTCTAATTTAGTTTTCACCTGAGGATTTTTAATTTGTTCATTTTCTAGTTTTTTAAGTTGCATGCCCAATTCTTTAACCTCTGCCTTCCCTAATTTGTTAATATATGCACTCAGTGATATAAATTTTCCCCTTAGAACTGCTTTGGTTGCATCCCATAAGTTTGGGTAAGATGTCTCATCATTGTCATTGTCTTCAATGAAATTATTGTTTCTATGATTTGTTCTTTCACTAAATTATTTTGGAGAATCATTATTTAATTTCCAGTTAGTTTTTGGTTTGCCTCTACATGTATTCTTACTAATAACTACTTTTATTGCATTATGATCTGAGAAGGTTACATTTATTATTTCTGCTTTTTTGCATTTGTTTGCCATGTTTCTGTGCCCTATTACATGGTCTATCTTTGTGAATGTTCCATGTGCTGCTGAAAAGAAGTTGTATTCCTTTTTGTCTCTATTTATTTTTCTCCAAATATATATTAACTCGAATTTTTCTAGGGTTTCATTCACCTCTCTTATCTCTTTCTTATTTATTTTTTGGTTTGACTTATCTAGATCTGATAGGGGAAGGTTCAGGTCCCCCACTAGTATGGTTTTGCTATCTATTTCATCCTTGAGCTCCACTAGCTTCTCCTTTAGAAATTTGGAAGCTATTCCATTTGGTGCATACATATTGAGTCAGTACAGAAATAGCCATATTTCTTCATTGTTTATACTGCCTTTTATTAGGATGTAGTAACCTTCCCTCTCTCTTTTAACCTTATCTATTTTTACTTTGGCTCTGTCAGAGATCATGATAGCCACCCCTGCCTTCTTTTTCTCATTTGAAGCCCAAAAGATTTTGCTCCATCCTCTCATTTTCATTCTATGTCTATCTGTCTGTCTGATGTGTGTTTCTTGTAAACAACATGTTGTTTGGTTTTGGTTTCTAACCCACTCTGCTATTTGCTTCTGTTTTATGGGTTAGTTCATCCCATTCACATTCCTAATTATAATTATCAACTCTGCATTCCCAGATTTATTGATCTCCTAGTCCTGTCCTTTCTTCTTTCACTGTTTCCTTCAATACCAGTGTTTTGTTTTAATCAGTTCCTATAATCCCCTCAATTGTTGTAATTCCCATTCTCCCCTTTCCCTTCTTATTCCCCTCTTATTTTTCTTTAAAGCCACGTGGTGCTCCTCCCCCCCAAGCCCTCTTCCTCCCTAGTATTGCTTCCCTCCCTACCAGTTCCTTTGTTACCCTTCTACTTCTCTATATGGCATGAATCAGTTTTCTGCCCCTATGGATCTGATTGTTCTTCTCTAAGTTGATGTCAATGCACTTAAGTATCGAATATTCCCTCTCTCTAACCTCTTTACCCTTACAGTGTATTGTTATTTTTCCCTGTTGATCCCACATGCTTCTTTATGCAATATAAATTTATTCCTTTTTGTTTGCTTTCCTTTTTTCTTATTGTTATCTTCTTCCCCCCCAGTTTTGTATATATTTATACATACATACATACATACATACATACATACATACATATACATATTTATATATCTCTTAACATTTCATCCTATACAGTTTGTCCCTGTTCCCTCTATGTAAACTTCTTCTAGTGACCCTGTTGGTAATAATAATTTTTAATATTTGCCAATACCTTCTTTTCTTCTTGGGATATAAATTGATTGAACTTGTTGTGTCCCTTAAAGAAAATAATTTTTTTCTCCTCCCCCCATTCTCTTAATTATCTCATGTTAATTCTCTTGATTTCTGGGTTTGGGCAGCAAACTCTCCGTTTAAGTCTTGTTTTTTCTTGATGAATGTTTGGAAGTCCTCAATTTTATTGAATTACCATACTTTCCCCTGCAATAATATAGTTAATCTTGCTGGATAGTTGGTTCTTGGTTGTAGACCCAGTTCTCTTGCTTTCCTGAATATTCTGTTCCATGCCTTCCGGTCCTTCTATGTAGATGCAGGCATATCCTGTGTTATCCTAACTGTGGTTTCCTGATCTCTAAATGACTTCTTTTTGGCAGCTTGTAATATTTTTTCCTTGGTCTGATAGTTTTTTGAATTTGGCTATAATATTCCTGAAAGTTGTCAGTTGTGGATTAAATGTAGCAGGTGATCTGTGGATCCTGTCAATTTCCACTTTTCCCTTTTGTTCAAGAATTTCTGGGCAATTTTCTCTGATAATTTCTTGTAAAATGCTATCTAAACTTTTTCTTTTATCATGATGTTCTGGTAAACCAATAATTCTTAAGTTGTTCTAGCTCCTCCAGATCTTTTGTTGAGTCAATGAGGTGTTTCATAATCTCCTCAAATTTTTCATTTTTTTTATTTTGTTTAACATATCCTTGCTGCCTTGTGAAGCCATTTTCTTCTAGTTGTTGAGTTCTGTTTTTTAAAGACTGAATTTCATCCCTTGCTTTTTGGTCATCCTTCTCTTTCTGGTCTGATTTTCTTTGTAGATCATCTTTTGCCTTCTTTGCTTCATTTTCAAGCTGGCCAATTCTGGCTTTTACGACTTTATTTTCTTGTTTTAGCTTATGTATTTCCTTTTTCAAATTCACTTCAGCCTCTCTTGATTGTTTTTTGAGTTTCTGAAGTTCTTGAATTAATTGAGTTTTAATTTCTTGAGTTAATTGAATTTTGAGATCTTCCAAAGCCTGTGTCCAGTTTGCTGGAACTACTTCCTCTTCTTCTATTTCTGTTTCATTTGCTCCCTTTTCACTTCCTTGAAAGAAGCTGTCAATTGTCATTTCTTTTCTCTTTTTCTGTTGCTTACTCATGTTTTTTCCCTTCCTTGTTCTGCTAGTTTGAGCAGATGTATTTAATAGTCTTTGATGAAAGATCTTCCCTCCAGGGGCAAAGGTTTGTAGTTACTTTCTCTGCCCTTGGTAGACTTCTCAGTCTGTCCAATTGTTGGGATTAATCCTGTATTGATTGGATTAGTCTGCCCTGAGGCTAAAACCTCAAAACCTTGAGGGGAGGGAAAAACAAACAAACAAAAAAAAAAAAACCAAAAAAGTTGGAGTGACAAGAAGGAGTTCTGAACTGAGCTCTTCAGCAGTAGGGTCCCCCTGCGCTATCCTCTGTGTTTGATCTGGTTTTCTTTCCTCTTGAAGCCCTGCATTCTCTATCTCAGTATGAAGAAGCCAAGTGGTCTGCAATCTGGGGTTTGGCTCTCTCTAAACCACCATCTTCTAGGCATTTTTGCTATGTTTCTCAGGTTTTCTCCTCCAGTCACCTCTCCAGTGCCTGTGTTTGACTCCCTGAGTCCTATGCCAGCAAGGCCCTCTCTCCTTACCAGTGCATCCACTGGCCCTGAGATTTCCGGGCCTCTGGAGACTCTGTACAGCACATGGGGGAGGAGTCCTGGGATCCTGGGATTCCCCTTCTATGCCCTCAGTTCCAATAGTTCAAGTATTGAAGCCTTTTCCTTGGCTTACCCCTTTAGTTGTGTTGCAGTAGGGTTACCCCTGCTCTGTCCCATTATTAGGTTTGGTCCTCTTTCTTCTCGAAGCACATTGTTTTCTATCTCGATGTGTAAGGGTGCGGAGGTTTTAAGATTTGCTCCATCTATGATGCCATCTTACTGGAACTCCTATTTGAGGTCTTTAAGTAAAAGCTGGATATTCATTTGTCAAGTATGCTGTAATGATGTTTCCTTTGGTGTATAGAATCACTGAGGACACAAATTTTAAAATTCTGTTTCAGAATAAATATGGTCTATGAAATAAATGATCATGTTAAATTTCAGAAGACATATTGAGTCATAAGGAAAACATTAAAGACATTAACACTTGCTTTGCTGCCACACCTTAAAGACCATGGGACTTTCCCTTCTGACTTACAGCTCAAAAATTCCCTTTATGTTATATTGTCTTCTCTATTACATATATATTATATGTTACATATATATTATAATCAGAGACTACATTTCCTTTTTTGCATCCCTAACACTTAGCACATAGTAAATGCTTTGTGAATATGGTATGAAATTAATAAATGTTTTATGCATTCATTCAACCATGCTTCCCATTTCTTAGCAGAGAGGTTATGTATGAGATGGAGATAGTGACAAGGTGGCCGTGACTGTGAAGTCCACTGATCCCAGTTACTGAGTTGTGGAGATCATACCAAGATGGCAATATAAGAAACATGGACTAAGAAGCTACAAGCCTACATACCCAATCTGTACATAACACTCCAGAAAAATTAGACATTAAATGACAGAGAAATTCCTGATGAAATGACTAGAACTAAAAAGAATGTTAAATTGTCAATTTTGACACTCAAAAGAAAGATAAAGGTAAACTGAAGAAAAAACACTCAAGGGAATCAATACTGTTAAAGTAATCATATCCCTTCTTAGGAAAGTGGATACTAGGATACTTAATATTTCTATAGTACAAGAGATAGCGGGAGTTCTTAAAATACTTAAAGTAATCAAGAAAAACAGTGGAATTAAGCTGATTGCATTCCTTGCATGTGAAAGTGATAACTAGAATACTTAAGATGCTTACATATAATAGTATTTATGATACTTAAGATACTTTAAGGTAATCAAGGGAAACAAAGGGATTAAACTGATTACATTACTAGTAAGAACTTAATAACTAAGTTGCTTAAGATATCTATGATAGTACCTATGATATCTAAAATACTTAGTATACTTAAGGTACTGAATATACATAAAAACTTTATGACTATTAGTGCAATGAATGGGGGCATATATAGACAGAGAGCAGGAAATGAGTTGAATGATGGGATGATATTCAAAAAATCAAAAGATAAAAAGCTATAAATGGGTACAACTATCCATTCTGGATAGCAATTTGGAACTATGCACAAAGGACCATCAAAAAGTGTATATCCTTTGACTTAATACCACTACTAGGTGTTTCCTAAAGACATTAAAGAGGGGGGAAAGAACCTACCTGTACAAAAAAATTAGAGTAGCTATTTTTTTGGTGGCAAAGAACTAGAAACTGAAGGTATGTCAATAAATTAGGCAGTGGCTGAACAAGTTGTGGTATGAGCTTGCATTGGAATTCTATTATGCCATAAGAAATGACAAAAAAAGATGATAATAAACCTGGAAAGACTTATATGAAGTGATACAAAGTGAAGTGAGCAGAGAAATGTACACAATAATTTATGATGATCAATTTTGAATGACAACTATTATCAACCTGGCTAGAATCTAGGACAATTCCAAGAAACGTGATAAAAAAAATGATAACTACTTCCATAGAAGGAACAGTCTGAATCTAAATGCAAATTTAAATAACCATTCTTTACTTTAAGGTAATCAAGGGAAACAAAGGGGTTAAACTGATTACATTACTAGTAAGCACTTGACAATTAAGTTGCTTAAGATATCTATGATACTTTTTTTACAATATGATGAATATGGAAAGATGTGTTGAGTGACAATATATATACAACCTATATTTCCTGGCTTTTTGTGGAGGGGAGAGATGTAAGAGGCAGGAAGAGAATATGGGTTATAAAATGTCAGAAAGCAAATAATTTAAAAATTAAATTTACATGTAAGATGGAAAAATATTATTTAAGAAAATAAATTTTGATGGAAAGAATTTTAAAATCTTTCCAATTGTGAATTAATTCTAATTTGAGTAAGAAATTATTAATTTCTTTTATTTATCTAGGGGAATTGTCAGTTGGGGTAAGTGAATGGATAGAGAAATGAATTTCAATTAGATCGCCTAACTGATTTCTGTGTTTTATGGAACGCTACACAGTCATATTTGATATTGATTTGCTCCTATACAAGTGTTCCATGATCCAGTTGCTTTGGCTTATGATTACTTCCCACTTTTTAATATTCTTACCTTTTCAAAAAGACACTACAGAACTTTAATATAAGATGCTCATGAGAAGGATTATACTTATCTAGAATAATAACATCATTATTCTGTTTCAATATTTTGACAAAACCATGAATGCTCTTATGTGATTGGTCAGCTTATTAGAGCTAATATAATCTCTTGTCATCTTTCTGAATCCTAAATATAATTTATTTATTTGATCAAAGTAAAATATGATCAAATTTAAGTGAGGTAAATGAAAATTCTATACTAAAGGTCCAAAATAAACTTCACAAATACAAACATTTTGAGGGAGATGTGGAGGTATAGACCACAGTTCGCCTTAAAAGGGACAAGCTTACTTAGTCAAAAGTATAATATGACAGGGGGCAGCTGGGTAGCTCAGTGGATTGAGAGCCAGGCCTGGAGACAGGAGGTCCTAGGTTCAAATTTGGCCTCAGACACTTCCCAGCTGTGTGACCCTGGGCAAGTCACTTGACCCCTATTGCCTACCCTTACCAATCTTCCACCTATAAGTCAATACACAGAAGTTAAGGGTTTAAAATTTAAAAAAAAAAGTATAATATGACAGCTAAAAAATCAATATAACAAGCTACATAAAAAAACAGCACCGTAAAAAATACAAACTTGGAATGGATCTTGTTTTACTATATTATTTCCTTATAAAACTAAATGTGGGTATTGTGATCATTTCTGGATGACAACTTTTACAAAAGAAATTCTTAAGCTATAGAGTCTCCAGGAAGGTCAATTAAAATTGTGAAAACATTGAGATTATGCCATATGAAGTATAAAATAAGAATCTGTGGTTCTTTAACCCAGAGCAGAGAAGACATAGAAGGTATAGATGGTTGTTGTGGTTGTTTTCAGATATCTGAAGGGTTCTCCTATGTGACAAAATAGATTAATTCTTCTTATCCTCCAAAGAGCAGAATGAGGAGAAATGGGTGGGATTTAAAGAAGGCAATTGAAAGCTTAATATTAAGAAAATTTTATGATAAGTTTGGGTGTTTTGGGAATGATGAATGCAGTTTAAAGGTGCCCTTCACCTTGATGCACTCTCTATTCATGTATGCCACTCATTAGTCTTTAAATTTGAGCCCAGGATCATCAGAGAACTTGTATGTGAAAGGGGATAGTGTACCCTTAGGTTAGACAAAATGATTTGCAATTATAGTTCTTTTTTCATTTTTTCTTAGGAAATAAAATTTTCTAGGGGAAAAATACACAAATGAGTTGTGTAAGCAATTAGTTTTTTCCTCATTTCTCAGGAAGTCTTTCATCACTTAATTAGTCAATAAGCATTTATTACGTACCTATTATATGCCAGGCATTATGCTAAGCACTGGACATGTTTAAGAGGATATGTGGTTGAGGAATAAGCCCTGAGATTCTGTGATTCTCTGATTTCTTCAAGGACAAAATTTCAAAATGTCTGCTGAGAGCGGGAGTCAGATTAGGATTGCTTAATAAGACAGTTTCACATATGCATTCAGAATAAGGGGGGTTGATTTCTGTGGGAATCTATTTCCATTCTCTCCACTCCATATTTTATCCTGACCACAACATACCCTAAAATTATCTAGATGATAGCTGCCAATGTCATTAAGAGTAGTGGCATAAAATTCCAATAGAAATGATCCCTGAGAATTGTAAATTGGCTTGGAAGACAAAATAACCGTATCTGTGAAAGATTTGGAATGACTTCTCAGGGTGTCTGGAAGAAATGGGTTTAGATTTTTTTAAGTGTCTAGGATTGAGGGAAGACATCTTTAAAAATCAGTGAAAATGCTGGAAGTTGAAAATCTCCAAGTCTTTCATTTCCTTTCTGAAAATTTAGTAATTTAGAATCAGTAATCAGTATTATACCTATACTCTGTTTCAGTGTTGCAGTTACATTTTTATAAGGATGTCTTTTATTAAATGATTGATATACCTTCTCTTGATAATAATGGTGATTGAAACCTACCACGTATAAAGCAGCAGTATCATTAGTAGGTACTAGGGTAAAAACATCTGTTTTAAGATCTCACTTAGCACTTTTAGAGAAACATTAGTCTAGTGCATGACAGATGATCACCACTAAAATATTAACTGTAAACCATGAGCAAAGTAGAAAAATATTAGAGACTAAACTTAATAATTGTTTTTTACCTCAGCAAGTTAATCTATTCAGAGGCAACTGCCATTTTAATTTTTCTGTGCAATCTGTATTTTTAATTGTTAGTGAGGAAAAAGCAATGCAATGAAAAATTTTTCTTACCTGTCATCTATCCTGTTATATTTTTCCTAAGGGATTGTCTAAGATAGTTCTTAATAAATACACTATGCTGAATATAATAAAAATCCATTATGTGTTAAGGAAGAAAGGCATTCATAGTTGGGTTTTTTTTTGTTATTGTTGGAGAGAGGGGAAAAGACATAACCACAGTTTAGACAAGCAAACAGAATTTGATTTTCTGTCTAAAAATGAATGGAAAGGATTGTAGATTAGATGACCTGTAAGGCCTCCCTTCTTGTGCTAATGACATATTTCTCTATAGCTTACATATGAACTAATATTTGTCCTTCTCATAGTGACAGCATATGGTGGGTCTTGAAAAGTGTAAAAGGCAACAATGTATATACCAAATAGTAACCTTGGGAGGGAAAGTTCTTTTTTCTTGCCTATTATACGTCTATAGCTTCTGCATACTGGATACCCTTTAACTCTTTTTAAAAATGTTTTCCCTTCTAAATGTCCAATGGGAAGAAGTTGAGCTTCCATAGTTTTCTAAACTAATTTAGTTTTCTAAAAAAGATCTGCTTTTTATGTCATGCAAATACTGTCCACTTCCCCCAACAGGAACATGCCATGCCATTGTCTTGACTAAGAAGGAATTCTTGAGGGCCAATGAAGTTATTCGGTCTTGAGAGTTACACTGTGAATAATCTCATTATGAGGAGTCAAAAACCCTTCCTCATTTCTTGCAACAGTGATAGATGGTTCTTTGCATCATGCCAATATAAACCAGACTAAGATTCCCAACTTTGTTTTCACACATCACCCAATTTCTCTCAGGCAATTATAAGCGTTGGTCAGGACTAGGATCCTACCTGGACTAAAATTAATCTTGATAAAGCAGATAATTCAGCTAAACAGAACCCTCAAATTTCAATGCTCATTTTTTTCTTTAAAAGGTCCTTGTTTTGTTTTTGTTGTTGTTTTTAATATTCATGACTAAGTTTGAGACCAGTGTGCTGGGATTCTGATAGGTTTTGTTCAATTGCATGGCAAACCTGAAAAACTAATAAAGTTCAAGAGAGAAAAAAAGAAAATGACTAAAATGTAAGTATTCCACACTATGTTGCATGCAATATTCACAGCTGATTTTTATTTAGACTAATAAAGTCTAATACACAAAATAAGATATAGAATCATGTTGTCTCTCTAAATATACACTTTTAAAGAGGAACTTTCCTTTGTTTTTGTTTCTTTTGTTTTTAGCCTCTATTGAGCCCAGAAAAAAGTAATAGATGGAAGTTGTGGTGAGATACTATTTAAGTCTCTGAACTGATCTTAGCTCAAGTTTCTCCCAACTCCAGTCTATACTCCTTAAGTTTCTACAGTAATTTTCCTAAAAGGAGGCTCTGACTTTATCCTGTCTCTTCTCACTAACATCCAACAACTCTTTGTTATTTCTGTAATCTAATATAAACTCCCACCACCTTTTTTTTCTTCACCATTAAAGCCCTTCATAACCTAGCTGGTGATGATGAACCTTTTAGAGGGATGAGTAATATGAGAAATGTCCTAAGGCATCTGGGGAGGGGAGGGGGAGAGGAGCCTGGCCCTGTGTCACTCTGGCTTTCTAGTAACGAACTCTGGCAAACTTTGTGCTGGGGCAATGACTCATTCCCACAGAGAACACTATGAATACCCCCTCTGGCATATATGCCATTGGTTTGCCAACATGGACCTAGCTCCTTACAATATTTACAATCTTTTTACATACTACTGTCCATCATGCACACTATTTTGAGCCCAAATTGAGGCCTTCTTATTGGTCATCAAATATAGCATTTCATCTTCCGCATATAACTTTGCACTTCTTGTCTCCCATTCTACATTATAATCTTTCCTTGTCTCTTCCTTTTTGAATACCTTCAATGCTCAGTTCAAGCACTACATTCAATATGAATTCTATCCTGTTCAACAATTTGTTGGTGTATTCTCTGCATTACCTTCTAAGCTATTTGTGGAGGGAGGGAGAGACAGACAGACAGACAGACAGACAGACAAATAGTATAGCTAAAAATGTATATATGTTTTGTCTCCCACACCAGATTCTAAGTTTCTTGAGAGCAGGACCATTTTCCCCTTTGTCTTTGTACTCATGATACCCAATACAGTGCCTGGCACATAGTAGATGCTCAATAAATGTTTGTGGATTGATTGAAGATTATTTGTGCCAATTTGAATTACTTCCTTTCTCAGAGAGACCAAAATAGATTTGAGAGGTCATTTGATCCTTCTCCCCACATTCAGATGGATTTTAATGAATCTTGTTTTTAAATTAACTTCCACCATCAGTGAAATTCTCTAAATTCAGCAGTTACTATTAGAAAAATTTCCTATATATCCAACTAGATTCTTTAATTTCTATTTCATTTCTTAGGCTTTTGAGAAGATAAAGAATAGTTTGTTATTATCTATACAATATTCCTTGACTATTGAAAGGTTATTATAGAATTCATTCTCCATGTACTCTTACAAAAATTTTAATTCTATTTTATTGAAAATATTTTTCACGAATTTTGTTATTTAATTGATTTTTGATCTCCGAAACTTCTTCAAATTCTTTATTATGCTTCCAAGTTTGAATAGTCCTCCAAACTAACACAGTTTTCAAATGAGGTCCTGATAAGTGTTGAATATTAATGGACCTACTGATCCCTGGTTCCTAATAATTATATTTTTGTTTGAGTTACCTGAAAGTATTCAGATTATGATTTATGAAATATAACCCTATTTGTTGAATTTATTTAACTTTCTTTTTTAGTAACTTTTTCTTGTTCATTATAAGAAAATGTTTTCCTGTAACTCGATATCTATTTGTGTCATATGCTCATATTTCTTCACTTTTCTTAATAAACTTATTTCATTTTGTTTTTAACATCTATATAAATAAATGTGGCTAACTCTGCATGGCAATCTTTTCCATGTGATAACAAGAAAATACCTATGGAGAGAAAGCTGGAGAAATAACAATTGTACTGGATTTAAATAAAAAAGGGTTTAAATTTTGGATCTCTGTGTGACTTCAGGAAAATCATGTTGGTCATTTCTAATTGCACAATGGTATTCCATTAATACCACATCCAAAAACTTGTTCAGACATTTCTCAATTGGTGGACATTCCTTCAGTTACTTTTTCTTTGCTACCACAAAGAGCTTCCATAAATATTTTTTATGAGTAAATTCTCTTCCTCTATCATTATCTCTTTGAAATATAGACCTAATAGTGGTATTGCTGGGTAAAAGGACATGTACAATTTGACAGTTCTTTGAGAATGGTTCTATATTGCTCTTCAGAATGGTCATCATTATCAGTTTGTAGCTCTACCAGAAGGGTATTAATATCCCATTTTTTCCACATCCACTCCAACATTTATCATTTTCTTTTTCTGTCATGTTAGCCATTTCTCTAATCAATAGTGATATGGAGCATTTTTTCATTTGAGTAAAGGTAGTTTTAATTTCTTCATCTGAGAAATTGCTTGTTCATATCCTTTGACAATTTGTCAATTGGGAAATGCCTTTTATTCTTCAAATTTGACTCAGTTCTTCATGTAAGTGAAAAATGAAATCTTTTTCAAAGTGACTTACTATAAAGATTTCCATCAGTTTGTTGTTGTCTTTTCATCTTAGTTGCATTGTTTTTGTTTGGGCATAAACTTTTTAATTTATTGTAGTCAAACATCCATTTTATATCTGATAATGTTCTCTATGCCTTATTTCAACCTAAATTCTGCCCTTATGCATAGGTCTGACAGGTAAACTATTTTGGGTCCACTAATTTGTTTATATTTCTTCATTTTGAAATTATGTATCTAATTTTGACTTTACATTGGTATATGGTAAGAAGTGTTGACTGTGCCTAATTTCTGCCATACTGTTTTCCATTTTTTCCCAGCAGGTTTTGTCAAATAGTGAATTCTTCCAAAAACTTAAATCTTTGAGTCTCTCAAATGTTAGTTCACTATGGTCATTTACCATTGCATGTTGAGTGCCTAGTTTATTCCATTGGTCTTCCATTCTATTTCTTAGCCAGTACCAGATTATTTTGATGGTTGTTGTTTTAAAATATAGTTTGAAATCTGGTACAGCTAAGCCACTTTACTTCACATTTTTTATAATTCCTTTAATATTCTATGTCTTTTGTTCCTCCAGATGAATTTTGCTATTTTTTGTAGATTTTTGAAATAATTTTGGATAGTATGATTGTAATGACATTGAATAACTAAAGTAATTTAGGCAAGATTGTGATTTTTTGTTACATTGGCTTGGCCTACCTACCTAACTTACATTTGATTTTTTTTTAATAGTTTAGATCTGACTTTATTTATATGAAAAATATTTTGAAGAAAAGACACTTAAAACAAGCAAATAAAAACAGGATAGCAAAAATGATGGAAAAAACCCTAGAACCAAAATCAAGTATTGATATACAAAGATTATATAGTTTAATTAATTCTAACTGAAACAGAAAAAGTGATTAAAAATTTCATATTTATTTAAATACAAAATTAAAATAAATTAAATAAAAACCCATTTATTTATAAGTAAATAACCTAAAACCAAGTTTGATTAGTTATACCCATGTCTACAATTAACTTTATAATAAATAATTAAAATGAAGTGGCTTGCACTAGATGATGTTTCAAAATCCAAGTTTAGTGATCTTGCTTGATTTGTGATTCAAATACATGGTTACAGGATCTATTTTTTAATAGTCTTTTTAAGTAACGTTTCTTAGGGAGGTAGTGTGGTATAATGTAAAGAGATCCAGCTCAAGTTAAATGTTTCAGTTTCAAATCCAGTTCTTTGTTATCTATGTGATACTGGGAAAAATCACTTAAACTTTCAAAACCTCAGTTTTCTTATTTGAAAAATAATTAATATGTATTAAATGGAGTCTTGCCTTAAGGAGAAAATCACCAAGTGGAATACTGGTTTCCCTGAATTCTAGAGAGGAGAAATAGCTTGAACTGCCAATCTGGAGATTATTATAAATAAGGTAAACTTAATCTGTTATCATATATTTAGTGCATGACTTAAAACATTATTCTAGAGAAGTATCAGAATGTTCTTGTTTTAAAAAGTGCCTTTTGGGAGAAGGATACAGGGAGTTACACATATTAAAATATCACCCCAATTTTTATTTACAATTTAGATAGCATAGGTAACATAAGAAAATATATCAGGTTAAATGATTGAATATTAGCAATCCATAAAAACCTAGTTACTGCAATGTTATAACATATTTTGCATGAGTGCAAACAGGGAGAAGTCATTTAAAAGCAATTCTAAATTCCCATCACTTTGCTCACATGATTTTATAAATATTTCATCTATTTTGGAACCATAGTTTTTCTTACATATTTTAAAACACCAATTTTAGTCATGACACTCAGTTTTAAAAAACAACATTAAAAGAAAACATTTTCATAGAATTAAATAAAGATAAAAGTGAGTGAGAATGAGAATGTATGTATGAGAGGGAGAGAGGAAAAGAGAGGGAGGGCAGAGAAAGAGAGAGAGAGAGAGGCAAAGAGAGAGGGAGAAAGAGAGATTATCTAGGGGTATGGTATGTTTCTCTTCAGGAAGCTGAGAACTCTGAGGACATGTACTTGAGACTATTACATGAATCATACTGACACTGAAACATAACTAAACTCATTTCTATTTTCCTCTGTGCCCCATGGAATTGCATACAGGAGTTTGGTCTGGAATCAAGGCATAACATTCTCTCTGAAGTCAATGAGAGCTCTCTTCTTAGATCAGCACTGTGTGGGATAGAGCAAGGCTAGTCTGATTCTTTTTTCTTGCCACATTTTAAAACTGCATCTGTTTCCAATGCAGGGTATTGAATAGTCTGTCTGGATGCTTCATTTTTCCTTACCCCAATATATTAAGCATATATTTTATAGTCAACTGGATAGATTTAGTAAGATACTCCAATACTGTTCCTTTTTTCTTCTTTGAAATGAAGTTGCAATTACAGAGAAGTGTCGATGAGACTGAATCCCATTGCTAAGCAGTTGTATTTTAAAACTCCAATTCAAGTGCTTCACGTTTGCTCTAAATGACTTGATGCAAACATATGATTTAGATCTTCAAGGAAGAGCTACAGAAGCTATGCCAGGTTCCATTATTCAGTCTTGAAGGTTCCATTATTTCCAGACATCCCGAAGGAGGATCCTGCCAAGAAATGGGAGGAACAGAAGGCTCTATCAAGAGATGTCCTGCCAGGGAGATGACAAGACAGATATAATTTCAACACCATCCTAATTTACTTTGCTGACCAGAAGGGGAAGATTCCAGCTTCCCAGTCAACAAAAATACTCCACTAACTTCAAATTCTATCTCAAACACCAGCAGCTGAATTCTCTTCCTACTTCCCACTCATGCCTCTGTTTGCCAGGTACAGAGTGCTGACTGACTTCAGGTCACTAGCTTAGGAGGGGGGAAGAGGATTGACAAATGATATTGATGATAGAGCTTACCTATGTACTGCCTAAATTTTATAGAATTTTTCTTATTCATATTTGCTTATTGGTGATATTTACAAAATTGCACACTTTACTCTGGTTAGGAAAAAATGCATTCTGGAAATTATTTTAAAATGTATTAAACATTATGATGGATTTTGAGCAAATCTATAGAAATATCCTTTGAAATTCTTTCTTAAGTGTATAAATGCTCATCTGTCTGTATGGCTTGGACTTGATCCTTCCTGCATGAGAGAGATCATAAATTATATTATGTTCACTCCTAAACATATGAATAGATTCAGTATCCTGCTATGTTTGCTTTAAAAATTATGTTAAATATTCTTTAAAATGCGTAAAATATGTTCTGCTTTTAAAATATCTTCTTATTGTCTTTACTTTAATGGATCTATAAAAGTCATATTTTGGATAAGAGTTGATACCTGAAGATAAATTATAAGGACTGCTGATGAATTTATAAGATGAATATTTATCTTAAGGAATTATAGAAATTCTAAAATCTGTTATCCTTTTATTTCTTTTATTACCTTTCCTTTCTGAGTAACATTTTTTTACTTCTGACGTTTCCATTTCATATTTTAAAATCATTTTGTAGTAAACAAACACTAATCTGTTATTGTAACTTGATAAATTATCTTAAATTCAAGTAAATATCTCTCTCTCTCTCTGACACACATACACACTACACACACAGATGTGTATATAAGATATACACATGCATACACATATAAATGCAGGGTATTTTATGATATAATGAATAAACATAAATTCACATTTTTAAAACTCAACTAAATCCTGTTATTAAACACCAATCTCTTTCTTAATATGATTATCTTAGTCCCTTCAGGTTCAATTCCATGTCTTAATATACCCCAAATTACCCCCAAACATTTTTTTTCTTTTCATATAGATGACTTCATTTCTTACATTATTAAAAAGATTGAAGTCTTTCATCATGAGCCACTCATCCCCCCCAACCTCTCTCCATCCTCATTATCTAATCATAATTTACTATAATCTGAGAATGAGGTGGTCCTTTTCCTTGCCAATTATCTTTTCAGGTGCTTGCATAATCATTCTTTAAGTCCTTGTACTCCTTGACCCATCTTCAGCATTCAGCATTTTTGATAGCCCTTTATTTCCAAATACTCCCTTTTCTCACTTCTGTGACACTGCTTTCCTTTTCTTTTCCTTTGAATTTGACCACTGTTTTCACAGTCTACTTTTCTAGTACAGTATTTTCCTTTTGCTCTTCCTAATTGTAGGCATCCCTCAAAGCTTTATCTAGGACACTCTTTACTTTTCACAATACTCCCTTGGAGATTTCATTTTTCTTGGATGTGCAAAGTCAGATTCTAGACCCCGATGATTCCTAGATTTTTATATTTAGCTCTAATCTCTCTTTCCCACCTGTACATTCCCTTCCTCTCAATTTCTCTATTTTGTCAACATACCATACACATTCACTCAGATTTGAAACCCTAAAGACATCTCACTATTTTCTTTCCTGATGATTTCCCAAATTCAGTTGATTCTACCTTGACAAGATCTGCTGTATCCAGTACCCCTGTTCTCCAATGCTCCCTCCCAAAACTTCCAATAATATCATCCAAAGGCACAGAAGGCATGAAGGGTATGAAGTTCATGAAGCCATATCCTGTTCAAAAACAATTAGTGGCTTCACATTTCCACCAAATAAAAGACAAGTTACATTTAAGACTTTCTGTAATCTGTTGAGTACCTGCTTTTTATCCATATTCAATTCAATTCAATATGATTTCTGTTCATCATATCCCTATGCTGAAATACTAGTTGTTCCCTAATGTCAATATAGAATCTCCCATGTTAGTGTATTTTTCTAGGCCACCCCTCATGCTTGGATTTTATAATACATAATATAATGTATATAATATGTAATTATAATATATAATATATAATATCATATCATATATCTAACTCTGAAAGGAACCTTAGGGGTTACCAAATTCAACTCCTTCATTTTTGATAAAAGTAAAATTCGACTCAAAGTGGTTAGATGTCTTGATACAAAGAGTCACTCAGGAAGTAAGTGATGAGAAAAATTCAAACTCAGGTCCACTAACTCCAAGCCTAACCCTCTTTGCATTCTTACATTCTCCTTTCATAATATTATCTGCCTTAAAAATTCAGATGAGACAAAAACCAAAAAAACCTTCATTGGAAAAAAATCACTTCATACTCAGTTTTTATTAAAACACTTGTCTTGATCAATCCTTTACTGTTATTTTTACACCTACTTTACTGTTATCTAGTCTTTATTGATTTCCCACTAATATATTACATATTTTCTGAGGGCCAGTCATGTCCTCCTTCTCTACCTCTCCTAAATAAAATCATCTTCTAGAAGGCAGGAAATATCACTTTTTAAAAACTTTTTATTCCTTGTGCCTGGCATAGTATCTTGTATCTTGTAGACTTTAAATGAATATTTGTTAAATTAATTAATTGAATGAATGATACTATGTTGCATAGTCAGCAGAATGATACTTTTGAATGACAGAAAATTTGAGATCTGGAAAAGAACTCTAAGAATATATAATGCAACCAGGAGTCTTCTGGAGGCAATTACAACCAGTTTGTGATGGCTGGTTGCTAAATTTTTGGTATGTGTATTTATACCTTAGAAATAGGCAAATATCATAATTCATGACTAGATTTATTGACTTATTGATTGTCTAGGCATGAACTTGATGGAAATATGTTTATTCTGCAGATTAAACTTAAAAGTATATCCTGCATTCTTTCCCAGAGAACTGACTGTTAGCACAACCGTGATACAATTCACATTTGAACATTTTTTTCCTCCACAACCTACCCAGCAAATGATCAATTTGCCTTTCATTAAAGTCTCTGGTGTAGTTGAACACATTGCCTTTAAAAGGAGTCTATTCCACTTAGGTATAACTGAAATGAATATTTCTTTATTTGCTTATGTACAATTTCCACTCATTGAACAGCATTCTGTCTTCCAATGAGGAAAAATTAAAAGAAATCTGTTTTCTTATTTACATTAAAGTCTTTCAAATGTAATAATAGATTCTTAGAAACACGGGTTTAATGCTAAAAGTGGAAAGGGGAGGGTAGTTAGCAAGAATTTAATTGCCTTCTATGTGCCAGGAGCTCTGCTAAGCACTTTATAAATATTATATCTTCATGAATGTGTGATCCACAAAAAATCCAGTGAAGTAGGTGTCATTATTACACAATCCTATTTTGCAATTGAAAGACCTGAGGCAGACAGAAATTAGTTACTTTCATAGGGTCACACAACTGGGATATTTTTGAGATTGGATTTCAACATGTTTTCCTGACTCCAGGCCCATTGCTTTATGTACTCTACCACCTATCGGGCCTTCCTAAAGTTAGAGGTCATCAGATCCAATATTCTCCTTTTACAAATGAGGTAACTGAGTTTCAGAAAGACTAAATGACTTGATTAGAGTCATAATTATTAAGTGTCTGGGGAAGAACCATAATCTAGGTCTTCTGAACTCCAATTCCCATGCCCTATCCTTTATTCCATATTGCTTCTATGAGGCAGCTATTATTTTCCAGGGGTCTTCTTTTCGCTAATCTAAACATCTTGGTTTCTTCAATGAATTTTCATACAACATAATATTGGGTCCTTCCTCAGGTCATTTCCCAGATTATTAAAACTATTTCTAAAATGGGGCAATCAAAACCGAATATCATAACCAAGATGTAGTTTAAATAGGGACCTCTAATTCAATTTTCTCAACTGTAAAATGGGGATCATAATAACACTTGCCTCTCAGAATTTTTGTGAAAATTTTGCTGAAAGTCTGGCACTATAAAGCATTTAGCATACCTGGCATATAGTAGGCACTTAGGAAATATTCCTTCCTTTCTTCTTTTCTTAAAATATTACTTTATTTTACCTTCCCAGTGGTGAAGTTTAATCTGGTACAAAATATTTCTGATGAAATAATGCTATGTAGTTGTGATCACCACTTCCTTTTTTAGCTTCTTATTAACCATCCCTTTAATAATATGTTCTTAAGTTGGGCATAGTGGTACATCTCTTTAAATCTCTGCTACTGAAGAGTCCCAGGCTGGTGGATCACATGAAGAAACTGGAAGTTTGCAATAAAGTGAGGGATGTTCAGGTGACCATATGAAGTTTGATGCCAAGACTAGAAAAGCTCCACTACCCTAGGATTGCTAAATAGGACTAAACATCTTTGGGTAAGAAAAAATGGATCAGGTCAAAGCTTTGGGGCTGATCAACATTAGGATCAGGCTGCAAGTAGCCACTGTACTTCCAATGTGGACAAGTTAAGGAGAGTCAGTCTTTTTTTTAATTTAAAAAAATTTTTTAAACCCTTACCTCCCATCTTGGAGTCAATACTGTGTATTGGCTCCAAGGCAGAAGAGTGATAAGAGTAGGCATTGGGGGTCAAGTGACTTGCCCAGGGTCACACAGCTGGGAAGTATCTGAGGCCAGATTTGAACCTAGGACCTCCCATCTCTAGGTTCTCAATCCACTGAGCTACCCAGCTGCCCCAGCTTCAGCTCTGTCTAGTAGAATTCAAACTCAATGATATAACTTTTTTCTTTCATATTTATTTGCCAATCTAGATACTACTTTATCTGAGCAAGTAGTACCATTTCCCTCTCCAGTTATTTTGAAAGTCACTGTCAGAAGTTCAGAATTCCTTTTGCCTATTCTTAATCTTATATCATTACCTTAGAGATAGTTCATTTAGGAGCATACAAGTTGAATTTATCAGGGTCACCTAGGTAGTTGGTCCCTTCCTGGTTCTCTATTTATCCTGGCAAGTCATGGAAAATGTATAAAGATTATTGGACTTGGCACCTTGGTTTCGATAATTCCTCTGACATTAAGTTGTTAGACTGTTCAAGTTTCAGTCACTCCAAGCATTACTTTCCTCACCTCTTATTATAAATATTGATATCATTTCACACAGAGAGATTATGATGATCAAAGGACATTTCATACAAATGAATTTCTAAACTTCAAATGAGCACATCAATTTAAATAATTAATATTTGAAACATCCACTTTCTTCTACTGGACAATTTATTTTGTTATTTTTTATTTTTCCTAATCCAGAGTCAATCTCCTTGGCAATGAAAAGGAAACAAAAATAGAGTTGAACAGTTTTGCTTTCTCTTTCTTCCATCGACATTGGACTCAGGCCAGCCTGTGACCCAATCTCATTCTCTTCTGTATTCTTGCTCTTTCCATCATGATGACTAACACAGCTCTATCCCTTGTTCTTAGCTTCCTTGCCTACTTTACTTATTGTGAACATTAGAATTCCTGACACTTTTTATCAGCATGTAGCATGCTTTTGTGTTCAGTCACCAATATATATTCTTGCTCCTCTCTTCTATATTTGCCTTTTTAAAAATCAGTTAGTCTATAAATTCTCTACATATGTACTAGACAATTCATCTTCTTTCTCTTGAAGAGAATTTTTTTTCTTTTTTCTTCAGATTTTCAGGGTTTAGAGGTATCTATATTTCGTAGACTTATCTCTGGATAATTTTTACTAAACGGGATGCTACATATATTTAGTCCAAACCTTTTACAAATTGTTTTCCCTGAATCTAGTGTAAATTTGTCACTTTTCCTCAAGTTTCTCCAGTTCAAAGTTGTTTGTAGCAACCGAGAAATAAATGTTTAATTGCATTTCCCCTCATCAATTCCTCCACATTTTAAAAGACAAAATTATTATTTAGGTATCTCAAGAAATTATTAGTTGATATTTTTTTCCACAGGCAGAGTGTTCCAGCAGATGTTCAGAGAATTAAAGTCTCCCATCACTGTACTATTATGCCTGTGCGTTAGGCTTGTGATCCATTTCCTGAACTCATATGTTTCTCTTTTATGTCCAGGTGTCTGTCATAAACTGCGATGACAATAACACTTCTGTTTCTGCCTCTACTAATCTTGCCTTTCATGGCTTTCAACCATGCCTACCTTCTTTGGTTCATGGATTTTCCTCACATAAGTATATCTTCTTAATAAACATTGAAAATTCAGCTCATTACTCCAACTTTTCCTTTTTAACAATATATTCCCTTCCACAGTTATAGCAATATTTCATCATATTTCACCAGATCTCAGTAATAGTTAAGAATCAAATTTTTTTCTCTTATTTTATGATCTCTCATTTTTCCTAATTACTGTTTTTATGGTATATATTTGTCTATAGATACCTAAGATTATGGACTTTGCTGCTGCATTTTTCTTAGTATCTGGCTCCTGTAAATTTCAGGAATCTTCCTCCTTGTAATTTTTATTCCTATTCTGTTGATAAGTTCCATGTTCTCTAGTTTGGAGGCTACATATAAATAGTTTTATCTTTCTCCTTTACTTTTCAGGTTGAGAGAAAGAAATAAGTATAACAAAGAAGTACTTATAGATTGAATTTAGGTGAAAAAAATACTGATTCCCACAAAAATAATTGAATAAAGTTCCTTAGAACTTTAGAATCCTTAGGGAAAAATTATTTTTCAATATTTAAGTGTCTTTCAATATTTAAGCATCAAGTGTTTAATTATTATTTTAATCGCAATTTTATTAAGAATTCATATGATAAGGATTGAATTTTTACTTAATTTGTGGTCTCTCTTATTCATTCTTTATATTCTACCATGGTTCACATAATTCATATAGCCAGAGATGCTGTTACCCCATCCCCATTCAATTCAAATTCAACAAATAATTATTAAGAACTTACTGTTTGCAGAGCACTCTGCTTGGCATTACAAGGCATATAAAGATTAGATAAGATGCAATCTCTGCCTTCATTTTAGTTCTTTAGTTCTGTGAATAAGAAATATATACTGATAAGCATCATAAAGTCCTTCTACAGTGCCTCATTTTGACATGTTAGTAAGTTTGAAAGACTATGCACTGAAGTCTTTGATTATAGTTCCAGCAATAGACTGTATTTGATTTTTAAAAATAACATTTCAAATAATAATAGAAGAGTGCATCAAAAGTAGATTGGTTATTTGGTGATGTATTCATTGGTAACTGCAACTCATGAAAAACAAAAACAAAATGTAAAATTGTCCAATGCTCTTTAAAATTCCCTTCCAGGGGGCAGCTGGGTAGCTCAGTGGAGTGAGAGTCAGGCCTAGAGACGGGAGGTCCTAGGTTCAAACCCGGCCTCAGCCACTTCCCAGCTGTGTGACCCTGGGCAAGTCACTTGACCCCCATTGCCCACCCTTACCAATCTTCCACCTATGAGACAATACACCGAAGTACAAGGGTTTAAAAAAAAAAACTAAATTAAAAAAAAATTCCCTTCCAATTCTGCAGTAACAGAGGAAAGTAAGGTCAGTGAATACTTAGAATAATATAGAATTTTAGGTCATTCATGAAGATTTACTTAGCTGCTGTTACTATAAATATGATGTACTTAATATAGGTCTGATTACTTGTCCAAAGGCTAATGATTTTACATAGTCCTGGGGAACTATATCATATCAGTGTCTAACTATAAACCGTAATATAGCCAGGATATCTAAAAGAAGGTATTGTATACTAGTTCTTGTTGGAGAAACATATAAAGAAATCAGAAGAATCTGGTTTAATTATTTATCTAATGATATCTTTAAAAATTATTCCATGAGACATTTGGTTGTGCCATATTATAGTGCTCACGAAAACAATTTGCAAAAAAACTGCTAAAAATAATAGCATCTTATACATCAGCATCTTGTTACAGAGGATGAAAAGGTAGAGATATATTATAAAAACTCTATAGGATCCAAGTAAAAATATCTTTTGATTTTCAGTAACTTCAGTATAAAATTGGACCTAGGGGAGGACAGAAAGTATTTTAGAAAATATGACTGGTGAAAGGAATAAGGATGAACAATTGTGGTCTGCATTAAATGGAGCCTACAAGTCTCCAAATTCCATGCCTAAATATTATGAATATCTTCTTTGATATCATTATTAGAAGCCAATGTAAAATTATACTGTAAAATTTAAATTTTTTAAGCGTTAGAAAATAACTCATTGGTAATATAAAAATCAAATGAACAAATGTTGTTAAGTTTGTGTCAAGCAAAGTGTTAGGTGCTTGGCATAAAAAGGAAGGCAAAAATCATTGTCTTTGAACTCATGGAGCTCATATTTTAATAAGGAAGGCCAATCACAACATATTCCTGCAGTTAGGAAAGATGTGGTGCAATTGATAGACTGAGCCTGGAATCAAGAATATTTGAGATTGAATCCTACCTGAGATACTTATTGGCTGTGTGACACTGGGCAAGTTACTTAATCTCTGACAAACTTAGGTTCCTTTTTTTATAAAATGGAGATAAAAGCAATTACTTTGCAGGATTTTTGTGAATATTAAATAATATTTGTAAAGCACTTAGCACAAGTACTTTCCACATGATAAGTGCTAAATAAATATTTCTTGATGGTGGTATTCAGTTGTGTTTCAATTATGTCCAACTTTTTGCGAACCCATTTTAGGTTTTCTTTTTTTTTAATTAATTTAATTAATTTATGATATTTTCCCATGGCTACATGATTCATGTTCTTTTCATCCCCTCCTTCCTTCCCCCTACCAGAATCAACAAGCAATTCCAATGGATTTTACGTGTATCATTGTTTGAAACCTATTTCCATATTATTACTATTTGCAATAGTGGTCAGTTAAAGTCAACATCCCCAATCATATCTCCATTGAACCATGATATCAATCATATGTTTTTCTTTTGTGTTTCTACTCCCACAGTTCTTTCTCTGGATATGGGTAGCTGGGCCATTGCATTGCTGCTAGTAGAGAAGTCCATTAGATTCGATTGTGCCACAGTGTATCAGTCTCTGTGTAAAATGTTCTCCTGGTTCTGCTCCTTTTGCTCTGCATCAATTCCTGGAGGTCTTTCCAGTTCACATGGAATTTCTCCAGTTCATTATTCCTTTCAGCACAGTAGTATTCCATCACCATCAGATACCACAATTTGTATAGCCATTCCCCAATCAATGGACACTTGGGGTTTTCTTGATAAAAATAAGGGCTTGATTTTGACTTTCCTTCTCCATCTCATTTATGGGTGAAGAAACTGAGAAAACAGCACTAAGTTACTTGCCAAGATTTGCACAGTTAGTAAGTGTCTGGGATAAGATTCGAACTCAGTACTTTCCAACTTTAAGCCCACTGCTCTATCCACTGTGCAACCTAATTGCCCAAAAGAAATATTAATTGTAATCATCATCTTCATCATTAGATACATACATATAGGTATCTATATATTTATTATATGTTGCTATAGATATGGAGATATATATATACATATATATAGATAAAAGATATATAAATTAGGTAGATATAGATATAAGTAAAGATATGTTTTATATATACTTGTAGACAAAGGAAATGACTGTTGAGGCCTGGAGACTGATAGAGTGGACATGAATTGAAATGAAATGAGAGGCAAGAATTACAGTATAAGAGGCCCCATATAAGCATGCTTTAATATACCTATTTAAAACTAACCTCAAATTGTTTTTTTCAAGTCATTAGACATACAGCACCATTGTCTATACCCCATTGTTATCCTACCATATTCTTTCTTGATGTCTGTGTCCATACAGTCTATAATAACCAGAATAGATTTGATCTATCTCGTGTTTTTGTAAATTTGTTAACTGTGGATGTATCCCCAGCATCTATCATAGTATTTGGCACACAGTAAACACTTAATGAAATGTGTTGAATGTTGAATTTCTTGACTTTACAACTGATAAGGTGTTGGGGATTAGGAAGTGTAAAGAATCAAAGTGGACTTTGAGGTGTAAAGCTTGGATAATTGATTAGATTTTGATTTTATTAGTAAAAGCATTAGAAAGTTTTTTGGGAAAAGATGGTTATTTCAACTATAAATATATTGAGACTGGGGTGCATAATACATTCCCAAATTATTCTACACATCCTTCTTTTAAAACCTACCAACAAGGAGGAGTTGGATAAAGATATACTTATATCAATTCCAAAAGTAATAGTCACTTTAAACTAACTTGTTTTATAGATAGAGTGTTTATTATATATGTCCAAACAATTGATTGGGGAGTGTTCTTTGTAATTCAATTCTAGTCATTACCATAGACCCAGTCTTCGCCTTTATTTTTGTCATTTTGTTTTTAGGCTGAAATAGACATTTTTCAACCTCCCATAAATATTTCCATTCTGGATTATTTTCCATTTTCATTTCTATATTCCTCTCATTCATTTGGAGGTGGTATTTTCATTGTGAATAGGATTTCATTAAAGTAAGTGATTTTCCACTGCTGGCAACTGAAATTGATGGAAAATTCTCCATTTCAAGAATACAATTCTTCTCCTTGTAATTACATTTCAATCAGATAATTCACATTTTAAAGTTTGGAATAATGGAATGGAAGGGAACAATGAGTCTGATCTAGCAGAAAAGATTATCTTCAAACTTCTTGAGCCCTGTAAAGCCACAGATGCTATTCAGAAGGCCAACCCATTCAGAGAAAATTTCAGCTTTCCACAAAGGCCAATTAAAAAACCACTACCTTCTCATGAGCCAAAAATTATGGAGCCATCTGGGATATAGAAGAACAAATTGATTAAACATTTAGTATGAAATGCGTACATTTTATTTGAGAAGGTTGGGGATTTATTCATCTTGAGTTTGCGTGATTATATTTTCCAGACATTGCCAATTGTCATTTGTGGTTTAAAAAGAGGAGGTATATTCATAATTGCTGGTCTGTAGAAAGGACAAGGAGGGAAAAAACTTATACAAGGAGGCTATGTATTTGTACATGACAGCATGTTTCAGGAAGGCATTTGTGCAGTGATCTTTACACAGAGGTTGTCAAGCTTCAAATAAGACAGTTTGTAAAGGAGGAAGAAAAAAAGAAACAACAACCCTAAAACAACAAATCTGACAGCAGGAGATAGTGTGTACATCAGCAGGACACAGATTTTCAATTGGTTAACACTTATTACTTGCCAGTACAAGGGCTCTGCTCCGGTAATATAGAACAGCTTTCATTCTTTTGCAACCTTCTACAAGCTGGGACTTTTATGAAACTCAAAACTTTCCAAAGACTTTCTTCACAAGAGCCTGGGCATTCTAATGTTAAGTGATGTTTCATATTTGAGAGACAGAGAGAGACAGAGACAGAGACAGAGACAGAGACAGAGAGAAAAGAGAGAGAGAGAGAAGAGAGAGAGAGATATGGAGGGAGAGAGATGATGCTATGATAGTTTAGTAATTCAAAATACAAAGCACAATAAGAGTTCACATTTATATACCACTTTAAGATTTGTGAAGCCCTTCTGTTTTTGATATCTCATTTTAACCTCAAAAAGCCCTATGATATAAGTGATATTATGAATCCCTTTTACAGTTGAGTAAAATGAGATCCCAAATGGCATATTGATTTGTCCAAGGTCGCTCAGTTAATAAATGACTTAGGTGGAATTCAAAACTAGGTATTTCTAAATCTAACAATCTTTTTTTAAACCACGCTACTTCTCATCTGTAACCCTAAGGAAAATATTAACAATCAGATGTAAAATTTATTCTTTTTTGTTGTTTTCTTTTCCCAAGGGGAGGTAGGGAAAAATAAAAAGCATGTGTTTTTTGAAACCATCAACCCAGTAAAATATTACTTCAAACCAGAAAACTTACAGGCCGAACACTGCCTCTTTCTATTTTCAGTCTCTTATTTGTTACCTAATAAAACAAAATTTTGGTTTATGATTTATTGAAATTTCTAGAGATTCTTTTAATCACTTTTCCAGTACTCAAAACTTTCTACCTCAATTTTCAGTGTAGTCTGATATTTGTCACTACTGCATAATCAACTGTTTTCTTGCAGTTAAGTATGTGGTATGGAACTACAACAATAGATGATAGATGATTAAACAGAGACTGAGAAAAAAAAACAGCCTGAGAATAGAGAAAAAGTATAAAAGGGAGATGGAGTATGGAAGGAAAAGTTAATTGGGAGAAGGAAATGGTAGAATGAAAATGCACAATCTAGTGGAATAGGAATCTCATCTAAAAATAGGAATCAGCATTCCAATATGTTTCATAAATTGCCATACAACCTCTATTATAAATAGAAGCTATAGTGCCACATAATATTTACTTGTGGGTAACAATAGCACTCATAACATGTCTTTATTTTCTTTTTCTCTGTTGTTGCATGATTTAGTTAAATCATTTTTCCAATTACTCATATCATTAATGTGGCATCTAGGTGACACAGTTGATAGAACTCTGGGCCTGAGTAAGGAAGACCTGAGTTCAAATCCAGTCTGAGACACTTACATGACCCTGAACAATGCATTTAATTTCTCTTTGTCAGTGTCCCCATTTGTAAAATGTTGATCATAATAATGCCTACCTCTCAGGGCTCCTGTGAGGATAAAAAAGATATTTTTTGAGATTAGAAAGCTATATAAATGCTAGCTATTATAATTATTATAATATCTTTCATGTAATATTTTACCCTCCTTAATAATAGCATTTGAACAATACTTTATAATAAATTCATACTATTTATCCCATTCATTCATCATAAAAAACCCTATGAAATTGTTACTACAAAGAACCACAGAAAGTTTGTAGTTAGAAGGGTCCTCAGTGGCCATACTGCCCAAATCATTCCTGAATGCAATCCTGATTCCAACATACTCAACAAGTCATATAGTTATCCAGGATCTGTACAATGAACGATAAAAGAAGGAACTTGTAATTTCCCAAGGTTTCCCATTCCACTTTTGTTTTCGTGACATCACATCTACATTTTTCTCTGAAACTTATATCCTTGGTTTCTGGTTCTTAGACCACACAGAATGAGTTCCATATTCCAGTCTTGAAAATGGCAGTTGCATTTTTGCCATTAGAAATGACAAAGAAGATGATCACAAAAATCCTGAAAAGACTTAATATGATGCAAGGCAAACTGGAGTGAGCAGAATCAGGAGAATATTGTACATGCTAACAGCAATAAAGTAAGATAATCAGCTGTGAATGACAACTATTATTGGCAATGCAAGGATCAAGAACCACTCCAAAGGACTCCTGACAAAAAAAGACTATCCACTGATATAGAAAAACTGATGGAGAATGAATTTAGATTGAAGCATGCCATTCTATATTATATTTCCTCCATGAATTTTAATCTAATGGATATAGAAATATGTATTGCATATATGCACAGCCTTCATCATAATATCTGCAATGTTGGGAAAAGGGAAAGCAGGGAAGGTGGGAGAACATATGAATTACAAAAAGTCAGGAAATCATTGAAAATTTTTCTGCATGTAATCTGGAAAAAATTTTAAAATAATAGTTTTTTTACTATTTTGACTATACTGACCACTATGACATTTGTTTTCTCTATGAATAATACCTGTAGATATTAATTATAAATCCTTTGGGCATGAGTAGCTCCATCCTATTCAGCCAATGAAGTCCTATACTCTTAGGGAAGAAGTCATACAAGAAAAGATATTCTTTCCTGTGGTACTTTCTTCCACCCTTTCACCTCCATAGACAGGTCTACGGTTGCCATATAACTTCAAATTTTATTCCCTCTTTTCCATATTTCTCTTGTACACATTTGCTCCACTTCGTGCCTACACACACACACACACACACACACACACACACACACACGCTCACAAACTCAATCTTTTCAGAAATAAATCATTCTCCTAGTTAAACTAGATATTGAAAAATTATTTCTCCTGTTTTTTTACTTCCTACCCTAGTCAATCATATTCAACGCCAGTGCTAAATCTTGGAGATACAAAAAAGAAAGAAAGTCCTTGTTCTTAAGGAACAGGCAAACTAGTGGGGGAGAAAATATACAAATAACTTTAACAAACAAGATTAAATGAAATAAATTGGAGATAATCAACAGAGGGCAGTCACTAGCATTAAGGGAGATCAAAAAAGGCTTCTTGCGGAAGGTAGGATTTTAACTAAGATTTTGAAAGAAGCCAGAAAAGCTAGGAGTCAGAGTTAAAGAGAGTATTTCATACATGAAGGACAACAAAGGGAAATGTTTAGAGACAGGAAATGAATTGTCCTGTGCAAGAAACAACAAGGAGACTAGTGTCACTCAATCACAGATTACACGGATGTAAGATAAAATAAGACTAGACAGCAAAGAGGAGTCCCAGTTATAAATGGCCTTGAATGCCAAAGGATTTTATATGTTAACTTGAATGTGGTAGGGAATCACTGGAGTTTTCTGAATAATGAGATAATGTGTTCCAAAATGTGCTTTAGAAAGGTCAATTTGATTTGTGGATATACCAAACAAAAGACTGTGTACATTTGTTGCTCAACTCATTCTTGGCTTCAATGTTTTTGACATCTTTCTTTTTATTCCTTTTTTATTATTCTTTTTTCCCAGATTACATGTTGATAGAATTTTTAATGCTCATTTTCTGACATTTTACAATTAATGTTCTATCTCTCCCTCCTAACTTTCCCCTTCTCCTAAGAAGTCAGATAAGATGATAGAAATTGTACATATGTTATCATATAACATATTTCCATGTTAATCATGTTGTTTAACAAGATACATATTGCTTACACTAGATTTACACTAGGGAGGAAATAAAGTAAAGAATGGTATATTTCAATGTCCATTTAGACTCTGTTTCTTCTATGGTAATAGATATCCTTTCTCATCAGTCATGAATTCCTTGGACTTGTCCTGTGTCCTTGCCTTCTTGAAAGTCATTAAAGTATTCACAGTTGATCATAATACACTATTGTTGTTACTGTGCACAAATTCTTCAGGTTCTGCTCATTTCACTTTTCATCCGTTAATGTAAATATTTTCATGTACTTTTGGTCATCAACTTGTTTGCCATTTTTTTATGGAAGAATACTATTCCCTTAGAATCATATAGCACAACTTATTCAACTATTGCTAAATTTATAGGATCCCTTTAGTTTCCAGTTCTTTACCACCACAAAAAAAAAGATTTACTCTATGTATTTTTGTACAAGTAGATCCTTTCCCTGATCTTGAATGTCTTTAGAATACATACCTAATAGTGATATCTGACATCATTCTTGTACTACTGTGCAACTCTTTTTCTTTTGTCATTCTCACTTGCCTACTCTTGCTTCCCATTTCTATAGATATCTTTTTTTAAAGGCAACTTTAACAATATAAAGTTCAACTGACCTTTCTAGAAAGTACTCTCTTTTTGTCTACTCAGTGAAATAACTTGAGTTTGTGACTGAGGGATTATTCTTTGCTTGTGGATACATATTGTATTCCCATAATACATTTTAACCTCTTCAAGATAAAAGTTCCAATTTATTTTTCATGTTTCCATACCACAGTCCTTTGCACAATATCTTGCATATAGTACCCTTTTTTATTTTTTAAACATTTATTAATTATCATTTTTAACATGGTTAAATGATTCATGCTCCTATTTTCCCCTTCGCCCCCTGTACCCCCCCCCACCCATGGCTGATGCACATTTCCACTGGTTTTATCATGTGTCATTGATCAAAACCTATTTCCAAATTATTGATAGTTGCATTGGTGTGGTATTTTTGAGTCTACATCCCCAATCATGTCCACCTCAACCCATGTGTTCAAGCAGTTGTTTTTCTTATATGTTTCCTCTCCTGCAGTCCTTCCTCTGAATGTGGGTAGCGTTCTTTACCATAAATCCCTCAGAGTTATCCTGGGTCATTGTTTTCTGCTGGTACAGAAGTCCATTACATTCGATTTTACCACAGTATATCAGTCTCTGTGTGCAATGTTCTTCTGGCTCAGCTCCTCTTACTCTGCATCAGTTCCTGGAGGTTTTTCCAGTTCACCTGGAACTCCTCCAGTTTATTATTCCTTTTAGCACAATAGTATTCCATCACCAGCATATACCACAGTTTGTTCAGCCATTCCCCAAATGAAGGGCATTCCCTCTTTTTCCAGTTCTTTGCCACCACAAAAAGCGCAACTATAAATATTTTCATACAAGTCTGTTTACCTATGATCTCTTTGGGGTACAAACCCAACAATGGTATGGCTGGATCAAAGGGCAGGCATTCTTTTATAGCCCTTTGAGCACAGTTCCAAATTGCCATCCAGAATGGATGGATCAATTCACAACTCCACCAGCAATGCATTAATGGCCCAATTTTGCCACATCCCCTCCAGCATTCATTACTCTCCCCTTCTTTCATTTTAGCCAATCTGCTAGGTGTGAGGTGATACCTCAGAGTTGTTCTGATTTGCATTTCTCTAATTATTAGAGATTTAGAACACTTTCTCATGTGCTTATTGATACTTTTGATTTCTTTACCTGAAAATTGCCTATTCATGTCTCTTGCCCATTTATCAATAGAGGGAATGGCTTGATTTTTTATAAAATTGATTTAACTCCTTGTATATTTGAGTAATTAGACCCCTGGCAGAGTTTTTTGTTATAAAGATTTTTTCCCAATTTGTTGTTTCCCTTCTGATTTTGACTACATTGTTTTTGTTTGTACAAAAGCTTTTTAGCTTGATATAATCAAAACCATTTAATTTACATTTTGTAATTTTCTCTAACTCTTGCTTGGTTTTAAAATCTTTCCTTTCCCAGAAATTTGACAGGTATACTATTTTGTGTTCACTTAACTTATTTATAGTTTCTCTCTTTATATTCAAGTCATTCAGCCATTCTGAATTTATCTTGGTGTAGGGTGTGAGATGTTGATCTAAACGTAATCTCTCTCATATTGTTTTCCAAATTTCCCAGCAATTTTTGTCAGATAGTGGATTCATGTCCCAAAAGTTGGGCTCTTTGGGTTTATCATACACTGTCTTGCTGATGTCATTAACCCCAAGTCTATTCCACTGATCCTCCCTTCTATCTCTTAGCCAGTACCATATTGTTTTAATGACTGCTGCTTTCTAGTATAGTTTAATATCTGGTACTGTTAGGCCTCCTTCCTTCACATTTTTTTTTCATTATTTCCCTTGATATTCTTGATCTTTTGTTATTCCAAATGAAATTTGTTATAGTTTTTCCTAATTCAGTAAAGAAGTTTTTGGGTAATTTGATAGGTATGGCGCTAAATAGGTATATTAATTTGGGTAGGATGGTCATTTTTATTATGTTAGCTCCTCCTACCCATGAACAATTAATGGCTTTCCAATTGTTGAGATCCAGTTTTATTTGTTTGGAAAGTGTTTTGTAGTTGTTTTC
>NC_058130.1:660376544-660376928 GCF_016433145.1 Gracilinanus agilis
GTTGCTCTTTGAATGTCTGATAGAATTCACTTATGAATCCATCAGGCACTGGCGATTTTTTCTTAGGGAGTTCTTTGATGCCTTGTTCAATTTCTTTTTCTGATATGGGATTATTTAGGTATTCTATTTCTTCTGCTGTTAATCTAGGTAGTTTATATTTTTGTAAATATTCGTCCATATCTCCTAAATTGTTATATTTGTTGCCATATAATTGGGCAAAATAGTTTTTAATGATTGCCTTAATTTCCCCTTCATTAGAGGTGAGGTCTCCCTTTTCATCTTTGATACTGTCAATTTGGTTTTCTTCTTTCCTTTTTTTATTAGATTGACCAGTATTTTCTCTATTTTATCTGTTTTTTCAAAATACCAGCTTCTAGTCTTATT
>NC_058130.1:660377016-660436298 GCF_016433145.1 Gracilinanus agilis
TTTGGTAGGATGTCTCATCATTGTCATTCTCTTCCATGAAATTGTTGATTGTTTCTATGATTTCTTCTTTGACAAATTGGTTTTGGAGAATCATATTGTTTAATTTCCAATTAGTTTTTGATTTGCCTGTCCAGGTGCCCTTACTAATCATTGTTTTTATTGCATTATGATCTGAGAATTTACATTTATTATATCTGCTCTTTTGCATTTGTTTGCAATGTTTCTATGCCCTATTACATGGTCAATATTTGTGAATCTACCATGTGCAGCTGAAAAGTTGTATTCCTTTTTGGCCCTATTTATTTTTCTCCACATATCTATTGAATCTAATTTTTCTAGGACTTCATTCACCTCTCTTACCACTTTCTTATTTATTTTTTGGTTTGATTTATCTAGATCTGAAAGAGGAATATTTAGATCTCCCACAATTATGGATTTACTATCTATTGCCTTCTTGAGCTCTACCAGTTTCTCCTTTATGAATTTGGATGCTATACCACTTGGTGCATACATATTGAGCAGTGTTATTTCCTCATTGTTTATACTGCCTTTAATCAGGATGTAATGACCTTCCCTGTCTTTTTTTAATCATATCTATTTCTACTTTGGCTTTGTCAGAAATCATAATAGCCACTCCTGCCTTCTTTTTCTCGTTTGATGCCCAAAAGATTTTGCTCAAGCCCTTAACCTTAAACTTGTGTATGTCTACCAGCCTCATATGTGTTTCTTGTAGACAACATATGGTAGGATTTTGGTTTCTTATCCACTCTGCTATTTGCTTCCATTTTATGAGCGAGTTCATCCCATTCACATTCAGAGTTACAATTATCAGTTGTTCATTCACTGACATTTTTGTATCCTCCCCTAGTCCCACCCCTTCTTCTTATATTATTTTCTTTTAAACCAGTGGTTTGCTTTGAGCCGGTATCCTTATCCCCTCCCTTGATTAACTTCCCTTTCTACCTCCTCCCTTGTTATTCCCCTTTTTTTATTTTTAAAGGCCTAATGAATTAGCTCCCCCTTCTTCTCCCCTCCCTTTTTTTGACCTCCCCACTCCCCTGCTCCCCTTGGTTTATCCCTTCTGACTTTCTCAGTAGGGTTAGATAGAGTTTTTTATCCCAATGTATAATATAGCTACTCTTCCCTCTCAGGGTTGATTACACTGAGAGTAAGGTTTAAATATTACCTCTTAATGCTCTCTTCTTCTCCTTCTTATAATAGTATTTATCCCCTCTCCTTCCCCTGCCTTCTTTGTGTGTAATAGAATATCCTATTTTTCTTATTCACTCCAGTTTCTCTTGGTGTCCCCTACTATTCACCCAATCTTTCCCATCCCCCCATGTCATCTTAGACCATTTATTATTCTGTCCTCTCCCTATGAATTATTCTTCTGATTGCTATAATAGTGAATACTATAATAGTGAATAGAGTTCACTACAGAGAATTATACATAGCATTTCTCCACATAGGAATACAGATAATTAGATCTTATTGAAGCCCTTAAAGAGTCAAATTTAAAAAATTATGAGTTTTCTTTTTTCCCCCTCTGTTTCTTATTTACCTTTTCATGTTTCTCTTGATTTTTTTGGTTGGATATGAAACTTTCCATTTAGTCCTGGTCTTTTCTGTGCAAATACTTGGAAATCTTCAATTTCGTTGAATGCCCATACTTTCCCCTGGAAGTATATAGTCAGTTTCGATGAGTAGTTGATCCGTGGTTGAAGGCCCAGCTCTCTTGCCTTTCTGAATATCATATTCCAAGCCTTGTGGTCTTTTAGCGTGGAGGCTGCCAGATCCTGTGAGATCCTGATTGGTGCTACTTGATATTTGAATTGTCTCTTTCTGGCTTCTTGTAAGATTTTTTTCTTTTATTTGAAAGCTCTTGAATTTGGCTATTATATTCCTGGGTGTTGACAATTCTCAAATTGTCTCTTCTAGATTGGTTTTCTTGGTCTGTCACTTTCTCATTGAGATATTTCATGTTTCCTTCTATTTTATCAGTCTTTTGACTTTGTTTTAAATGTTCTTGTTGTCTTGAGAGATCATTAGCTTCTAATTGCTCAATTCTAGCCTTTAGGGACTGGCTTCTGGCTATAATCTTTTGGTTTTTGGCTATGATATTTTGGTTTTCCTTTTCAATCTGGTCATTTCTGGTGTTCAATTTGCTCAGCAGTTCATTTGATTTCTGAGCCTCACTTTCCAATTGCAAAATTCTGCCTTTTAAACTGTTATTTTCTTGCCTGATCTCTTCCATCTTTTTCATCATCTCAGATTTGAACTCTTCAATAGCTTGTGACCCGTTTTCATTGTTTTGGAAAGGTTTGGATATGATTTCTTGTTTGTCCTCCTCTGTTGTCTGGATTTTCTCTGTGTAAAAGTTGTCGAGTGTTCCAGAGTTCTTCTTGATAATCTTTTTCCTCTGGGCTTCCCAATTTTGGCTTGCCATTATTTTTAGCCCAGCTCCTTCTGCGCTTTATTCTCACACTCAGGGTCTGTCTGCGCTGTCTAGGCTCCCGAGGTCTCAGGTCTCATTGTTTGCGGGGTCGAGCCTACTGGTTGTCCCTGGTCTGCCCCTCTGCCCAAGGCTCCTTCAGCAGTCTCAAGGGTTGCTTCCACAGCTGCATTCCCATCTACACAGGGTCCCCACTCGTGGACCAAACCTGCGCTCAAGATCCTTGTCCACACCTAGAGCACTGACTTCACCCGCGAAGACACTCAGGAAAGTTTGTCCATGTTCTTTAGCCTCTTGGGGTCCTAAGTCTTGCAACTCTCAGGTACAAGCCCTGGAGCTGCCAGTGACTTACAGGGTGCCCCAATCCTGCTTTCACTCTTGTGAGCTGGCCTCTGAGTTGTATGTTGTGTGGGGGGTGGGGGAGGTGCTTCTTCCTCTCGCGTTTTAGTGAGAGCTGTTTCACCCCTTTATAGCATGGAAATGCCCCGATTCCACGTACCTTCAATGCTGAGCCCTGTTTTGGGGTCCCTTCGTTCGTCTGGATTTGTTTTTATGTTCCCTTGAGGAGTCCTGTATGCTTCAGTTAGGAGAGATCAAGCTGCTGCTCCTTACTCTGCCGCCATCTTAACCGGAAATCTCTTAATATATAGTACCCTTTTGCTAGATATTTTTTCAATCACTTTGAATATACATGAAAATCCACCACCTTTTTTATCTTATCAGTTCATTTTAAATAAACAATCTCCTTCTACTCTCATATTCTAGTCACAAATTTCCTCCCACAAAGACTCAATGATAGATAAGAGTAATCACATACAAAATAGAAGCATAATTAAAATGTATATGAGTTAAGTGGGAGCTGTGCTGAAATGAAATAACCAGTCTTTTCAGTCAAACAATAAATCAGTTCTATTTTTTTAAGGTAAGACCACCTTGATATCATGTAGCACAACAATATATTAGTTGTTGCAGCTGTTAAACAAATATTGCCAGTTTAGGCTGTAATAATAGATCTATGGTGTGAAGGATATAAGATATAATTACTCACCTGTACTGGAAAACAGGATTATTAATGTTGTGTCACATTTAAAGACAGTCATTGACAAAATGAAGAGCATTCAAATAATAGTGATAAGGATGAATGAATATCTATAAATTATTTCACTAGGAAAACATTAAAGGAGCTGAGATTTTATCTCTTAGAATCATAGAATCACAGTTTTAGAACTGAAAGGAATCATAGAGACTGCATAGTCCAACCTCTCATATTAAAGATGATGAAACTGGTTCAGAGAATTTGAATGACTTACAAAAATATTCACATTTTTTTTAAAAATCCAAAGCATTTAGAGGAATGCCTTGCATTATACCTTCTGGAGAAGCCTTTTGTGAAACAGCTCATTCAATCTGTTTATTTGTTTGTTTGTTTGTTTGTTTGTTTGTTTAAACCCTTAACTTCTGTGTATTGGTTCCTTGGTGGAAGAATGGTAAGGGTGGGCAATGGGGATCAAATGACCTGCCCAGGGTCACACAGCCGGGAAGTGTCTGAGGCCGGATTTGAACCCAGGACCTCCCGTCTCTAGGCCCGACTCTCAATCCACTGAGCTAACCAGTTGCCCCCTATTCACGTTCTTTAAAAAGACCACAGAGATAGAATTTGTTCTTTTATTTTAGTTCTACTAATATTTTGGCACTTTAGGACCTTTAAAAGACAAATAGTACTTACTCTTAATTTCGGTGAAGAGGGATTTGATAACAAAATAATTTAAGTGATGTGTCCAATATTACACTGATAGATGTAGGTGGCAGATTTTAAACCAAGTCCTTTTACTCCAAATAGCAAATTCTTTCCTTTGCATGAGGTTTAGGAGAAACATTAATAATCTTTTCTTGCAGGTATAGGAGAATATTATATCTCATGAACTGCACATGATAATTCTATCATTATAGCCTAATGTGACAATATCTTAATAGCTACAACAACTAATATTTTTGTCATACTATATGATATCAAGGTGGTCTGATTTGCAAAAATATTTTTCAAACATTTAAATCTGTCATGTAGAAAAACAGTTCATTTCATTGTTTTTTTATATAACCTTGGCAAAATTGTTAAAGTTATAGAAATAAATATATTGTTATCCAGAAACTGACTAAAGTTGGAAAAGAATTAATAAGTTGAGCTAACCAACAGAAGATATTTGATTTTTTGTTTGCATCTTTTTATTATGTTCACATCCTACATTAAGTGTAAGGTTAATTAAGTCTGTGAGCAATACAAGGGCCAAGATGATGAAGAGGAGGCAGAATTGTCCTCATCTTTCTGAAGACCCCTCCAATTAACCTTAAAATAAAATTTCAAACCATGAAATGAATAAGATGAGGCAATATTCCCATATATTACAACTTGGTAGATAGAGAGAAGGTCTCTTTCACTGGGGCCAGTGGGGAATACAGAACATAACAAGGTTGCACCAACAGTGCATATCAATAGCAAGATCCCCTATCCCCTACAACCTAGGTTCTGAACCTTGCTTAGGCCCACCTCTCCTACACCCATGCTTAAAAGTTTGACAACCAACACAACCCCTCAGTTTTTCTGGCCATTGTTAGCCTGAAATGAAATCTGAGGGCACAAGGGCCAGTACAAGCCCATGGTGAAACTCTGAACTCTGACAATGAATCTGGCTTTGCAAACCAACAGAAGGCCCTGAGGAAGAGTGAATCAGCAGTAGTGAGTGGTTTCCTGGGCTCTCAGTCCACAGTTCCATCATACACCTTGGACGAATTAGAACTTACAAAAATTCAGAATTAGATCTCCAAAACTGCAAGAAAATCCTGAAGTTTTAGAGAGTGTATCCTCTAGTATCCTCTAAACTTGGAACAAAGCCAAATAAAAACCAAGGAAAAGGTTGAGGAAATGAATTAAGATAAAGGAAAAAAAACCTAAGCACAGAAAATTATTATGAAGGCAAGGAAGAACAAGACACAGTCTCAGAAGGAAACAATGAGATCAAAGTAGCTATGAACAAAACTTTAAAGAAAATAAAGTTTTGGTCTCAAGTTCTGGATGATCTTAAAAAAGATTACAAAATCAAGGTAAAAAGACAAAAGAGAAATATGGAAAAGAAAAGAGATGAAAGAAGAAAATAACATCTTAAAAAGCAAAATCCACTGAAGAGTATAATTCTTTAAAACCAGAACTAGCCAAATGGAAAATGTGGTACAAAAATCCAGTGAAGAAAAAAATCATTAAAAAGAAGAATTGGCCAAATGGCAAGGGGATTCAAAGGTTCACTGAAGAAAATAATTTCTTAAAAATTAGAACTGGGCAAGTGGAAGCTACTGATTTCATGAAATATGGAGAAACAAGAAAACAAATTCAAAAGAATGAAAAAGTAAAAGAAAGTATGAAATATCTCATTGGCAAAATAGCTGACCTAGAAAATAGATGCAAAGGTGATATTTTAAGTATTATCATACAAATTGGAAACAAGCATTTAAAAAAAACTAGGCAGAATATTACAGCAAATTATCAAAGACAATTGTTCTGATATTCTTGAACAGGAAGATAAAATATAAATTGAAATAATTGACTGATCACCTCCTGAAAGAGATCCCCAAAGGAGAACACTCAGGAATATTGTAGTCAAGTTCCAAAGCCCCAAGAACAAGGAGAAAATACTGAAAGAAGCCAGAAAGAAACAATTCAAATATAATGGAGCTACAGTCAGGATTATAGGACTTAGAATCAATGACATTAAAGAACTAGATATATAATATTCCCAAAGGCAAAGGAATTAGGTTTACAGCCAAGAATTACCTACCAAGAAAAACTGAGTATGTCGAATAGGGGGAAATGGACATTTAATGAAATAGAGCATTCCCAAGGATTCCTGATAAAAAGACCAGTGATGAACAGAAAATTTTATATTCAAATAACAATATTTAAAAGCAGATTCAATAGGTAAACAGGAAAGAGCAAGTGATCATGAGGGTTATCTATCATGATCAAGTGGGATTTATACCAGTAATGCAAATATGGTTCAACATTAGGAAAACCATCTTCATAATTGACCATATCAACAAGCTAACAAACAAAAATCTCATGAGTATCTCAATAGATGCTGAAAAAGCATTTTCTATAATGGGGATAAACTAAAACCTTTCTCAATAAGATCAAGAGTAAAGCAAAGATGTCCATTATCACCACTACAATTTAATATTGTACTAGAAATGCTAACTATAGTAATAAGAGAAGAAAAAGACATTGAAGGAATAGGAATAGAAAATAAGGAAAGAAAGTTATCACTCCTTGAAGATGATATGATGTTATATTGAGGCAAACCTAGAGAATCCAAAAAACTAATAAAATTAATTAATAACTTCATCAGTCACACAATACAAAATAAACTCACATAAATCATCAATATTTCTATTTATTACCAACAAAATCTAATGGCAAGAGGTAGAAAAACAAATTCCACTCATAGTAATTCTAAACAATATAAAGTATTTAACAATAAACCCAGAAATTATATGAACACAATTATAAAATGCTTTACACAAAATAAGTTAGAACCCCACAGTTGGCAAAAAAACCCAAACATTAAATGCTTGTGGATTGGCCAAGTCAATATAAGAAAAATGACATGCCTGCATTACTTAATTTATTTATTCTCTGATATATCAAACAACCCAAAAATATTTCACAGGACTGGAAAAATAAAAACAAAATAAATCCATTTGCAAGAACAAAAGCCCATGATATCAAGGGGCGGGGGGGGAAGTGGTATATATATATATACAAACAAAGAAAAGAGATCTAGCCATACTCAGTTTCATACTAGATTGTAAAGAAGTAATTGTCAAAACAATCTGGTATTGGCTAAGAAACAAAGTAGTTTTTCAATGGAATAGATTAGATAAACAACACGTAGTAGTTTATGTACCTAGGAAAGCATTGCTCACCTAACCCTAAAAATCCAAGCTTTGGGGGAAAGAACTCACTATTTAACAAAAAATGCTGGGCAAACTGAAAAAAACCGTGGCAGAAACTAGGCATAGACTAACATCTCACTCCATATACCAGGATAAAGTCAAAATGAAAACTTGATCTAGAAATAAAGGTTGGTATTATAAACAAACTAAGGGAATATGGAAAAGTTTGCCTTTCTGATTTATGGATAAGGGAAGCATTCATGGCAAAACAATATATAGAGAACATAATGAAAAGTGAAATGGATTATTTTAATTACCTTAAATTTTAAAAATTGTATAAACAAAACCAATACAAGGGAAATGGTAAATCTGGGAGGGGGGTGGAAATTTCATAGCAAGAATATCTGACAAAGTCCTTATTTTTCAAATATATAGAGAACTAGGTCAAATTAATATGAATTAAAAGCATTCCCCAATTTAAAAATGGTCAAAGGCAGTTCACAGAGGAAGAAATTAAAACTATTTATAGTCATATTGTGAAATTGGAATCTGTTACCCTAAAAACTACAGTCCCCAGTAGGGCTGCAATCCCCATCAATACTACAATTTCCAGAACCTCATTCACTTCCTATCATTACATGCTAACATAGACAGGACATAAATTGGGTGGAGTTTAATGTCTAGGGATCTTTTTCCTTCTTATTGGTGGAGAGAGTATTTTGAGCAGGTAAAAAACTTAATCACATGGTTCTATTTTGTCAGATAATGAACTTTAAAATGTAATACTTCAAGTATTGAACATTAATTTTAATCATACATTCATGGCAACCACAAGAAGTGGGGTTCAGAACCCTTAATTCTCTTTTAGTATATTAGTTTGAAAAGAAACCACTTTTCTCCTGCCATAGCTTTTGGCATTGCCACCATCCTCCCCCCTGCCTCAGACTCTGAGAGAACTCTGGGAACTCTTCATAGCTGCCACTTGTTGCTACAAATCTGACCTCCTGCTGCTAACTCCCTGGGTGGCCCCAGTCACCTACTTCCTGCTCCTGCTCCTGCTCCTCCTCCTCCTGCTGCTGATTGCCGTTGCTACTGCTGATTACTGCCAACAAGCTGGAAGTCCTTGGAGCCACTCTCCAAACAAGCTTGGATAGTATTAAATCACTCTTTCCCTTACATTGTCACTAGCTGAGTTCTTGCTTGCTGCTTGCCTTGGAAGCCAGGGTGTGTGTCCCTTAGGCAAGCCCTCTTAAATTCCTGTCCACATGGTAGGGGAAGCAAGCTACTCCCTGGCTTTTTACCCCTAGGGGGAAGAGGAAGGAAGGTTTCTCTTCCAAACAGGAAGTAGAATTGCAATCATGGTTCGCTATATGAAAGAGTACTGCATTGACTATTTCCAACAGCTCCCAGTTTTAGGATGTTTTTATTTCCTACCATTCCTGGGTACACTGGCCCTTGTGATTAGCTTGTCTGAGATTCAGGGAAATGATTCATCTTCCTACACCCCCTTGCTATTCTGGCCTGCCCAGTCTCTACAATACATCCAATATGGGATTCCTCCACCATATGTTCAGCACAGAATTCTCCCTCACTATGGGAGATCTCAGAGGTGTGACAAAAGAAACCTAACTGGATAATGGGGAGGGAAAGGAACTTTAAAGAGTCTGGAAGTGAAATTTTTAAGCCTTTTCAGATTCCATTGTTTTATGGAAGTCTCTGCATCAGAATTGGAAAAAAGGACTCTTGAATTCAGTGCCTGTATCCTGTCACATATTTTGTTTGCTGATTGCTTGTTTTAAGATTTTATTTTGTTTGTTAAGTTCTGTTACACTATGTCACTTTAAGTTACTGTGTTTTGACAATTAGCTATATATGCTGTTACATACTCTTTATTTTTCCCTTTTCCCTATGACTGGACTGGAGAAGATACCATTGTAAAAGTACCTTTGAGTTGTTTGTAACATAAGGTAAGGGTCCATTTAGTATCTGATGTAAAGTGCTATAACACCATTCCTTGCCTCCACATTAAAATGGATGAGACATGTAAAAGATGCCTTTTAGAGCTGTTACAGTCTCATGCCAAAGGAGGGAGAAATATTGTAGTTCTCGCCTCCACAGTACAATGGATGGGACATATAAAAAAAATTAATAGCCTTTTGAGCTGTTGCAGTCCCATGCCAAAGGAGGGAGCAAAACCAAGGTGTTAACCCGTGATGGGTTATAGTCTTATATAAGAAAACTTAGTCACATGGTTCTATTTTATCAGATAATAAACTTTAAAAATAATGAAGTATTCAACTTTAATTTTAATCTTATAATATGAAAAATATGCTCCCAAACACTATTGATTAGAGAAATTACAATTAAAACAACTCTGAGTTACCACCTTATACCGATGAGATATAACCTTTCTGGCTGTATCATAGCAAGATGGACCCATGTGCAAAGGCTCATAAAATTATACAAACCCTTTAACCCAGCAATATCACTATGGGTGTGTATTCCAAAGAGATCAGAAAAAAAGGGAAAAGAACCAAAATGTTTTTAGCAGTTCTTTTTTAGTGACAAAGAAAGAACTGGAAAATGAAGGTTTATCCATCATATTGGGAATGAAGGAACAAGTTGTAGTATATAGTTGTAATGGAATATCATTGTGCCATAAGAAGTGACAAACTGAATGAGTTCAGAAAAGATTCATGTGAATTGGAAATATGTATTTATTTATATGAATTGATGCAAAGTGAATTGAGTGGAATCAGGAGAACAATGTATACAGCAATAGAAATAGTACACAATAATCCATAAAACTATGGATTAATCCATTATCAGCAGAGCAAGTTTCCAATATGACCACAAGGCATTCATAAAGAAAAATGTTGTCCACAGCCAAAGAAGGAACTGTTGGAGTCTGATTGCAAATCCAATCATGCCATCTTCCATTTCATTTCCTTCTTAAGGTTTTTATTGTATATGTGATATGTGTCTCCTACCATGACATGAGCAATACAAAAATGTGTACTGAATTAAAGCATTGCTATAACTTATATGAATATTTACCACCTGAGTGGAGAAATGAGAGGGAAGAGGGAAAGAGAAAAAATCTGAATCCCAAAACATCAGAAAACAATTATCAAAAGTTTTTCCTACATGTAACTGAAAAAAAATTTTAAGTAGGGATAATTGAAATTATACAGGTTAAGAGGCAGTCAGGAGGAGGAGGAGTTAATAAAGTTACTGGACTTTTAATCAAGAAGACCAGAGTTCAAATCTGATGTCAAATACTTAAAGGATTTGTGACCCTGTATCTTACTTAACTTCAATTTGCTCTAGATTACTCAAGTGTAAAAGTGGGATGATAGCAGCACCTACCTTGCAGGGTCATTATGAGATCATATTTGTAAACTGCTTAGTAGGCAAGATATGAATGTTCATTTTTTTCTCCTACAAAGAAGCAGATCTTGTGTTGATATTGATGATAAAACATTTTCTAATAATTAGAATTGTCCATAAGTGGAATAGGTTGTCTCCTAAATTAGTGAGGTGCTTTGAAAAGTCACTAAACAGTGTTCATTTGTTAAAATATCCTAACCCCGTAAATTCATTGACAACATTTCTTACCATATCATTTTCATGAAAAAGAAATTTAATAATTATTGCCTGAGCATGTTTCCTACGTTCATTTGTCTTAATCTCTTTACAAGGTAGCATGTGTATGCAAATGTGCACAAACACCCATACTTTTTGGCTTCTTGTCAAGGTTCAGTATGATCAAATATTAGTCTTCCACAGTAAAGAAATTTCTATTTCTGTACTTTTTTAGATTTCTAAATATTTATTCAACTGACCTGGTCAGATTCTTCCTATTGTTATAAGTAACGGGGTGGGGGGGAAGAAAACACAAGTTTTCTACTAGTTGTCAACTTTTCCAATTTTCCTTTCATCAGAATTCAGGGTCATATCTTACATTTCCATCATTTCTAGCTTAGTTTTAACATTTTTCCTGTATTTTTTGTTATTCATGCCTATGAAACATATACTGTTTATGTAAAACTGCTGAATTTTAGATATCTCATTAATACAGTAACAGAAGGATTTTTCATTTAATTCTTTAAATATTTAAGATCCTTTGGGAACTTAACTCTGCCACTACCTCCCCCCTTTTCTGTTTCTTATTCCTTCTTTTTTCAATTTTACATATCTCTAAGGCTCCTCTGTTTACTGTCCTTAGGTCTGTTTATTCTACATTCCATTTTCAGATCTAATATTGCTTCTGGAGCCTTTTCCCCCATACTGTATCTACTTTGGGTAAATCTTTATAAGCTTTGTGTGAGTTGGATGTCTTTGCTTGACAGAATTATGGAGTCCTTCTGTAGCTTTATATTGGAGATAGTTATAGTGAGTGCTTTATGTTATTTTTTCACATTTAACCTGACCCTGCTTCCCATAGACTCCCCTAAGTACCTATGTTGAATCTAATAACCAATCTTCAACACTTCCTTTGAAACCTTGCTTTCCAATGCCTGTGAAGAACTGAATATCTACAATTATTTCTGCCAATTCTGCTTGTTAAATACAAACAGAAAGATATGGGATGCTGACTATGATAGGAACAACATGAAATTTGGAGTCAGAGGACCTGGGTTGGTATCTCAGCTCTGATCTGTAATATATATTTATTATTGATGATGTCACTTACTCTTTCTGACTCATTTGTTTAATAAACACCAGATAAGTTCTAAATTCCATTCCAGCTCTAAACATATTATCATATTTAGCCCTAAAAATTCTGCCCTGGAATTTCCAAATTCAGAAGTATAAATCCTATGGAATCATTTAAATTTCATTAGTAAGACATAGGGAAAAGAAAAATTTTTCAAGTCCATCACTAGTAAGCAAGACAGATTTGTATTTGTCTCTTTGGATTTTCCTTCAGGGCTTACTATTTAATTCCTCTTACTCAGAGGTAATACCTTAAGGTGCTTGGTCTCCCTGTAGCCAGCAAGGAATACATGCTCATGCAAAGAAACTCCTTTGATCTGTTATTGGCACACCTATTTTCAGAGATTGGTGCTATTAGTTACTACCTCTCTGTTTATCAATCCCCCCATCTCTACTTAGTAGATTGATCCTGTTGGCCCTTATCATTCCCCCAGGAGCCTAGGGATTAATAGCAGCACTGAAAATCATACTTCAGTGTGTCCATGAAATATTAGATTTTTATTACCAGTTCATGCTTGCCCAATTTCAGCTCATTATACAGCAGCTGACTGTCAGAATCCTGCTCCAGAGGAGAAGCCAGGAAAATAGGAAAGAATACAAGAAGACAAAGGATTCAGGTGATATATTTAAAGCTAAAACTAGAGGACAGATTTGAAGAAATATCAGTAGAAACTAGGAATTCTCAGCCTGCAGAAGATTTATAGATAGAAGAGAGAAAGGGGTGACAGCTGCCTACAATATTTGGAAATATAAAATGGGATTTGAACTTGTTAATTTTGGCCCAATGGGACAGAAAGAGGAGTAGAGAGAAGAAGTTGTAAGGAAGGGTCCTTGGGAAAAAAGAATCATTAAAGGCCTTCTCTGTGCAGGGAACTGCTATATACAAAAAATATTTCACTTAATTACATTGAGATTTCATGAAATTTAACCACTAGAGCTATCCCAAAGTAAAATAGATTGCATTAGAAATAATGTATTCCCACTTATTGAAGCAAAAGCTGGATGACCATTTGCCAGGTATATTGTAAAGATATTCCTACTGAGGTAACATATTAATAGGCATCCTCAGCAGGGATTCTAGGAGCATCAAATAAAAAGTTATATAAAGAACTTTATAATCATAAAACAATTCATAACTATAATTTGTGGTTATTAACATTATCATTATCCCCTTTATGTAAAATTCAGATTTCCCAAAGGGGACACAAAAATGAAGCTCAGAGCACTTATTTAGTGGAAAAAAAGTCAGGGGGCAATTTAATAGGCAAGAGCACTTGACAAAGAAATGAAAGAAATGCAGTATCTTAAGGCCAAAATTCCCTTTGTTCCTCAAAAAAATAGTTCCCAGTTGTAAAGAATGTTTAAGAGGACATAACCTCTCAAAAGAAATAAATCAGAGGTCAAATAAACATAGGGTATTATACAGCTTCCTTTTATTTGAAGGATGAGGCCACAATAGTCAGACCACTTTGAAGAAGTTCAATTACAGTACAATACCCTTACGACGCACTCTATAGTCTGCCCCATAAATCAACGTCAATTGGCAAATGAGAGATATTCACTTCCCACTGAGATCCCATTCCAAGTAGTGGTTTATCACTTCCTAAGCAGAGGGCCAGGCATATTGGAATCAATCAGCACTGACCACATTCCAGATATCAGAAAATTCTGATTGCTTTGTCCAAGCATTTCCACCTCAAGTTAGAGGTTTAAGTCAAAGAGGGCAGCTCATGTAAAAAAGGTCTCAGCTGAATTTCTAAAAGCATGAGGACAACCAGGGCCTATTACTCGGTGATCTTTTGGTTGGTCTCTTCAGATATCAAGATTTAAGCAGATGTTTTGTCGTGCAGATTTAGCTGAAATGTGACTACTAAAAATATAAATGCATTACTTTAATAGTGGTACAGTCTACCAGATGTCCATCCTAAGCACAAGATTTATATGAAAACCAAAATACTACAATCTCACCTGTACTTTCAACAAGTTACTTTTATTTTTATTTTTTTTATTTTTATTTTTTTTTAATTTTAAACCCTTAACTTCTGTGTATTGACTTATAGGTGGAAGAGTGGTAAGGGTAGGCAATGGGGGTCAAGTGACTTGCCCAGGGTCACACAGCTGGGAAGTGTCTGAGGCCAGATTTGAACCTAGGACCTCCCGTCTCTAGGCCTGGCTCTCAATCCACTGAGCTACCCAGCTGCCCCCACTTTTATTTTTTATTAAAAGAACATTTATTAAGGGTTTTTTCCTCAAAATGTTCCTACTTTATTATTTTTAATTAATTAATTTAGAATATTTGTCCATGGTTACATGATTCATGTTCTTTTCCTCCCTTCTCCCCTCCCCACTCCCAGAGCTGACAAACAATTCCACTGGGTTATACATGTATCATTGTTCAAAACCTATTTCCATATTATTAATATGTGCAATAGAGTAACAAGTTACTTTTATAGAATATTAATAATGGCATTTATTAATTACACTACAAAAATCTTCTGAATAATAGGTAACATTTATATAGCACTTATGATATACTAGGCACTATGTTAAGAACTTTACAATCATTATCTCGTTTTATCCCCCTAACAACTCTGTCAAGCAAGAATTATTATACTTTTTTTACAGATGAAGAAGCTGAAGCAAACAGAGATTAAATGATTTACTGAGAATCACTCAACTGTAAAATATCTCAAGTAGGATTTGAACTCAGGTCTTCCTGACTCCAAGCACAGAACCCTGTCCATTATACCACCCAGCTCCCTTTCATATAAAACCAAAAATATATAAACAGAGACTATTATATCTAGAGCAAGAAGAGATCTCAGAGGACAACAAATTCAACCTACTTCTTTTTACATATGAGGAAAATGAGACCCAGAGAAGATTGGTGACAAGACCAAATGAAAAATTATCTATGTGACCCCAAACCTCTTATCTCTTCTTCTACCACAATCAGATCTGTAAATTATATTCATTAAATAAATGAGAGAAGAAAGAACCTTAGAGATCAAATAATCCAAATTGGTCCTTCGTTTTTCATATTAGTAAACTGAAGCAAAAATTTGAACCCAAGCGCTTTGATTCCAAAAAAAGGATACTTAGGGGAAGCTCATGTTATAATGGACAAGGAAATCCCAAAAGTGAGAGAACAGTCTGCATTCCTACATAGTGGAAAGAACACATCTCTGCTGTCTATTACCAGTATGACCTTGGGCAAGTTATAGTCCCACTTTAGACCTCAGTTTTTAATCTTTATTAGCCCTGTACTTGGCACTTAGTAAGCCCTAAATAAAAGTTTTTCATTCATATGTTTAAAAATACCAATATTTTTGTATATCAATACCTGAAGTAAGGAATATCTACATTCAAATATGGCCACAGAAATTTGCTGGCTATGTGACCCCAGACAAGTCATTTAACCTCTATCTGCCTCACTTTCCTTAATTGTGAAATGGGGTTCATAACAGCACCCAACTTATAGGATAGCAGAGTGATAAATGGTGGAGTGATGAATATAGATCTAAAAACCTACATTCATATCTCACTAATATGCTACCTGTTCTGATTATTTCAAGACACAGCTCTCAGTGTCTTAGTTTTTGATGTATAAAAGAGATGATAGTAATATCACAGATTGTTGGAGAAAAGAGCTTTGTGAACCTTAAAGCATTACATAAATACTTTGATCTGAATTTCTGATCTCACCATTGCATGCATGCCTTCCAATGATACTACCACATTAAAGATGGCATATTAATGCCTTGGAAGGAAGGAAGGAAGGAAGGAAAAAGAAATAAAGGAAGGAAGGCATTTATTAAGTATTTATTAAGCACCAGATGTGTATTTTAAGCACTAGGATATGTATTTTTAAAATATTAACCCATTTGATCCTCACAACAATCCTATGAGGCAGGTGATCTTATTATTGCCTATTTACAGTTGAGGAAACTAAGATGTACATAAGTTAATTGACTTGGCCAAGTTATTAGCTATTATATAGCTAATAAGTGTCTAAAGTTCAGATTAAAATAAATTCTTCATGACTCCAGGCCTTGTGGTATATCTACTGTGCCACCTTGCTATACTTGTATCCTTTCTATACATTTTGGTTAAGTGTTACTAAATTCAAAGAAACCTAGAGCTCAAAGAGTCTCTGCCTTAAGAACAAGTTCATTTCTGTGTCCCCATTACTGGTGCTTTACCACCACCCTAGACTGAACATTCATGTCCTTTAATATCCCAAAGACTTTGTTACTTCTTTCTACCCATTACAGGACAAATCTGCAACTTTCCTATGGCATAATCATAAGACTGGCAGTGGTGGCATCATAGATAGAATGACTGTTTGTGGACTATTGGATCAAAGGGATGATTTTCAGAAAGTCATTATTCAGGTACTACTTCTGACATTCATACTAGAGGTATAGAAAAACAACTTACTTATTCTCAAACTAATAAATAATTAAGAATCTTCAATTAAGGGTATTCTCATACTAGAATTTCCCTTCACGAATAAAATAGTCTATATGGATATATCCCACATTCCCTTTACTACCTCCAACTACCAACCAAAAGAAATCAGAGATTTGAATATTAACCACAAGAAGAAAAAAGGAAAGACAGCATGTCTGATTGTGAATCAGGTCATCTTTGCAGTTAACTTTGCAGCAGGTAAAATGTAAAGAACCAAGTCTAAAATCATATATTTCTTCCTATTTCCTCCCCAATATAACTGCAATTTCCTCAACTTCATTTATACCTGAATCTTCACATTATTCAATCTGTGCTTGCACTCTTCCCCAAACAACAGATTCCTTCCCCTCTGCTCCTGCTCCCCTTTTTGCCACATATGCAAATGATTTGGAATCACTCTTTAAAGAAAACCCTTACCTTCTGTCTTAGAGTCAATACTGTGTATTGGCTCCAAGGCAGAAGAGTGGTAAGGGTAGGCAATGGGGGTCAAGTGACTTGCCCAGGGTCACACAGCTGGGAAGTGTCTTAGGCCAGATTTGAACCCAGGACCTCCTGTCTCTAGGCCTGGCTCTCAATCCACTGAGCTACCCAGCTGCCCCCTGGAATCACTCTTAAGTGAGTCCCCCATTCTGAATTTATATATAGTTGATGACTACTATTTTTCTCCTCCCTGTGATATCTAACGTTACTACACTCCAAATAACTTATTTGTTCAATTCAATAGGAAGCAATTTTTGTTTCACTTGTATCGCTTTGATTACCATGACAGCTGACCTCTGCATCTTCAAAAGGACACTCCAAAGTCAGTTGTTTTTATGCTACAGAAACATTACAGGTTATCTCAGTTATTAATTATCTGAAAAAAATATCTCCAAGCTTGACATCTAGTCCTTTGATGGGGGATATAATCTGTGCCACAGAAGTGAACACAGGAAATTTCAGGAAGATGAAAACACTAATGATGAAGATAATAGATGATTTCATAGGTGAGATGGCATGTGTTGAACCTTGTAGTATACACTACTTTGTTTCTGCTCTACAAAACACCATCTCCTCCCCCATGAGCTGATCACCTGAAACCTCATGACCATGCAGATTGTCTCAGATTTTGATATTCATCACTTTCTCAGCTCCCTCACTTGTTTCTCCCCTCTATTAAGAGGGCCAGAGAGCGAAATAGTAAATTCCTCTGAAAGCCTTCCATTATAAATAGCTCAGAACTGCCTTTTTATAAGGCTCAGAACTTTGCAGGTAATTCTTGATTTTTTTTATGAGCTTCTCTGCAAACATTATGTCACAGTCCCAGTATTCCCTAGTAGTCCTCCCTCCCTTTTCAGCTTCCTTTTTTTGTGTTGTCTTTTACCCCCATTAAATTGTAAGTGCTTGAAAGCAGAAACCATCTGACTCTTTTCTTATTTCTATTCCTAGCACTTACAGCACCCTGAAAATAGAATATAGCTAATAAATGTTTATCTAATTGAATTGAAAATGTCCGTCATTCATAGTTGAGTTATTTGTGCTATTTCATCAGAGGCTCCTATTACTGCCTCTTCTTTAGTCTAAGAATTATATTCTTTAAATTAACTTACTGATTTCCTACCTCCTAAATATTATCTTTCTCCTTCTTGATCATGATTTAATCATTGATTGCCCATTCTATAGGTCCCTAATAACACTAGAATTATGTTCACTCCTTATAGCAATAACAGAAATGCCTAGGTAGTTGGAGTATTGATTTCTCTGACTTTCAATTAGAAATACTTGTTAATACTGTCTGCCCTCATTGGACAATACTGTTAGTATTTGGTCAAAGCCATCTTAAATCCTTTAGAAGCCATAGAGAACAATATGGAAGTGTGGAGATAAACAAATAGTCCTAAAATATTCTTGCATATGTTAATAGAAGCCCTAGAGCAGCTCACAGAGCAAATATAGCCCATAAGCTTTTCTTCACAACTACAGATTCTGGAATGGCTTGAATTACATTTTGATTCCAATATCCTATAGGCAATACTGCATATCCTTAAACAAAATTATCCTTTTCATTTTTGCCCAACCAGCTAGCTCATAATATATCTGAATCACCCTTCATTACTATGTTGTTTCATCCTTGTTTCTTAGTACCTTATGACTGAGCTCAGTAACCTTGAAATTTTGTGATCCATAGGATATACTAATTCCATGCTTGGCCCATGTTCCACATGAGCCTCTTTTTGGCTTCCCATTTCTCAAACATTTATTGTTTTGTGTTTTTTTATTCCCAATATCTAGTCCTTCAGAAAAGTACTCAATCTACTAATCCAAGACTCTGGCCCCTACCTGAAAAACTTTGTCTCACTAATGTCTACAGAGCAAGTGGAAACAAAATAATCTTTTTTACTATGTCTAGTTGACTTAGTTAATACAACAAGGGATTATTGTAAAAAGCTATGAGACACATTTGCCATTCAAAGAAAGTAGCTGCAGGATATTATTATAAAAATATCTCAAAACAGATCCACATGAACCAAAGGAACATGCAAGAAATGTGTGTGGTGGGTGGGGGGAGACATTACTTGAGTTTGCCTATATTGTATGAGGGTACCTCCTTCTAGAGGAAGCTCTAGCTTTTAGAGGAAAAACACCAGGTCAATATGACAGGAAGAGCACAGGTGGAATGGGTTTCTGTTGTGTTTTTTTCTTTTCATTTTCTACTCAGCTCTGCTCCTGATGTTAGAGGAAGGCAACTAGGAGCTTGGCTTGAGTTTGCTGCAGGTGTGTGAGCAATGAATGTCAGTAACAGAAAAAATATAACCAGAGTGTTGAAAAATGAATTATCCATGTGGTTTTTGAAGGGCCCAAATGGGAATGCTCCTATCCAAAGATATATTAGAGTAGTCATGTGGTTTAACACACAAAGCAGAGTGTCCAAAATGGAAGGACCAGATTCTCACTCAGTGTTTAACAAAGATGCCTTTATAAGATTAAAATAAGTTCCTTTCACCATAACGTACCCTATATTCTCCCAGGGTAAAATCCAACTAACAAAATCCAATATCTAGTCACAGTACAGGATACTAATACTATGAAACAGCAACAGATGCACAAATGTGGCAATGAATTTATATTACCCTACCTGTTTTAATATGTGCCTTTCACTCTCCAACTGTAAAGCACTATTAGTATTTGAAATTACCCTTAAAATTGAAGATAGAGAGTAATAAATGATTATTGAATTGGAATGTTTGCTTGGTTTCTAAATCTACTAATCATCACTTCTGAATTTGATGAAAACTGTAAGGACATGATACTTCTTTATTCTAGTTCCTAATTTATTCTGTCTTGAGAGGAGATTATCTGATTGATACATCAATTTATGTATACTATTTATGTTCCAGTTTTTAATTTATCAAGTTATTCCTTCAAATTGGGACATTCCCTTTCATAATATGTCTTAATTATCTTTAAGATTCTTCGTGGAGAGCAAATCTCTGTCCTGTTAATGCACTTCAGCACAGACTGGTCTGGGCTGGGATTCTGGACTTCAGCACAGATTTAAACTTCAAAGGGTGTGCATTGGCTTGGACCTCTATTTGCCCAGGCAGAGTCTCAGGGTCTGAATGTTGACTTGGGCTCAGGTTCAGAACCTCTCACAGCAGATGTAGGGTGGGGGTGTGTGGCTTGCTTTTGACTTGTTCTTCACTCCTTGCTATAACCTTGCTGACTGTGCCCCCCTCTCATCCCAGTGCCCCAGATGTTCTCTTCTTACCTTTTAGGTCTTTCTTTTTTTGAAAGTTGTGTCTTTCTGTCTCCTGGTTGGTTCTTCCGCTCATGTATACATTTTGTGGCATTATTTTAATATTGGTTGAAGGTGGTTCACATGGTGACCTTGAGCTTCTCTGCTCTACTCTGCTATCTTGGCTCCTCATTTTCCTTTATTCTTGAATTCTTTACTTTCATATTTTAAGAATTATTCACAACTTCCCAAATCTCAATCACAAATTACCTCAACCTGAGTGCTTTTCCTCCTATAGAAAGTCAATAGAAGTCAGTTGTGCTGACTGTATTTCTTATGCAATTGTGTTATCTAATCTAAATTACAACTTTTTCTATCAATCATTGCACTCCATATAGACCATTGCAATATTTCTCTTCTCTTTTCTAATATTTTTTACTCTCCTTTTCTTTTCTTTCACACCAGAGTACTTTGCCTCATAACCTCCTGCAAAAAATTTGGAGCAATATTGAGCCCCACTTTCCTCCCCTATTCAATATTCTTTCCCTGATCACATCACTCAGTGTTTTCTGTCTCCATATTTTTGTCATATTTATTTGTGTAGAAGTAGTCATATACTAGAATTTTTCTCTTTTAGGACAAAGGATTTTTTCTCTTTGTCTTTATATTTCCAGGACCTAGAAGAGTGCTTGGTATATGGAAATCACATTATCATTATCATCATCATTATCAATCACCATCAATCACAATCAACATCATCAACATTACTATTACTGTCATCATTTTGCCTGTCTTTGTATCACCAGCATTTAGCACAGTGCCTGGTACAATATAGACACTTAAAAATGCTAGTTGACTGACAGATTGAATGTTTTCAAGATCAGAAGGTGAGCAAAATGCTCTTTACCTACAACCATCTTTTTTACACAGGACCAAGGATTCCCCAAATTTTCTTTGAAACTATACTTCTCTGTTTCCTAAAGATCATGTGCACTGTGTCAGTCTTTTCCTTTTAGGGCTATTCCTGAAAATGTGCATCTCTAGGCCTCGGATATGTGGGAAAATAGATAATTATACAAAGTAAATAGGATTCTCACTAATAAAAATCCCACAAGAGCAACACTTTTTGTTTTGACTGCATACCACTTAGCCACTGAGGCTTGGGCTACAATTTTAACAATAACTAGTATTTATAGAACGCTTTAAGGTTTGTAATAATTTGTAAAATACTTTTTTGCAAGAATTGTCTCATTTAAACCTCACAAACACCATGTTAAATAAATGCTATTATTATTACTGTTATTTTTATGATGAGGAAATTAAGGCAGATGGAAGTTAACTGACTTAGGTTCATCTCTAATATATATATATATATATATATATATATATAGCCATTAGTTTATAAGCACCTTGAGGGCAGAGATTGTCTTTTGCCTCTTTTTTGCTTCCTCAGTTCTTATCCAAGTGTCTGAAACCTAGTAGCTGCTCAATAAATGTTATTAAATGAATAAATAAGATTTGAATTCGGATCTTCTTCCTGGTGGGAACAGTGTTCTAGTCACTTTACCAAGTTTCCTCAAATTGTGACTTTCCAGCTATATTTGAGCCAAGACATTCACATATAGCCATATCCATGCAATTTATCTTCCTAAGGGAAAGGCATCTGAAAGAAGCAACTCATTCTTCCATCACCACAGAATAAATCATTACCACAAGGAAGTAGAAGAACAGCACCAAGGAACTTCTTACATCTTCTTTGAATAATTCAAAAAAAGCATTTAAAACTTTTCTATGTTATATCTCATCTATGACCATCACTAATAATTCCCCTGCAGACTATTACTATAGAAAATGGATTTCCTGAAAAGGAAAATTTAAGGTCATATTAAGCTTTTTAAAACAAATTCAATTACAGCTTTATCTTTTAAGACTTATAGATGCTGCAGATCTAAATTTAGAGGAAGAATTGGTTTTCTTACTAGAGATTTTGTATGATATTGTCAATCATTTTTTTCAGGCTAGAAGGAAATATAATTTTTGATGTAACAATTCTATAGTAATTTTCATAGATGAGGGGAAAAAAAGAAGATAATGTTGATAACAATAATTAGAAAGTTGGCAGAATTTCAAAGAAAATACTAAATTTGAAAACCTTTTTATGTCAAATGAGTATGTGGTTCTTGCTCCTGTCTCATTATAAATACTCTAAATCTAAATGCTGGCTTTGTTTTACAAATAGCTAACTGTACACAAAAATATTTATTATATTTACATTAAATAAAAGTAAAAGATCAAAGAAGCTACAAGCTGATTATTCTTTTTTAAAAGCCAGGAATGGAAAATTTAAAATACCATCTTCTAGGCAGAGAGGTGAAGGAACTGAAAACACTGATGTAATTACATTACTGATTTTTTTTCTTATTAACTGTCTTCCATCTTCTTGTTTTTGCTCCAATTATGCATAATACCTGAAATTTACTTCCTCCTCACCTCTGCCTCTCAGAATATCTAGTCTCCTTTAAAACTCAGCTGAAAGGTCACTTTCTCCATAAGAAACTAGTTTCCACCAAAATGATGATTCTTTATCATATGTATACATGGATCTATGACACACACATATATATATGACACATAAATATAGATTACAATTTATATTGATATCTATCTACATATATATCTATGACTATGTATGTGTGCATGGTATATGTTTTTATACATATATCTGTTTCCATCTATGTATATATGCACCGTACATGTATTTTATATATGTATACATAGTATTTGTATGCATGCATACATTTATATCTATCCACATTATAAATGTATTTATCTTCTTCCTTAGATTATAAACTCTTGAGAGGAGGGACTTGTGTGGTGGGGGGAGGGGAAAAAGGTTGTATCTCTGGTTTCCAACACAGAGTAAGCACTTAATAAATGTTTGTTGATTGACTGATTGGTTATAAGGGAGAGTTCAACTCTAGGGAGGGGCTGTGGGTGGATGGAAGATAGATTATCCAGAAAGGACAATTATATAAAAGGTTAAGAGATTTAAAAAATAGTTAATATAAACATAGTATTTTTTATTCCTTCCAGCAAAAGACAGAGATTCTATTCTATCTCCCCTGGGATCTTTGTCTGGATTCATATTGATTCCAGGGAGAAAAAAAATGCCATTATATCAACTCCTTCTTTCCCATCTTTCTCCTCTCCTAAGATTCCTAAAAAATTGAAAAGGTTTTCCCTTGTGGACAAACATCTAGGATGTTGTTTACTTTCCTGAATAAGTTCTTCAATAATTAACAAATTCCTTCCTGACATACTCTCCTCATTTTAGTAATTCTGAATATGGCTACCATTATTCAAGCCCTCTTCTTCATTCCCCAATTAATTTTTTTTTCCATTATTCACATCCCCTTCCACTCAACTGCCCTAATGTTGACTTCTAAAGGGAGCTACCTCATCCACTGCATTCTCTAAAAGTATTGATCCACAAGTAACAAATTTGCTTTTTATCTTAAATCCTTTCCTTTCCCTCTCATTCCATATTCTAGATTTCACAGAGACCTTTTCTCTTCCTTGTTAAAGATTTAGCCTCCCTGAAAACACTTTCTAATAATACTTATAAGGTCATTCATACATACCCTGCCCCACCCAACTCAGGTGAGGTATTGGATGTGGAATAGTCCTTGATCCATACTGAAGCTTCTAAATTCATTGTCTACCACAATCACTCAGTAACATTATCTTCCTTTCACATTCAATAAATCTACATCTATCACCCAAACAGTATCCTGGAAGCTATTGTCTACTAATCTCTAGGACACTCTGCTTGTTTCCTCAATGTGTGTTGTGAGGTCCACTGAGAAAAGCAGCTGTGCTTGCCTGAGATTGCTGGCAAGGTCCCAATCTCTAGCACAAAGGCACTGCTGCCCTCAGCCAAAGGTCATCACTAAACCCTGAGTTCCTCCTCACTCTGAAGAGCAAAGAAGTCTTTATAATATCATGATTGAAACCTGGTAAGGTTCATGTGTAAAGTCAATTTCATAAACATCATCCTGTGGGAAAGTAACACCCCCCAAGAATGTTGTGATGTTTAGTATTCTGCTTCCTATAAAAGTCTTTCTCTTTGTCACAATAATGAGCATCATAATCCCCAGTCATGGAGCTATGAATCTTCCTCTCAGTCATTCTCAGGCATGCTGGCCATAACTTTTCCTGTCCTTCTCCTTATCTCATTCTCTCTCTCTCTAGCCACTAGTCTTCATAGCAGGCTAACTCTCACTCTCCATGGCTACAATGGCCCTCAGATACAAACACTCATCCCAATGTCTCCCACATGTGGCCATGGCACATAGAGCCCAACAGTGCATGGCTCAAAATTATTACTCCTTAAATCCTGCTTTTCTTCCCAGAAAATCTCAGAAGTCATATGAATACTCTCTAAAAGAACTTAACATCCTATTTCCTCAATTAACTTATTTCCTATAACCTACTCCTCTCACACATAAAAAAGAAACTTTTGGAATTTGAGTGGAGATCAAAGCATGCCATCTTTCTTTATATTTCTTATGTGAAAGTATGGGTATAACCTTTATCAAACTATTCACCACCTGGGTGTGGTGATTGGGTAGAGGAGGGAGAAAATTTTAATTCTAAAATGTGAAAAAACATTTGTTTTCTGTAGAAATAGAAAAACTTTCTGCCCATAACTAAAAAGAATAGAAAAAATAAAAATCGCATAAAATATATGAGGGTCACTCTACCAAGACACAAAATACTTATATGTATTCAATTATGAAATAACCTATTACATAAATAAAGAACATTTTAAATGGAGAATTATTCAGTAAATTTGTCTAAGCTGTGACAATTTAATAAGGAAATAAGCATGAGAAAATAATAAAAACTATAACACTTCCACATGCTATTACAATGTAATTTAGAGTGACAACTAAAATTAATCAAACCATTCAATTCAGAAAATTTGGAAAGTATTAAAAAATCCATATGAAATCATTCACATTTCTGATAATTACCAGGAGAACTCAAAAGGAAGAGATAGAGAAATGCAATTTAAAACAACTAAAGAATGTATAAGATATTTCATTATGTCTATCTATGAAGACAAATATGAGCACTATATAAATACAATTACAAAAATCACATTAAAGAAATAAAACTAGGCAAATGTTAATTATTGGTATGTGGTCCAAAAATAAAGTTTAAGACAACCTAAATTAAATAATTTTATTTTATTTAATCATAAAATATAACTACCAAGAATTACTTTTAAAAACTCTCCAAAAATAAAAAAAATTCTACTAGAAAAACAAAGTTTTCAGAACTTGCTTGTTGATAGTTTAAGACATATACTATCTTATTTCCTAAAAATAATAAACAATATACATCTTAAACTATCAACAAGCCTCATCTGCAATGAGGATAAACTACAAGCATTCTCAATAAGATCAGGAGTGAAACAAGGATGCCCATTATCACCCCTATTATTTAACATGGTAACATAACACTAGAATTAGAAATTAGAGAATAAAAATAAATTGAAGGTATTAAAATAGGCAATGAGGAGACCAAGCTATCACTCTTTGCAGATGTTATGATGGTCTACTTAAAAAATCCTAGAGAATCAACTAAAAAGTTAGTGGAAATAATCAACAACATTAGCTAAGTGGCAGGATACAAAACAAATGCACATAAATGATCAGCATTTCTATATATTTCCAACATATTTCAGCAGCAAGAGTTAGAGAGAGAAATGCCATTTAAAATCACCCTAGGCAATATTAAATACTTAGGAATCTATCTATCAAAACAAGCACAGGAATTATATGAACACAACTACAAAACATTTTCCAAACAATTAAAATTAGATCTAAGCAATTGAAAAAACATTGATTGCTCATGGGTAGGACAAGCTAACATAATAAAAATGACCGTTCCATCCAAATTAATTTACTTATTTAGTGCCATATGTATCAAACTACCAAGAAACTTCTTTACTGAATTAGAAAAAAACTATTACAAAGTTCATTTGGAAGAACAAAAGATCAAGAATATCAAGAAAAATAATTAGAAAAACATGAAGGAAGGTGGCCTAACAGTACCAGATCTTAAACTGTACTATAAAGCAGCAGTCATCAAAACAATATGGTACTGGCTAAGAGACAAAAGGGAGGATCATTGGAATAGACTTGAGAAAAGTGACCTCAGCAAGATAGGCTATGATAAACCCAAAGAGTCCATCTTTTGAGACAAAAATCCATTATTTGACAAAAACTGCTGGGAAAACCAGAAAACAGTATGGAAGAGATTAGGTTTAGATCAACATCTCACACCCTACACCAAGATAAATTCAGAATGGGTGAATGCCATGAAAATAAAGAAGAAAACTATAAGTAAATTAGGTGAACACAGAATAGTATACTTTCCAGATCTCTGGGAAAGGAAAGACTTTAAAACCAGAGTTAGAAAAAATTATATAATGTAAAATAAATAATTTTGATTACAGTAAATTAAAAAGGTTTAGTACAAACAAAACCAATGCAACCAAAATTAGAAGGGAAGTAATAAATTCAGAAAAAAAATTTATAACAAAAAACTCTGACAGAGGTCTAATTACTCAAATATATAAGGAGCTAAATCAATTGTACAGGAAATAAAGCCATTCCCTAATTGATAAATGGGCAAGGGACATGAATTGGCAATTTTCAGATAAAGAAATCAAAGCTATCAACAAACACATAAAGAGTTGTTCTAAATATCTTATAATTAGAGAAATGTAAATCAAAACAACTCTGAGGCACCACCTCACACCTTGCAGGTTGGCTAACATGACAGCAAAGGAAAGTAATAAATTTTAGAGGGGATTTGGCAAAATTGGGACACTAATGCATTGCTGGTGGAGTTATGAATTAATCTAACCATTCTGGATAGCAATTTGGAACTATACCCAAAGGGCGCTAAAAGACTATCTGCCCTTTCATCCAGCTATACCACTGCTGGGTTTATACCCCAAAGAGATAATAAAGAAAAAGGCTTGTACAAAAATATTTACAGCCACACTGTTTGTAGTGGCAAAAAACTGGAAAACGAAGGGATGCCCTTCAATTGGGGAATGGCTGGATTTGTGGTATCTGCTGGTGATGAAATACTATTGTGTTCAAAGGAATAATGAACTGGAGGAATTCAATGTGAACTGGAATAACCTCTAGGAATTGATGCAGAATGAAAGGAACAGAACCAGGAGAACATACAGAGACTAATACACTACAGTAAAAATTGAATGTAATGGACTTCTCTACTAGCAGCAATGCAATGATCCAGGACAATTCTGAGGTACTTATGTAAAAGAACACTATTCACATTCATAGGAAGAACTATGGGTATAGAAAAACAGAAGAAAAACAACTGCTTGAATACATGGGTTGATGTGGATATGACTTGGGATGTAGACTCTAAATGACCACCCCAGTGCAACTATTAATAATATGGAAATAGATCTTGATCAATGACACATGTAAAATCCAGTGGAAATATGCATCAGCTATGGGGGGGTGGGGTGGAGGGGAGAAAAAGAACATGAATCATGTAACCAAGAAAAAATTTTCTATTAAAAAAGTTGTTTATATCATGTTGTTTCACTTGATCTTTACAAAATCTGTAAGTGGTAGGTGCTATTATTATTCTTATTTTGCAGATAAGGAAACTGAAGCTGAAAGATTAAGTGACTTGCCCCAAAGTCATATAATAAATGTTTGAAGCAGGATATGAAGTTAGGTCTTATGCATTTTATCCACTTAATAGAGTAAAGAATATAACATCATTTTTTTTAGTCTTGGTCAATGTGAGAAATTGCTTTCTATGACTATGCATTTTTGTTAAAAATGGTTGTTTTTCTTTTTTTTCAAAGTAGGGTAGTGGTAGAGGAGGTTGCATTTCACACTCAAAGAAGACCAAAATGACTTCACTAGGTCTAGGCCAATGTATAGTATTTCCAACTATGGCTTATCAGAAATTTATGAGGTCAGAAGATGCCTCCACAAATTGGGTACAAACAATCTGCATGGACATTTAAGATGGAGATGCCTCTACACTTGCACATTTCACTTTTTTCTGAGTTATTGAAATTCTGCTTTCCTCAAAGAGCAGAGTTTCTTCTTTGATGTGGTCATGCCATGTTTGATGGTCCTATGTTAGGGTCTCCCATGTCTTATAATCAATAGCAATAACAGCTACTCACAAATTGGCATGATTAATAAATAGCACAAAGTAGGGTAAAAAGGAATGAAAACTGTACCATTAAAAAATTGGAAATATTTAAATCATGTAACCATGGATAACTTCTCTAAAAAATAAAAATTATTTTTAAAAATTGGGAATATTTAGCTTAAAAAGAACTCTTGAGAGAATACGATAGCCATCTTTGAGTAATTAAAGGACTATAATGTCACAGAGAGATTAAACATACTTAATGCTAGAAAACAGAACTTGAACCAATGGCAGAAAATTGCAAAGAAATAGACCTTGATTTAATATAAGGGAACATTTCCTAATCAAATATCAAGTATTATTTTTAATATGTTTTAGGCATTGCACTAGGTGGTGGGGAAACAAAAAAAATTAAACTTCCTCTCTCCTCAAGAAGCTTACATTCTATATATGAAGAAAACATTCATGTATAACAACAGGGTATCCCCATAAACTTAGTTTTTTAAGATATCTAAGCTTTAATAGCTTAAAACTTTACAAAGTTTTTTTGAGAAACCCTATATGAAAAAGATGAAAAATAAATAATACAAAATTTTGCATGAAGCCACTAGCACTGAGAATGTTCAGGAAAGGCCTCTAAGGATCAGAACTATTCTATTTTTTTAGTCTTGGTCAATGTGAGAAATTGCTTTCTATTACTATGCATTTTTTGTTAAGATGGTTATGTTTTTCTTTCTTTTTTCCAGTAGGGTAGTGATGGAGTAGGTTGCCTTTCATACTCAAAGAAGACCAAAAAGACATCACTAGGTCAAAACCAATGTATGGTATTTCCAACTATGGCTTATCAGATCTTTATGAGCTTAGGAAGTCAATGGTAATGACTTCCTCACCTTTGGAGGTCCTCAAAAAAAAATAGGATAATCACTTGTTTTTATAATGCTAAATAGATTGCTAGTTTAGAAATGTGTTTAAGTAGTTCACTTCTTGTGTTCCTTCCAACACAGATATTTTTTCTACATGAAGTTAGAAGAATGAAAGTGGTTACCCAAAATAAATTATTTTAGTCTATCTCCTTGACTTCCCTCTGACATATCACCCACTGTGTTCTTGAGGCAACTCTAACTGGTTACCAAAAGTCAACTGTTAAATTTTTAGTGGGAACATTACAACTTGGAAATTGATAAATGCCACAAATCTTCATTCACTTATTGTTTTAGTTATTTTCTAGATTTAAAATTATGGGAAAATGTTAATTATTCAGATTAAATTTAAAAGTATGATGAGTAGTTGTTTTGGTAATTTTTTAAGAGCCAGTTGTTAAGTTTTGACAGTATATCCCTTGGCATATAATGCTGTTGAAAACCCCTACCTTTCTATTTCTATACTCTCTGCCTTTAACATCACCGAACTATGTAGAAATTTCTTCTGCCTTTTTTTCTACTCCTTCTTTGGTTCTCTTTTCATAGGAATTTTCTATGCCTCTGTCTTTGACCTTCTTTCTTTTCCAAACACTCCCAGAGCTACATCAATTAACTCTGTGTAGCTAATGAAATAATACAAACTCAGGTTAATAAAGCAATTTAGGGTTTACAATGAACTATCTATCTATATAGCTATCTTAACATATATATCTAAAATAGATATAATTTCTTTTGGCCTTCACCACAAACTTATGAAATAGATGCTATTATTATCTCCAAACTTATTGTTGTCTTCAGTCTACCACATCAAATAAGAATGGACACAGATGACCACATTCCCCAAATTCTCATTCTAAAATATCCTTATTCTAAGTTTTTAAAAATCATTTTTTAGTTTACAAAAACGTTTTAATTCTATAAATTAGAATTTAGATGATTTTCCTGAAAATCTTATCCTAAAAATCAATTATTCAAATATTTGAAAAATAGTGATTCTTAAAAAGTCAATATTAATAAATTTACCTTAGTTTAACTAATCCATGCACAAACTACTGAAAAATAAAAAGAAAAGTATTATTTCTAAGCATAATACTTCCAAAGATCTCCATGAAACCCCAGACACTCAGCAGTGTCTGGTTTCTAGTCACAAATTATTTCTAACTTTAATGATATAAATCATATCAATTAAAATTTCTAATAATTTCTCAGTCTTTATAAACAAATAATATGTATTTTAAGGGGAAATTATATAACATTTCTAGAGAAGCTGACTACTCAAAAGGCATTTCCAAGGTTTTTTTTTCCTTTACTCTGAATATTTACCTTGATCTTAAGAATTTATGGATTCTATTCTGTTGAGAGTTGTCAGTGGATTTTCTATTTTCCCTTGAAATTCAGCCAATTAAATATAACTTCAGGGAACTATTGTAGCATACAGAGCAACTGGGATTTGTACTCACTCTCTATCCACCCAAAGACCCATCTGTTCTGGTCTAGTGCAAGTGATCTAAACTAGATTCAGTCATGGGTAGCCTTACCTCTAAATAGAGGGGAATTAGACGCCAGTTTTTCATACTCTTTTATTGTTCAGTCATTTCAGCTGGGTCAGATTGTTTGTATCCCTATTTGGAATTTACTTAGAAAAGATATTGAAGTGATTTGCTATTTTCATTTCCAGTTCATTTTACAGATAGGTAAATAAGGCAAACAAGATTAATGGCTTGCCCAAGGTCACACAGCTAAATAACTGTTTGAGGTCATATTGGAACCTAGATTTTCCTTACTCAAGGACAGGTAGTCTATCCCCTGTGCCACCTAGTTGCCCCTATCAGACTCTTTGGAACATTATATTCAACTCCAGCATTCACTAAACAATTTACTTACAGTTAAGGATTAGTCTTTTGCTTAGGATTATCCCTGCAAAGAGGAAAGGGCTTATTTCCTACCCTCAAAAGAAAACTAATATCTCTTCTCATAAGTGTGCATTGACAATAAGCTTTAAAATAGAATTCAGCAACAACTTATAATTAGTTATTTTTTTCTCTTGAGACAAATACTTAAAATTCATTAGAACCCAAATGAGTTTTCAATGTTATTAACTAATAATTTTACATTTCATGTCAAATCTGCATTGTCAAAACAACTATGCAAATGCAGAATTAAAGAGCTTAGAAGTTGTTCATTTCTGCTTGACTCTCTATCGCCCTATGGACCATAGAACTCCAACTTTACAAGGGGTCTTTATGGCAAAGATATATCTTTGCTATTTTCTTTGCCATGGGATTAAGACATCAAAAATTAAGTGACTTCCCCAAAGTCATGTAGCTAGTGAATATCTGAGGCCAGACTTCAACTCAGGTCTCCCTGACTCCATGATCAACACACTACCTATCCACAGAGCTATCTATTTGCCTACCCAAGAAACAAAACTAGCATTCTCTAATTAAGCACCATAACTCAAGTTTCATTACTTTCTAACAGAGGAATCAAAAGTATCCAGAGGAAATAGTTTGGGTGATATGTCTGCATTTTGGCTCAAACTGAAGCTCAGTGTATATTAGGATGAACAAAATTATCCTCTACTAGAAGAAAAGAATAGAAGCTTTTGGTATAAATGGGAAAGTCTTTCCCTCAAAGTTCTGATCAAAGCATCCAGAAGACAGTAACAGAATTGGCATTAAGGAGTAGGGAGTTTCTTCTTGGCATCTACATCTTAAAAAAATAAAGAACTGCAAGCTGTTGGGCCAATTTCAGAGTTTTATAGTTCTGAGCCAGATGTATCCCAACCACATTGCCAAGTGGCAATATCTACTTGTAAAATGGCCATCCTTAAGTAAATCCTCTCATTAGTGGCCCTCTTCTCTGATGTGGAAACTTCTTCTACTACAAATGTGTTCTACTTTTTAGATCCAAGATCTGGTTATACCCAACTTGAGACTGATGTTCAATCACCTGCTCAGAAAAGGTAACACAAATCAGAAAATTCAGATGTGTATCTAGATCATTGACAAGTTTATCTGATTAAATCCATGTTCCATATAGGAATATCAAGTCTCAAACGGGGAGAAGGAAAGAGAAACATAGCCCATCTCTCCATTCACTCTTAGGATTCAAAAAATAGTATATGTTATTTGACACATGAGAGAATTTCAAGGAAAAAACTAAATCAATTGATGCGGTACCATCCTCTTTGCTCTTTGATGAGGCAATATGGGACTAAGGGAACACTCAAACTTTTCTGCATCATGCTCAAATGCCAAGCATTTTCAATGTTGAGTCACCACATGCCCCACCCCCAAATCTCACCAATGTAATCAGACTCAAGAAAGCAATTCTGATTTGTTAATATTAGTTATGTTCTGAACATATTGGTTTTCAAGCCATCTTTTTAAATACACACAAAATGTGACACAGGACAAAAAAGGTCTTTCCAGCTTCCCTGGAGGGAGAGAGGCTGTCATTGATTTTCCATTTTGAAAAATAGCAATATCAAAAAGCCATCTTCTAGAGTTGGAGAAACTCCTGCTCTAAGTACATCAATAATACACAAGTCTAAAATGTGTCATATACTGTTTGCTTACATAAAAAAATCTCCTGGACTGGTTTCTGAAGGTTCTCTTCACAAGTGTCTGTTCTTGATGCCATTTCAGCCACAATCAATGGAAGCTGTAGGACTGAATTTCTACAGTGAGAAAGATTGATGGTTTGCCATAAATACTTTGCAGCGAATGGCAGTTATTATGGCAACAGTGCTCCCTCTGCTCTAGTTAAGGTTATGTCAGTATTTAAATTATACACCCTATTTTCAAGGGTTTACATCTTGGCTATGAACATTTACCAAGGGATGAAACTTGGCATCTTATGCATTTGCCTTCAAGGGTTTTTTTCCCTCTTTTTTGGCTTCTTCTTTTTTTTTTTTTTTTTTTTTAGGGAAAGATTTTTTTTTTGCTGCCTTCTAAACACACACAATTTATGTTTTAACCTAAGAATAAAATCATAGAACCTCTTATGTTTTTAAGGATTTTTAAGGATTCCTCCTTCAAAAAATGCCCTTTTACTAAAATTATACTTAAGTTCCATAAGAAATTTCCAGATTGGCCATTCTATATTTTCTAGTATGTTCCATTTGGTAGGGCAGATATTAGGTATATAACTTATCTATTGGACATGGAAATTCTTCAAAAATTACCTGGAAATAAGACTATTAGTATACATGAAAATAATAACAATTGTGTAAAGGAGAAGAAACACAATAAGTTAACACTTTGTCATGACTTGTTACAGTTTGTCTTCCGTAGAAACCTCCCAGAAGGCATTTTTAAAAATCTATCTTGAAAGAGGGAGTGTTATATTCCCAAATTCTCAGGAATGAAAAAAAATGAGAAAATTATCACTACAACTCATTTAAAATTCACCATTCCTAGATAGGTGAGACTTTACTAATCTCTTAGAATTAGACACATAATCCTGCAAAATAGTCTAGAAAATTGGAGTTTCAGCTCAACTCCATGATTTTATTACTCTTTCAATAAATTTTGATACAAAGACAGTTTTTATTCTGGCAACTTACAAGAGTAGATCACTTATTTCACTGCTTTCTCTAAAGACCACTGACTGCATTCTCAATAGTATCAATGAGGCATAAGTGTTCCTAGCAGCATCACTAAGTCTAACTCTGACAGTGATGAAGATAAGAGCATTACATCAATCCTACCAATTTACCAATATTCCCTATTCACAAAAAAAAAATCCTAACAGAATGAAAACTTATAATGCTATACTCTCTGGCAAGACTTCTGATTAGCCAAGACCCTGTGGGATCTATATGAAGAGAGAGAAATAGATGATAGGTTACCCTTTTGCTCCATCATGGCAAGAGATATAAAGGAAGGTTCCCCAACATATTGGTTGAAGCTTCTCTGTGATGTTTACAAAAAGACAAGGATGGCACAAGATATACAAGAGATTACATTCTGAGTCTATAGAGATAGCACCCATATCAACAAGATTCCAAATCCTTTTAAGTGTTTCTGCTTAATGATTCCTTCAGGTGGTAAAAGTAGAACTGTAATTTACATATGCTGTTACTGAGGGAGCCAGCAGTCTACAAAGTCACTTCTGTCTTAACCAACTTTATTCCCATGCACTAAAGCAATATGATAGACTGGTAAGAGTAATGAATTTGGACTCAAATGATCTTTTATCTCCTACTTACTCCCTGCATGTCATTGACTAAATCTTTCTGGACTGTTTGATCATCTATAAAATGAGATTAGAAAGAATGGAGGATCTTTAATGTCTCTTCTAGCTCTAAGTCTCTGATTCTGTGATACTCTGAACTATATTTCCAAACCCAACCTCCCTACTACTTATTATAATATAAAGTGTTGAGAGTTGGCCAAACCTTTTAAATTGAAATTGACATTTGGATCGGTAACTTACTAACTCAATTTCTTCAGAATTGGTATTGTATTAGTTAGATTGACTTTCATTCATGAGTTTCCCCCACTGCTCCGAACCCTTTCCAAAAATGTTTCCAGAGCCTTAAAGAGACTTCTGATCACTAAATAAGGTCCAAGTCTGTATTTATGATAGTACATCATTCTACCATAAACATCAATGCTGCTGCTTAGATATTTTATAAAGAATGACTAGATACATAGCTTTCATGTTCAGAAATTATATTCAAAAATATAAAATGTGTGAAATTAAATAAGCCTTCTTTATAGTACATCTTTATCTGACCAGCATTTGACAAAATTAAGTTAGAAAATATAACCAAGGGGGATTTTTAAAAAATCTAAATTGAATCTATTTATGATACAATGGTTTAAGATTCAAAACTGCCAACATATTCTGTTTACTCCCTTGGCATCTGTTGCATCTGCCAACTGGTCGCCAAAACTTAGAACAGACTTAACTAATTAGAAGAGTCCCCATCTGGTAACTGAACTTCTTGCTTATGCTTCCTATACATTATAAAAACAGAAACATGAACCAAAACTTTGGTGGTCTTTACAAAGGTTTTCTTTCCATTAGTACAAGAGCAATTGCATTTCTGTGTTGAACTTGGTGATGGTGGTATCTGCTATCTATTTTAAATTATATCTCTCCATTATTATCTTTAGTCTTTGTATTTGAAATTGGAATATAAGCCCTGCCACTAGGTCCCTAGACTGTCCTTCTTTTACCTTTACCTCAACAGGAGTATAGTTAGAACCATTAATGCCCTTTCATAAGCAAAAGCTTCTAAACACTACCAGAATGACTTACTTAAAATCAAGAGCCTTCTTCCTTGGAATGCAGACAGATGGTTGTATTTAGTCAGCATGAGTATATGTGGCACAAGTGAGGGATCACAGATGGACAGCCCTAGTGCTCGATTGGTAAAGTGCTCAAAATGTAAAAAGACTTAGAATAATGGCTCCAGTGCAATATGTGACTCTTCTATGGAGAAGCAATGAGAAAACATGGGCAAGAGTCATGGAGGATAAGAAAGTATATATAGGGTGCAGTTTACTCTAAAAAAGATAGTTTTCACTTCAATTGGATTACAGAAATCAATAAGTATTGAAATATAAGTTTGTTTATATATATATATATATATATATATATATATATATATATATATATAGTTATCCTAGATAGTATCCTTGGGAACAATAATCTTCTCACATTTTTGTCTTTTCTTTTTCTTTTTATCTCCAGTGATAGGCACAGGTTAAACTTTTAATAAATATGTGCTGCTTACTTGCTTGATTCATTGTGTTTGGGTGGACTCCTTTCAGTAACTTGGAAGGTAACCCTAAGGGAAATTGAAGTTGTTTTGAATGCGAAAAAATCATCACCTTGTGATTAGCTCCTCTAAACATAACTAGGGTAGTTCTTAGACAAGACATGTTCATTCCAGACTTAGTTCCATTTCTGTTTTGGTTGAGCCTTATTATGTTTTTGGCATAGGGAATTTCCAGTGTAGAAATGTCCTCTACCTGTGAAGACTGACAAGATTTCTGCAATTTATAGATTTAGGATGCTGTCTGGAACACTTAGTTGTCTTGCTCTGGGTCACACTATCATTTATGTGTGCCCTTGTGATAATGAGATTAAATCTACCCTGCCCACTCTTAAATTTAATCAGCAAAAGTGTAAACAACTCCAATTAACTCTCTAGTAGGCAAGTATGGGTGATGGATCAGAATCCACTGATTGACCCCTAGGCAGTCCTAAGAAAAGCATCAGTTGTGATTGGACATGTAAACTGTAAGGGAGGCACAGGAAGTGATGAAAGAAATGACCTGGATAAAGTAAAAGAAATTCTGGGGCTCACCCCTTTTGGCTCCTGGCTGCTCCCTTCTTTGTGTGGTGGGTGACTAGGACCTGGAGGAGCTCCAACCGCTGGCTGAGACCTTGGACTAAGTGAGACAGCTGTTAATCTCTCCCTTGAAATTATACCTGGTGAGTGTAAAGACTAAATCTTTCTGGACTTCTCTAAAGGAACTGTCCTTTCAAAAGAGATTCTGTGACTGAAGCTTCTGCTTCATTCACCTCTGGGGCCCTCTGGCCCTGAGCTCAAGGCTGAGCCTCCTCCAGTTCAAGACTAATTAGATCTGCATGGGTCAAACTAGGGAACCAAAGCAAATTACTTAGTGCCTTAGATTGCTTATCCTATCCTATCCTCTCTCTGATTTTCTTATTTTCTCTTCCTCTTTTCATTTGTAAATAAAATTTCATAGAAGTCATTTTGACTTGAGGTTATTTTTTAATTGAGGATTGATATTTATTCAATTCCCTGGTGACTACATCTTTAAACATTAATATACCCAATCAAAAAACTCTTTTTCCCTCTTACACCATAGTGATACAGTATGTGCGCGCGCACACACACACATACACACACACACACACACACACACACACACACACTCACAGAGCATCTTAGAGAGCATCTCTTCATGTTGAGATAAGAACTTACAATTCAGGGAATTGATGACATATAAGGGAAGTACCCTGAAGAGGCTAGGGAATACATATAAATATTCTGTAACTCATTCTGATCTCTTAAAATGTGTAGCTAGAGAAGAGTTTTTCTCAATTAGCAGCATAGCCAGAATAGGGGCATCTTCAAAAAAGACTGAGCCAGCTTTGATCATTTCTCTTTATTTCATTTAGCAGGTTCTTCACTCAGAGTATTTGGTGAGAAAAATACTATAAAGTGAGATACCTGTAGGCTTTAGTTTTTTTCCTCTACTAAGTCCATGTGACTGAGAAAGACCATGGCCCTTAATTTTTGTGTTTGTTCTTTTCCCTTTTAGGTGAAGAGGATGATCTTGTGAGATGGTTCGGATGACTCTTTGGCATACTAGTGTTCCAGAGTCAGGACCCCAGAGTTAATATAGCATCCGTGTGACAAAGAGGGAGGACTGGCCTTTGGGACCACCTTACAGTGGTAGCTAAGCCCAAAACTCATCCAATAATTAGGTCATCTCTGCACATGAATTTGGTGGGATAAATACTATGGAGAAACTGAACTACTGATTCTACTCTTCAACCAACCTGATATAGAGAAGAGTATGTTACTAAGGTAATAGGGGACATGTCTATACAATTGTTCCTTTTATAGCTTTGTTTGTTTGTTTGTTTGTTTTTTTATATTTTTAAACCCTTAACTTCTGTGTATTAGTTCCTTGGTGGAAGAGTGGTAAGGGTAGGCAATGGGGGTCAAGTGACTTGCCCAAGGTCACACACTGGGAAGTGTCTGAGGCCAGATTTGAACCCAGGACCTCCCGTCTCTAGGCCTGGCTCTCTATCCACTGAGCTACCCAGCTGCCCCCCTTTTATAGCTTTGAAGTAAACATCTCTTTTCAAAGGCTAATCAAGGTTAAGTAGTCCTGAGACAGTATATATTGACATATAAGTAGAGGTTCAGCCTAACTGTTCTAAACTGAAGCCAATGGCATTAGAGAAAATACACCCCAGATTCCTAGTGTTCCTCCTTGAAACTCTGAGGACCAAATGTAATAACCTTTACACTGTGTGTGTCAGAGACAAAACATAAAACTAAGTCCTTTTTCTTTTAATATCGAGGCTCTACCCACTACACCAAGCTGTTTGTCCCTCAATCGTATAATTCTAAGATTTTCCTTTTGATAATATCTCCTACATTTTGTGATCCATGGACATAGTACACCACAATGAGTTATTAACAATGAATTGAATGTAGGTAGTTTTATTATATATATGTACACACATATATATATAAATATACGTATATATTTATATATTGAGCTAAGTTATCAATTGCTCATGGATATAGTATATTTACCTTATTGTTTTTACCAATTATGTTTCTCTTAGGCTACTATAATTCAATTTGCTTAAGAACCAACATATAGCAGATAATGAATTCCCATAATTAAGTTGTGTTAGAGAAATGAACTAACATATTTTAATATCTTCTAAAACAGAGATTATTTTTTAAAAATCAAGTTTTTTTTAAAGAGTTTTGATTTTGATTTAAAAGAGTTTACTCACTTTGTTGCTTTAGTCAATAATTTTATTTCTTAAAACTGACCTCTATGAGACAGCTAGGTGGCTCAGTGAATTGAGTGCTTCATTTAGAGATGGGAGGTAGGTCCAAGATTCAAATCTGGTCTCAAACACTTCCTTCATTGTGAGATCCTGGGTAAATCACTTAACCCCCATTGCCTAGCCCTTTCTGCTCTAATGCCTTAGACCCAATACACAGTATTGATTCTAAGATGTAAGGTAAAGGCTTAAAAAAACTTGTTCTCTTAGGAAAAGAAAAAAGTTTACATTTTTCCTCTGAAAATCAACTTAACATCATTGGGACATTAATGCATTTCAGACGGAGTTGTGAACTGATCCAACCATTCTGGATGGCAATTTGGAATTATGCCTAAAGAGTGCTAAAAGAATGCCTGCCCTTTGGTCCAGTCATACCATTGCTGGGTTTGTACCCCAAAGAGATCATAGATAAAAAGACTTGTACAAAAATATTTATAGCCATGCTTTTTGTGGTAGTAAAAAACTGGAAAATGAGGGTCTGCCCTTCAATTGGGGAATGGCTGAACAAATTGGGGTATCTGTTGGTGATGGAATACTATTGTGCTCAAAGGAATAATGAACTGGAGGAATTCCATGTGAACTGGAATGACCTCCAGGAATTGATGAAGAGTGAAAGGAGCAAAACCAGAAGAACATTGTACACAGAGACTGATACACTGTGGTAAAATCGACTGTAATGGACTTCTGCACTAGCAACAATGCAATGACCCAGGACAATTCTGAGGGACTTATAGAAAAGAATGCTACCCACATTCAGAGGAAGAACTACAGGAGAGGAAATACAGAAGAAAAACAACTACTTGAACACATGGGTTGATGCAGACATGATTGGGATGTAAACCCAAAACGACCACACCAGTGCAACTATCAATAATATCAAAATAGGTCTTGATAGATGACACATGTTAAAACCAGTGGAAATGCACATCAGCTATGGGGTTGGGAATTAGGGAGGGTGGTAAAGGGGAAAATAAGAATATGAATCATGTAACCATAGCAAATTTTTCTAAAAATTTAAAAATTAAAAAAAAAGTTTGACCCTGAAAAATCACCTAACAGTGTTATGAGTAAGTCATCAGTCCTTTCTGACCCTTTTCCCCCAAATATCTAAATAGGAATGTAAATTGGTGAAAAGCACTTTGGCTGGAACAGCTCTAGTACTTAAGATACAAGTATTAAAGGATTTATCTATCTCCAAAACCAAGCTTTTCCCCTCTCTCCAACTTTTTGCACATGGAGAATTGTTTCCTGAATCTTTGTCATTCATTCTTTGTTCTTTATTAAGCAATTAAAAAACACTCCCTTAATTTCATTGCAAGAGTACCCCACTGCCTTGGCATTCAGTAAAAAGACATTCTCCTCTTAGTGTCATGTCAACTTTTGATTTCAATTCTATATAATTTTAAAATCAAAGAGACTTTGGGTCTTGGAGTGGAGTTCAGAACTTGTTGTATGTACAATGTACTAGCCTGGTAGAAACAGATAGAATGGAGAAAGGCACCTCTCTAAGTTTTTCCCCATTATCATCTGTTCTCTTCTCATAGTATCTTTCTGTGGCATTGTTGCTCTTCTGGAACAATAATTTCCACATGTTCTGTCCAGCAAAATGAAATAATACCTATAGTTCCTAATTTACAAACTTATTCTAAGGCTCCAATGAGAAGATGGAGAGAGACAGAGACAGAAGACAGAAAGTCAGGGATATAAACATTCATCAATGCATAAGCTATTGTAGATACCATGTGTTAGGTGAGAATGGGATACAATACTGACTCTTTGAAAATCAGTAGTCAGTCTAGGCTTTTCTAGATTATTTACTGAACCAGACATAAAGTTTATAGTGTTAATTTTTGTTTTGTGCACATATATCTTATAAATAAAAAATCTATGATCATATGTTTTGTACACATTTATGTGTACTTACATACATATATGAATTTTTGTATATTTAAATGCACATATTTGAGGCTATATAAATATATATGTGTATATATATTTATATAGGTGTAGCACATATGGATATATAGCTATACTAACTATATATGTATATATCACGTGATCAGAGATTTTTCATCTACAAAATATGTGCATATATCAAAAACCAACATTATAAAATACACACACACACAATAATCTGGTAGCTCAAAATTTCTGCTTGGTTGAGTCAATAAAATTCAAGGTCCAGACTGATTATGAAAGAATTAGTACCGTATGCTAATTATCGGTTCTCCCCTAACACCTGGTATGTACTACAGCATATGCATTAATGAATGAAACATAATTGAAATGCCAATTCATGGTTGACTTTCATAATTAATAGACCTTGCACTTCATAAATTCAGGTAATCTCCGTTAATGTAATACAGGTCACAAAATTGCAGTTGAGCCATGATAGAATCATTACTGCCTTGCCTCCAAATCAGTAGAGATGTTTAGAAGACCTCTGCTCCCAAGGGGAAACAATAATTGGGTAATTCAGTTACTTTCCTATAAATACAGTCCTCTTGCCAACTTAGTAGCAATATGGCTGTCACATTCCCCTGCAAATGACAGGATAATATCAAGGAGTAGAAAAATAGAAATAAGATTTAGATATAAAAGAAAGATAAGTTGAAAAGAACAACAACAAATGAAATGGCCTTGACTGTGTTGCTTTAGGTGGTGGATAGTGAAGAGAAAAGAACCTTATTTTCTAACCCTGACATCTAATTATAACTGGCATTTCTGTGGTGCTTTAAAGTCTGCAAACTGTTTTACAAACATTTCATTTGGTCCGTACAACAACCACACTGAGGCAGGTACAATAAATATTGTTTATTTGTTTTTTTTTTTTTAATGAGGAAACAAGCTTAGAGATTTTAAGTACCTTAACCTTAAACACAAAGTTAGTATCAGAAGTGGAATCTGAACCTGTGTATTCCTAACACCAAATCTCACACATAAACCTAACTCTATGAGCTCAAATCTGATTATAGTAGCCTAGGCTTGGATTTGAACTATATACCTGCATTTAAGGATTAGAGATAACTCTTTTTTTATAGAAGAATGTCTATAATGATTCACTTTCTCTCAAAAAATGATCCATAAAGTATATTATCTGTTTTTTAATTTTGTTGTCATAATTAATATCTCTCCCTCATATCTGACTTAATCAGCTAAAGCAGTCAAAAAGTCACAAATAGAGAATTAGATGAAATGGAGGAAAGGCTCTGACAGGGATCTATCCCAGTAGAATATAAGCTCTTTAAGCAAAGGGATTTTTTGGCACTATATCCCCAGGACTTTGTGCAACAATAAAAAATAGAAATAAAATATATAAAAAGAAAATTAAGGTTTTCAAAGCACTTTGTACATGTTCTCATTCTGATCTGACAGCATCACTTGGAAGGAGGTGTTATTCCGATTTTATAGGTGAAGAAACTGAGGCAGACAGGGGTTAAATGTTTTGCCCAAAGAATTTTACAGTTAGTATCTTAAGCCAGATTAAAACTGAAACCTTCCTGACTCCAGGCCCAGTTCTCTATCCACTGTACCACCTAACTGCCTAATGTGGCATCTTACATATTACATGTTGTTATTATTATTATTAGATGCATGTTAGGTCTAGATCAATATCACTGAGGAAAGCCAATATGAAGAAAAGGGCTGTGAAAGCAAATGAAGAGAGCAAAGAATGAGAGATACTACATGTAAAACGGATAAAGACAAAACAATCAGCCAAAATTCATAGACAGGGCAATATCCTTAATCAAGATAGAAAAAGGTAATCAGAACACTAAAAGTCATTCACTAAGTTTAGAATAAGCAACAGGAAGAAGACGTGTTGTTTCTTATTAACAATAGATTGCTTGGGTGTCCTTTTATATAAGATCATAAACATAGAGCGGAAAGAGAAGCTGAGAGGTAAGGTAAGTCAACTTGAATTTATGAAGGGCTTACAATGTTCTTGGTACTGTGAGAAGCATTGGAAATAAAAATATCAACAAAAAGAAAGATATTTCCTTGAGTCAAGTGAAATATCCTAATGAGAGAAGATAAAAACAAAGGAGAAGTGTAAAGAAGACAGGCCAAAGTAAAGGTACTCATAATGCTAAAATCTGGAAAGTCAAAAGCACAACAAGAAAAGGAATAAAATCTGACCTGTCTACCTCTTATTCAAGATGGAGGCATAGGAAGAAAGACACTAATGGGAGAGGAAACTGCCATGGTAGAAGGCTGGTCCAACCTGAGGAAGTCTGTTTTTCTAAAATTCATTTTCTTAATTTATTATTTATTTATTTTAACATTCAGTTTTTAAAAATAGTTGAACTTCAAATTGTATCTTTCCCCCAATTGTGGTGGAAAGAAATATGATATCAATAATATATGCAAAATCATTCAAATATATTTAAATATTAGCCACACGACCAAAAAAAAAAAAAAAGAAAATGAAAGGGAAAATATTCTTCAAACTACATTTATACTCAATCAGTTCTTTCTCTGGAGGTACATAGCATTTTTCATCATATGTCATTAGTATATGGCTAATTAATTAAATAATATATGTCATACTATATCATTTAATTGATCAGAATAGTTGTCATTGATCATCTTGCAATATTACAACTATTGTTTGCAATGTTCTCCTGTTTCTACTCAATTCACTTTATACTTGTTCATATCAACTTTCCAAGGTTTTTTTTTTTTCTGAAACTATCTTGCTAATCATTTTTAATAAAAAATAATATTCTATCACTATTGTATACCACAACTTATTCAGTCATTCTCCAATTGATGGGCATTCACTCAATATCCAATTCTTTACAACTCCCAAAATAGCTGCTATATTTTTGTATATATAGTTCCTTTTCCTTTTTCTTTCATTTCTTCAGAATACACACTTAGAGGAGATATTACTGAGTCAAAAATTGCACATGTTTAATTTGCATTTCTCTAATTAATAGGGGCTTAGAGCATTTTTTATTTGACTATTGATTTATTTTTCTGAAAACTGTCTGTGAAATCCTTTGATCATTTATCAATTAGGGAATGACTTGCATTCTTACAAAATTGGTTCAATTTTCCACGTATCTGAGAAATGAGATCTTTACCAGAGAAACTTGATGTAAAAAATTTTTCTCTCTTTTTCCTGTATGCTTTCTAATCTTGGTTGCACTGGTTTTGCTTGTGCAAAAATATTTTATAAAATTATCTATTTAACAACCACTGATTTTTATCCTGTTTAGTCATAAACTTTTCCATTATCTATAGATCTGACAGAGACATTTTTCCATGCTCTCCAACTTTGATCATGATATTTCCCTTTATCCCTAAATCATATACCCATTATGGCCTGATCTTGGTATAAAGTGTGAGATGTTAGCTTATATATAGTTTCTACCAAAATGCTTTACAGTTTTCTACCCAGAATTGTTAAATGTTCAGCTCTCACACCAAAAGTTGTATATTTGGGATTTTCAAACACTAGAATATTAGGGCTATTTACAATTGTGTATCCTGTACCTAATCTGTACCACTGATCCATCATTCTTAATTCTTAGTCAGCACCAGATTGTTTTGATGTTCACTGCTTTGTTAAACAGTTTGAAATATGGCACTACTAGGCCATCTTCTTTCACTTTTGTTTATTCCCTTGATATTCTTGACCATTTGTTCTTCTAGATGAATTTTCTTCTTTTTTCTAACTCTATAATTGTTTTTGATAATTTGATTACTATGACACTGAATAAGTAAGTGAATTTATATAGAATTGTCATTGTTATATTGATTCAGCCTACTTATGACAATTAATAATTCACAAACTTTTTTGGTTGTTGTTATCAAGTTGTTTTAGTTACCTGTGACTCTCCTTGATCCCATTTGGGATTGTCTTGGCAAAGATACTGAAGTGGTTTACTACTTCTTTTTCTGGCTTGCTTTACAGATGAGGAAACTGAAGCAAGCAAGGTTAAATGACTTTCCTATAGTAATATAGCTAGTAAAATTCTGGACCTGATTTAAACTCAAGTCTTCCTGACTCCTACTCCAGCATTCCATCCACAACCACACCTAGCTGCCTTCCTCTCACAATTGCCTAGGTTTGTCTAAATTTATGAAAAAAATTGTATGTAGCTGTGTTTCTATAGTTCCTGCTTTTCTTTGGCAGGAAAATTCCTAATTATTTATATTTTCTGCAGTTATTTTAAATGGGATTTCTCTTTCTATCTCTTCCTATCAGATTTTTTATGGTATAAAATAGCAGCCTGGGTCATTCAGTCCTTTACTACTTCTTGAAATCTATCCAAGTTTGTGTTCATTGTTTTAGTGCTTATTTTTCTTCTAGGTGACATGTTGAAACAATTTTAATATTTATTTTCTGACATTTGATAATCCATTTCTCCCCCCTCTATCCAATGCTTCCCCCTACCCAAGAAGACAGATAATATGAAATAGGTTGTACATATATTACTATATAATACATATTTCCATGTTTATTGTGAAACAAGACATGTATTGCTTACACTAGAGAAAAATTCATGGAGGAAATAAAGTGAAGAATGGTAACTTTCTTTTTTTTTAATTTATTAATATTCATTTTTAACCTGCTTACATACTTTATGTCCCTACTTTCCCCTTCACCCCCCGCTCTCCCCCCACCCATGGCCGATGCACATGTCCACTGGTTGTAACATGTGTCCTTGTTTAGGGTCTATTTCCATATAAGAATGGTAACTTTCAATCTGCATTCAGACTCTGTTCCTTCTATGGCAGTGGATAACCTTTTTCATCATGAATCCCTTGGAGTTTTTTGCTCATTTTTTCCAGTCTATTACTTGACTTTAATTTTATATTAAAGTTGGGTTCCATCTGAGGGAGGACTTTTCCAATACTTAGGTTTTTCTTGCTACTATTTTCAGAACTAGTTCTGGGACTCTTCAAGTTGTTAGTGCTTCCAAGGTGGTTTGAGCCAGATGAGACATAGTCACTGTTCTCCTAGCTCACATCTTTAACCAGGAAGGGATCTTGTTTCCTGTGGACATAAGTGCTGGTGCTCATTTCAGTCCTGGTATTATGGCCTGGTCCCATGCATTTTTGCAGCTGCAGGCACTTTTGCTCCTTTCTGCCTTGGAATTGTGATCTGGAACTGCATATGGGCAGTATAACAGAGTCCTACACTCAATGCCAGCAGAAGTTCCCTTGCATATTATCTGTGTTTTTTTAATTTAAATATATTTATTTTTGCACTTAAAAATCCACTTGATTCCCTCCTTCTTCTCCCACTCCATTTAAGAATGCATCATTTGACAAAAAGATATATGTATATATTAAACTATGTCTTACTTATTTCTATTCATCAGTTCTTTCTCTGGAGGTGGACATACTTCATTCTTCAAATTATTTCTGTTGTCTTGACTCTGCTTGATTCTATCCTCATAATTTCAAATATGTCATTCCTTATTTTTCCAAAATTAATCTGTTCATCATTTCTTTTTTTGTAATCCTTTACCTTCTGTTTTAGATTTGATATTACGCATTGATTCCAAGGCAGAAAAGTGGTATGAGGTAGGCAACAGGGTTAAGTGACTTGCTCAAAGTCTCAAAGCTATGGTGTGTCTGAAGTCAAATTTGAACCCAGGACCTCTTGTCTCAAAAACTGTCTCTCAAACCATTGAGGCATCTAGCTCTCATTTGTTCATCATTTATGGCACAGTAGTATTTCGTTATTATCAGATGCCACAATTTATTTAGCCTTTCCTCAAATAATGGCTATTCCTTCACATTCTGGTTCTTTGCCATGATAAAGAGAGCTGCTATAAATATTTTAGAAAATAGAGGTTCTTTTCCTTTTTTTGCTGATCATGTTAGGAAATAAATCTAATAGTGGTATTGCTGGATCAAAAGATATATATACTTTTTTAGTTCTTTGAGCATAACATAATTCCAGATTGTTTTCCACTTCTAAACATTTATCCAAACTACTTAGCATCTGTGTGGGTTAAGAGCTCACAAAGCTGCTTCTGCTGCTGTTCCAGCTGCCTCTAAGGCTTGATTCTCATGTTGCTAAGGCATGTGCTGTGCTCCTGGCCAACCACCACTCATGTCACAGAATTGAGCATAACACTCTTAGGGAAGATATGGATATTTAATGAAATAAAGGAACTGTAAGCAATCTTTATATTGCTCCCCTCTCCGCCAACCTGTTTATTACCCTTCTACTTCTTTATAGAGCATGATACAATTCTCTGCCCCAGGGGATCTAACTGTTCTTCCCTCTCTGAGGCAGTTCCAATGAGTGAAAGATTTAAGTATTACCTGTTGCCAACCTTTTCCTCTCTTCCATTGTATTGTTCTTCTCCCCTCTCCCCCATGTACTTCTTTATGAAATATATTTACCCCATTTTAACTCTTTTCTCATTTCTCTTAGTATTATTCTCTTTTTTACCCCTGCTTTTTTATATTTTTTGAAAGATCATCCTATTAAGTTTGTCACTATACTTTCTAAATATACTTCTTCTATCTACCTCGATGATAATAACAATTTTTAAGAGTTACCAATATCATCTTTTCGTATAGGAATACAAAGCATTTGAACTCATTGAGTCTCTTTTTTCCCCTTTCTTAATAACCTTTTGGTTATACTCTTCAGTTCTGTATTTTGGGCATCAAATTTTCTGTTTAAGACTGCTCTTTTCTTCAGGAATGCTTGGAAATATATTTTATTAAATGACCATACTTTCCCATGCAAGAATATAGTCAATTTTGCTGAGTAGTTGATTCTTGGTTGTAGACCCAGTTCTCTTGATTTCTGGAATATCATATACCATGCCTTCTGGTCCTTCAGTGTAGATGCAGCCAGATCATGTGTAATCATGATGGTCATTCCATGATATCTGAATTGTTTCCTTTTAACAGCTTGTAGTATCTTTTCCTTGATCTGGATGATCTTGAACTTGGCTATATGTGAGAGGTCAGCTACCACAGATCCAGGTATCTCCGGGGTGGAACAGTTAAGTGGCTTGAGACAAAATGAGAACAGCCAGAGACTCAGTAAGGCTTGCAGAGGCTGTTCTGTCTGCCATCTGCTGGCTTTATTATTTATACCTTTCTTTTCTTTTCTTAAGATCACATACCGGGCTGGCATGGATTTCAAATATTCAACGTACATTTTTTTTCTTGTAGATAATGTTAAACCATTAATTAATGTCATATATTAACTTTGTTACTAACAACTCTTCACTCTCCAGTAACTTTCAATATTTTTAAGGGTATGTTTCACTTGTCTTCTTGGCTATGGGGTGGGGAAAACAATTCAGGGATTTACTAGTTTTTGCATGGAAGGCTACTTCTCCATTTTTCATCCATTGTAATATACCAAATCAGGGATCAGGGTGGTAGGAGGGAGGCTTATTGTTTCTGGTTTCTCATTATGTAAGCTTCTGTGTATGGGGATGAAAAATCCAGGTGCAGTTTGTTGGAGTTTAAAATCTTAAACATTAACTCACTATTTGCTGGTTTGTTATGAAGTGACTTTTAGGGGAATTTCTGTATTAATACATGTAAAGGTGGGAATTTCCTGGAGTCTGTAGTGGGTCTATAAAAGCTCTAGTACTTGCCTTTACTATTGCTTCTGTATTTCCCTGGGATATACCCTGGGAATAGGGATATTGATCACAATAATTTCAATAATAAGGAGTGTTAGTAAGAGAAGAGTCACACAGGGGTATCTGAGTGAGGGGTTTACATCCTCCCTGAAATATGCTGTGCAGTGCCAGGATCTCCACTGCGACTTTGTCATTTAAAAAGGATTTGATGGCCCCTAGCAACTATAACATTCCTGGGCATTGTCATTTAGGGATTTAATGCAGGAGGTAATCTGTGGACTCTTTCAATCTCTACTTTACCCTCTTGTTCAAGAATATCATGGCAATATTCTTGAATAATTTCCTTTAGAATGATGTCCAGGATTTTTCTTTGGTCATGATTTTCAGGTAGTCCTACAATTTTTAAATTGTTTCTCCAGGATCTATTTTCCAGGTCTGTTGTTTTATCAATGAGGTATTTCATATTTTCCTCAGATTTTTCATTCTTTTCATTTTGTTTTATAGATTCTTGTTGCCTTGTGAAGTCATTTGCTTCTAATTGTTCGATCCTAATTTTTAAAGACTGAATTTCATCCCTAACTTTTTCTTTGTAGGTCATTATTTTTGTCTTTTACTTTTTTGCCTCATTTTCAAGCTGGTCAATTCTGGCTTTTTAGAAACTATTTTCTTGTTTTAGCTAATGTACCTCTTTTTCCAGATGACTTATTTTTCTATTTAAGTTCTTTTCCCAATTTTCTTCAACCTTTTTAAATTGTTTTTTAAATTGTGTTTTGAGTTCTTCTAGAGCCAAAGTCCAATTAGCTGGAGTTCCTGAGTTTTTTTGTGGTGTTCCTTTTTCCTTCTCTGTTCCATTTCTTCTTTGTTCATTACCTGAATAGAAGCTATTGATTGCAATTTCATTTTTATTTTTCTCTTTTTTCATATTTTTTTCATTCTTTCACCTTCCTTATTTGCTGTATTCTTGCTATTCTTTTTATTTGCAGGATCTGTAGGGTTGAGCTTTTCATCCCTGAAGGGGCTTCTTCTCTGCTGTGTGGATTAACTGGATTAGGCCAATGAAGCTGACATGTTTTATTAATGGGACAGATCTTCCTCAGTTGCCAGCAGAGGCTGAAGGTGAAAGTGAAGATGGGGAGGCTGAAGGTAGTTATACTCAGTTCTCTGCTCTACTCCTTTCTAGCAGCCACCTATTCAGAGCCCTGAGCTTCCCATGGTGGTATGAAGGTACTCCATTGTGGTTGAAGCATTTGCACTGGGATCCCAGTCAGCCAGATTCCTACTGTGGATCTCAGTGCAGTAGGTGGGGGAGGGGTGTTGAATTTTTTTTTCCCCTTATACCAAAGAATTTGACTTTATCTGCATACCTTTCAGGTTGGATCAAGCAGGAGAGACCCATGGCTCTGTCTTGTTATTGAATTTGTCTTTCTTTCTATTTTGAACACTTGGTCTTCTGGGGTTTTTGCTAGCTCTGTGAGAATGAGCTTTTCTACCCTCTAGAGACTTTTTCTCTGCACTCTTAATAAATTGGATTAAGCCAGTTGAACTGATCTGAGATGCTGTACCTGATGCCCAAACTTCCAAAAGCAGACGATGGAGGTGTGGTAGCTGAAGGCTGTAACCAGCATGACCTCTTCTCTGCTTCTCTCCTCCAACTGCCTCCTTAACAGCTGTAGTCAGAACCCTGAGCTTCATGTAATTGTGGTAACAAGGTACTCTGTCCAAATAAGAGCCCTTACCTGAGATCCCACTGATGCCCAAATCTCAGCACAGTAAGTGGGGGAGGGCCACTGGGACCTTCCTTCTTTCTTTTCCTTAAACTTGAGAATTCAACCTCCTCTGTAGACCTTTTAAGTTGAATCAAGTAGGTTGGTCCTGTAACTCTGTCTTGTTCTTGGATTTGGTTTTCTGTCCCCCTTGATGCTCTTTGTTTTTGATTGGTGTGGAAGGGTTTTTACAGAGCAATAGACTTTTGTTGCTTCTAGAGTGCCATCTTAACTCTGCCCCCCTCAGGCAATCCTGATGAAATTATCAGCACTAAAAAGAAAAGTCAAAGATCAAATTCAACACTCAAAAGAAAAAAGGTAAATAGAAAAAATTCTCAAGGCAATCCATGAGGTTAAACCAGTGATGGACAAACTATGGCCCTCTGAAATGTTCTATGCAGCCTGTGAGACATTATTCCTAATCTGACGAATACAATGAGTAGGATACAATACGATGAAACTTCGAAAGAGTTGCCTTAGAAACAGACTGACAGATGAGCATTTCCTTTCTTTTGGCCTCCTCTTTAAAAAGTTTGTCCATCACTACGTTAAACTAATCATATCTCTCCGTGGGAAAGTAGTGACTAAGATATTTGAGATTTCTATAGTATAAGAAATTGCTAAATGATTTTATATACTTAAAGTAATCCAGAGAAATAATGAGTTTAAACTGATTACATTGTTTTCATGGGAAAGAGATAGAGTGTATTTAAGATACTTATGGTACAAGAGATATTGAGATATTTAAAGTACTGAAAAGTCATAAAGAGAAACAATAGGGATAAACTGATGATATTACTAGTAAGAAAGTGATGGCTAAATTGCTTAAGATATTTATGATACCTAGAGTACCTAAGATAACTAAAGTACTTAGAATTATGAAGGTATTTAAGAACTTTATCACTGTTGTGGCAATGAATAGGAAAATAAGAACATATATGAACAAGAAGAGGGAGAAATTAAATATAATTGTTTTTTTAAATCAAGGGATAAGAAAGAGGAATACATTGGGAAAAGAGAAAAGGATGGAAAGTTGGGGGTAAATTATCTTATATGAGGAGACATGAAAAAAATTTTTAAAGTGTAAGGGAAAATGAAGATGTGGTATGCAATGCTTCAACCTTGCACTCATCAGAATCAGAAAAAAAATGGGAAGAACATCCACACTCAGTTAGGCATAGAAATTCATTTTACCCAATAAGGAAGTAAGAAGCAGAGGGGAAACAAAAAATGGGGAAACAGACAAAATGGTGGAGGTTGAACAGAAACAAAAACTTAGGGAAGTAGTTAAACAAAACAAAACATTTTGTGAACTAGAAAAGGCTGAAAGGAACAGAAGAGAGGGGTAAACCAGGGGAAAATAAGATGGAAGGAAACACATAGCAATCATATTTCTGAATGTAAATGGCATGAACTCACCTATAATATATTAGAGAATAACAGAGTCGATTAAAAGTCAAAGTCCGACAATATACTATCTTCAAGAAACTCATTTAAAGTAGGGAAACAAAGAAAGAGTACAGATGAAGCAAAATCTACTATGCTTTAGCTAAAGTTAAAAAATACAATTGTACCATAAGAAATGAGAAGGAAGAAAAAAGGAAAAGAAAGAAATGATGAGCAGGATGGTTTCAGAAAATCATGGAAAGAATTATATGAATTCATGCAAATGAGACAAGCAGAAACCAGGAGAGCATTATACACAGTAACTAATATTTTAAGGATGATCAACTGTGAAAGACTTAGCAACTCTGATCAAGAAAATGATCCAGGATAATTACAAAGGATCCATGATACAAATGCTATCCAAATCCAAAGGGAAAACTGATGAACTCTGAATACAAAATGAACCACACTTTTTTTAACTTTATTTTTCTAGATTATGTATATGTTTTCTTTTGCAAAGTGACTGATATGAACATATTTGAAATTAAAATTCTCACCTTCTCAAGTAGGGATAAGGGGTAGGAGAGAGGAAGAGAATTTGAAATATGAGTTTTTAAAAGTGAATGTTAACAATTTTATATATAATTGGGAAGTACTTAATAAAATGAAATATATTTAAAATGGCATTCTAAAAAGGTTGTTTTTACTACCACAGTTGTTAAGAAATATTGAGAATTTTTTACCTATTAATAGTGAGCATCTTGTGGGTAAAGACTTTGAGTCAGCCATTTTCCCAACGAAAATATATTTTTGTTTATTTAGCAAGCAATAAGCAATAAAATGTGGCATAGTACAGATGTAGTCCATTGTTGAATAGCTTCTAATTCCTTCATTTAGAATATCATTTATTTGTGCATAGATAACACTTATAATTAATTTATATGTGACAATAGATATAAATCATTAATTACTTTTTGAGTAATTATTTTCATATAACATTATATATGTAACATAAAATAAGACATGATTTGTTATAAATATATAATAAAAGATAATAAATACTCTTATCCAAGAGAAACCAATTCTCACATCAGCTATGTTCAAAAATCCATTTCTCATTATTTTCTCCTCTACTTTCCACTCTTCCCTCCTCCAAAGAATACAAGTAATATCATAAAGGTCATATGTAAATTATCATATGATACATATTTCTCTGTTCATCATGTTGTGAGTCAAAACAAATATTGCCTATAATAGAGAAAATTTCATAGGGAAATTAATTATTTTAATGCTATTTATTGACCTTTTCTTATTAAAATATTTTATATTTTCCTCTGCCTTAGTATCTTCTAATGCCTTCAGAATCTCTTGCATTATTGCTCTCAACTATGTAACCTGAAGCATGTATATTTTTTACATACACTTGATTTAGTTACAAAGATTTTCCCCTTATTTTTACTTATTAGTTCCATTTCTATATTGACTATGAACAAATTTGACACCATAATGCTAATATCTAAGTGTCATGATTCAAATCTTCTTGAGAATAAAAATAATTTTATAGTAATTTTGAAGGTATTTTACATTTTTCATCTTTTTGTGACCTTACATACATTTTTGTTAGTCAATGGCTAAAATTATTTTGCTTAGTCTTAGATCTCATGAAAAGCTTACCTTAAATCAATTTTGTCCTCCACTGCTTATATCTATTTTTTTGTTTGTTTGTTTGTTTGTTTTAATTTTAAACCCTTAACTTCTGTGTATTGACTTATAGGTGGAAGAGTGGTAAGGGTAGGCAAGGGGGTCAAGTGACTTGCCCAGGGTCACACAGCTGGGAAGTGTCTGAGGCCGGATTTGAACCTAGGACCTCCCATCACTAGGCCTGGCTCTCAATCCACTGAGTTACCCAGCTGCCCTATATCTGTTTTTTGAGACACTACTGATCTTAATTTTCAGCTATCTTTTATTATAAGATTTTATGAATGAATGTACACCCTAACTCATTGCTACCTTTTGTGACTTTCTCTCTGACTATTGAGAACATCAGGTTCTTGATGACTAAGGTGATTTCAAGTTCTTTTTCATCTCATTATTTGTGGATTAATTTGCATTGGTTAAATTTCTATATAAAAATTATGTTTGATATCCAGTTCATTTCTGTTATTCTTTTCTCTCTCTTGAATTATCATTTTTGCTTAAATAAGTCCAAACTGAATTATCTTAATTGTGTCATGTATTTTTTCTCATTATTATTATTTCATTTTCTTCTCATTTAAATCTTTGCCTGGACAAGTTGATGATCTGACTGTATAGAATGATTGATTTAGGGATAATGCATGGCTTTACCAGGTTTTATCCTGTTAATTAAAATACAATCAATATATTTTTTGCTGTATTATTTGGTGCTCATCATGTTCTAGGCCTACTAGTAATTTTCTCTAAGGAAGTGTTCATCATGACCTTGGACGGACTTTGGGAGAGACTGGAGTATATAGCAGGACCTAACTTGTCCGTAGGATCAGGAAAAGTCAGATTGAATAATTGAATTGCAATAGTACAATAATATTCCACTTATTCATATAACATACTTTGGTCAGTCATTTCCCAGTTAGTCAGTATCCCTTAATTTTCATATTTGTTGTTGTTTTTATTTTTGCTATAATAAAAACTATCCAGTATAGATGTTTTGTTTAAAAAATGTTTATAATATGAAGATACAAGGCTTACAAGTCTTTAATCCATTTTAGTCCTTCTACCTGAATACTTCCTTTCCATAGATTTCTACCAATCCCTACCTTTAAAGTTAGCATTAAAATCACCAAGCGTCAGAATATGTGTTTGAATGTGGAACATTTCATAATGTTCTTCATAGAATTTCTCTGCTTCTTCATCTTTAGCACTTATGTTGGTATATTTAGCAAAAACTATTTCAATGGAGATTTTTTTACAAATAATTCTCATTAGCTATGAACTCTGTAATTGTCAAATAGTCAGACATAAAACTGATTCCTCCAGTTCCATTCTTTAGCTCCTCAAGAAATATCTATGAAACAACTTTCTGCTGAGTTGTAATATCCTTCTTTCATTTTAAAATTAAAGACAATAGAATAGAAATATTAATGAACATATGATAATATAAGTCAAAGAATAGACTTCAAATCAAATAGATTGATGAAGGCTTATTTTTTATATGAATAATGTTGTCTTTACTGGTAACTTGTTTTGTGTTTATATTTTACTGATCTCTACATTTAACAGAAGGAACAAGGAAGTTTCAGCTTTCTCTTTTGTGTTAATAAATGCAAAAATATAAGAATGAAGACTTCTAGTGAGGAATAGGAAGTATTAAAATTGATTGAAAATTTGAGTACTTCAAGAATGCTAGTAAATCATCAGTTGTACTAGATGTTATTAGATCTAACTTATCTAGTGTAAGGAGCAACCAGGCAGCAGATTGGTAAAGCCTGCAAAACTCTCAATCTCTAGTGGGGGATGGATAGTTCAAAGGCCAAGTAACTGTTAACTCTCCCCACCAAGACAGGAGGTCTGATTGTACCTTACTAGAGGGAGATAGGTCTGTGGTTCCACTGAGAGGATTGGATCTATTTCTTCCCCAACTTGATGAAGTAATTGAAGAAAGAAATGTCTTTACAAGGAGAGATGTTTCTGGCTGATAGGTGAAGTTCACACACAAGGACAAGTGATAAAATCAACAAGGTCCACAGAGCTAATCTTCACTTCTAACTGCCAGTCTTTGGTGTAATGGAGAATTCTCTCGGGGTGGGTGAGGATGTTATGGCTTTACTCAACTGAAGACATGAAGGCTATTTGAAGTATAGAGCAACTACTTTAATAAATAAGGGAAATAGATGGGGGAAAGGAATGATGGTATGTATATTGTGAAAAGGAGGTCTCTATAGCTAATCAAGTTAGTTTGAGGCTGGCCTCACACTAGCAGGGCCAGGCCCCCTTTCACAGTTCTTCCTCTCTCTTCTCTATCTGTAGTACTAAGATCTAACTAGCAAATAACAGAGTAAGCTTCAGCTGGAATATAGCTATTATTGATTGGAGATCAAAAGAAATATTGGTGATGGTCTCAATAAACTGCTTACAAGGTCTTTTTAGCAGGATCAATGTAGTCTGTGAGAATGTGAGTCAGTCAAGACTGGCTGGCAAATAAGGTTGGCAGAGTAATTGCTCAAGGCTCAACTGGTAAGAGGAATTGCTCAAGACTAGGGGTATGGTTCTAATCATCCTCCACCCAAGCTCCCCAATACCCCAGTCACCCTCTCTGCTGAAGGTACCCCTTTATATACCCTCATTCCAACTGTCCTTAACTGGCCTGGTGTTGTGGGGTTCCATGGATTGCACCCCTAGTTAGGATTCTTAGGTTACACTAGCAAGCATCAGATGACTCAGCTATCAGTCAATAAATAACCTGAATTCTGAGAAGAAATCTCTATGAGGAAGAGAAAGAAAAATCCTCCCCCTCTCACTACCAATTGCATTTTAGAGAAGATATACTGCATCAGCAAGAGAAAGTATATCAAAAAGAGAGCACAGTAATCTCCAGAAGGACAAGAATACAAAGAGACAGGCCTTCAAAGAGGTTCAAGGAGGAGGATCTCCAGCAGAAGGGGTGGGGTGGAGGGTGATGGAAGAAGGGATATAGAGAGGAAAGGAAGAAAGCAGGAAGGAAGGAAGGAAAGGAGGGAGTGACAGAGAGAGATTGAGCGACAGAGAAAGGGAAGGAAAAAGAAACAAATGAGAGAGAGAGAGAGAGAGAGAGAGAGAGAGAGAGAGAGAGAGACAGAGAGAGAGAAGATAGCTATCAATCAAAGGGGGAGATTGCTTTGGAAATCAATAGCCAAGAACTGGAATTCAGCAGCTCTTAAGCCCAGCTAGGTTATACAACTTCCTAGAAGTGTTATGATCTAGGAAATGAAGGGATGAGAAGTTTCATTTGGACTCCATGAAGAAAAAAAGTGCACCTGGCCCCTATAATGCAAGAGTTATAGGCTGTTTAGATATTTTATCTACATGTGTGCATCACTGATATTATCAGTTCGAGTCCACTCTTCTCATGGAAACTCTTTGTCCATGTAGATAACATTTTGTAAATATTCTTCATCCGATGCCTTCTTCATAAATATTGTTTTCAGCTTAGTTTGCATTCTAGTTGATTATTAATAGGAAATACAACAATGGAGTTGTGGGGCCTTATGAGTCATGGTTTTAAAAGTGGGCACAAAAAGGGTATCATGAGAACTTGGTGTACCAGATAATCACTGAATTTGAAAGACTCAAATTGTGAATGTTGAGGTATGTTGAGAAGGGGGGGAAGAAGGTGAAAGTCATTTATATAGCGTCTATTATGTGGCAAGATTGAATAGCTAGGTGGTACAGTGGATAGAGTACAAGACCTGAAGTCAGGAGGACTCATCTTCCTGGGTTTGAATCTTTTCTCAGACCACTTACTAGCTGTGTTACCTATATCAAAGCAAGTCATTTAACCCTGTTTGCTCCAGGTTATTCTCCTATAAATGAGCTGAAGAAGGAAATAGCATATCACTCTGGTATCTTGCCAAGAAAACTCCAAATGGGATCATGAAGAGTGGGACACAACTGAAACAATCAAATAATAATATGCCAGGGACTGTGCCATATGTTTTTGTTGGTTTGTACAAATATTAACTAATTTGATCTCCATAATAACTCTGAGATGAAAGTATTATTATTATATGTATTTTGAAATTAAGAGAAATGACTGCAAACAGGTTAAATGACTTGCTCAAGGATCCACAAGATAATTAAGTGTCTGAGGCTAGATTTAACCCCAGGAGTTTCTGACTTTAGGATTCTAGAGAGCATTATCTAGCCACTGTACCACCAGATGCCTTTATGTGGCCCAGAGCAGTTGCTACAATTAGACATATTATTCTATCAATAAGAGATTGTGAGAATGAGGATAATTTGATCTTTAAAAATTTGTATCATCAGTGTATAAATAGAACCTGTGATATAGTAGACAATAAATACTTATTGACTAATTGATTATTTAGTGAAGAAATTGGTACCAACATGGTAAATATAAAATACAGAAGGGTAAAAAATTGAGTAGTCTCAATTGGATTTCCGTATTATTTCTCTTTAGAAAACAATGTTTATTGTTCATTTTAAACTAAAAACAAATCTACATTGCTAAGCTTTTAAAGTATGCCCAGAAACATCACAAGAATTTGTGTAACTTTACATTTTGCATTTATCATAATTTGTGTAACTTTGCCTTTTGTATTTATTAGAGTGCTTATATTAAGGATGTGTTCATATATACCAGAAATACATTTTAAACAATGTGATGGTATAATATCCTTTATTGTGGAGGAGGAACTAATCTAGGAGTAGAAAGGTCAATATAATCCTTATCCATGTTGTTATCTTCCACAATATTTTAATTCGTATGGTATGATCATTGGCAACAGGGCCAACTCTAGAAATATTCTTGTATCTGTCAACTTGAAACCACTAAGAATTTTAAAATAAGTGAGCAACAACCTTTGAATCAAAAAGGAAAGAAAACACTAGAGAGAGAATTGATAATTACCTCTCTCAGGCACCTGTTTTAACTGTAACTGAACAGCAGGATAACTGCACAATTCCAAACAATGTCTAAAAGGAGGAATAAAAGTAATGTCCAACAGAGCAAGTTAAAGATTGAGTGTCTCCATTTTGTTGGTTTGTGTTACAACCTTAATGCTATTTAAATGCATTTTTTATAGTGTGTTAATAACAGTAATAAAAATGGGAAAAAATTACAACATACAGCCATTTTATAACAAGCAGATGGTGGCTAGAGATGGGCTAGTCTCCAACTGTTCCCATTCTTGTCCAATTCACGATCAGTAAAAGGAATAAACATTTGTGTTACCCCAGTCTGCCATAATATTTCAGCAAAAAAAGTATAGAATCTCAGGGGCTTACTGGATACAAATGCTGTATAATGAAAATTGTTTACTGCTCTGGATTTCTGCATTTCTGTCCAAATCAGGAGTCAGTCATTAAAGGTTTTCAGGAATTTTACTGTAAGTAAAAGAACCGTTGGTATATGCCTCCATTATAAAATACCTCCATCTGAAAGCAATAACTTAGCAAAACAATTTATTATAAAAGACTTATTTTTAACCCTCAAAGCTATCTCTTTGATGTTAACTTATTTTAATGAACACAGCAAGAGTGTGCAGCAGTGTATCTCAACAATAAATGTTAGTGTCCAGGCCAACAAGCTAATTTACCCAGTCAGTTTAGCAACATAAGAATGACCATAAAAAACCAAAATCTATTTCATAACATATTTTGTAATATGCATATTACATGCCAAATGAAACAAAAATGCTGGGAAGCCAGTTATCTGGATTCAGCAAAATCTCTCTCTCTCTCTCTCTCTGTCTCTCTCTCTCTCTCTCTCTCTCTCTCTCTCTCTCTCTCTCTCTCTTTCATTTTAGGAAAATTCTTACTTTATAT
>NC_058130.1:660436652-660505630 GCF_016433145.1 Gracilinanus agilis
TATATATATATATATATATATACATATACACATATATACACACATATATATGCATATATATATGCATATATATATGCATATATACAATATCTATATATTATTTGGAATCTTAAGATTTAATATCATCCAAAGTTCAATAAAAGGTCCTGCATGATATGCATTTAAATATATATTTTTTAAATTGAATTGGACCTTGGTATTTGGAGAGACAGAATGCACCATGCATATGTTTAACAAACATGAAAAATTGGAAAAGTTCACATTTAGCACACCAGACTCCTGTTTCAGCACGTTTACCTCTGACTGATAGCAATCCTTTCAACCAATACTAATTTATGAGTGAAATCATGCTCTCCTCATCTATCTCACTATCAAAGAATGTCCTCTGGATAGTCTAATATAATGGATTTTTGCTAAGGTATGAATAACTGATAAGAAATAAAATGTTATCATTCACAGAATCCTGAGCATATAATGAAAGAAAAATTTAAGCCAAACAATTAGAGATTTCAATATAAACATTTCAGTAAGCTTAATTGATAGGTGAGAGTTTCTTGGACAGGAAGAATAAACTATTCTGGAAACTTAAAAATATACCCATAGAATCATGTGTATACATAATGTACACTACCAACTGTGAAAGAACACACAAAACAATAGCCAGGACAGTGACAAAAGGCTCCAAAGATATGCCACAAAAATACTGGCTGGAAGAATTAAATATATTTAACTTTGAGGATAGCTGTCCTCAAATATTTGAACAAGCGTCATGGATGGCATAGAGTGCTTAGATTTCTGCTTGACAGAATGTAGAATTGAGAGCAATGTGTGGAGATTCAAAAGGAGGTTTTAAAATTGAAGTATGGAATATCTTGGTATCAATCATAGCTATCACAAAGTATAAAGAGATGCCCTGATAGGCAATATTTCCCACATAATTACACACTGCTAATCTCTAAGCAAAGCTTGGAAGACTACTTGTTATGTATTAAAATTATTTTTTCAGGTAAATTTGAATCAGTTGATTATTGGACTTCCTTCATGTTTTGGAAATATTTTTGATTTTATGATGTTGGGAAGTATTTGAATGATTTTCATAAAGAAGAGATTAAAATTGTTCTAATTGACTTTTGTGGCAGAATTATGAGTACAAGTTACCGAGAAAAAAAAAAATCTAGCTTGGTGTAATGAAAGACTTCCTGACAAGTGGAGGCATCCAAATGTGGAAAGTTGTCCATGTAATTAATGGATTCCTCCTTCTTAAGTAGAAGCCTTCAAGGAAAAGCTAAGCAATCATTAATCAGGTATGCTGTTGAAAATATTCTTATTTAAGTAAGGGTTCAACTCAGGTAAATGTTTAATAACAAGCTTTCTAAAAAATTTTTCCTAAAGTTTTAATTTTAATTTTCATCAGTTACATTTTCTCCATCACTTTCTTAAATCTTGATAATCAATAAAACAAAATAATCAAGTCCTGATTAGTATTACTTGCCAATTCACAGGGTACAAATCCTCACATTGAAATTTTAATAAACTTTAGAGACCAACATGAGCTGACTCTACTCAGTATTGGTTGAACTCCATGGCATCTTAATTCCTGTCTTACCCTGTCACATAGTTCATAAGTATTTGAATCATATTGAAACTCAGGCCTCTTGCCTGAAAGTTTATTTTTTTTGTTTTATTTGGGCATACAATACTTCTACAGAAAAAGATTACCCAAAACAACTGACCAAGATATCAAGGAGAGAGGATTTTAAAAAATTATTGAACTACCTGAAAGCCATAATCAAAAGAAAAGATGAGATAAGAAATATAGGCATCATATTTCAAAAATTATCAAGGAAAACTGCCCTCATATCCTAGAACCAGATTTTAAAGTAGATGTGGAAAGAATCCACTAATCACCTCCTGAAATAGGTCTCAAAATGAAAATGCCCAGAAGCTTTATAGTCAAATTCCAGAGCTCCAAGGTAATGAAGAAAATATTATAAGCAATCAGATAGAAACTGTTCAAATATTATGGAGCCATAGTCAGAATAACACAAGATTCAGTAACTTCTATATTAAAAGATATGAGTGTTGAAAGGGTAGTATTCTGGAATGTAAAAAAGCTAGGACTATAACAACCAACAACGATCTACCCAACAAAATTGAATATAATCCCTCAGGGGAAAATAGATATTTAATGAAATAGAGGACTTTCAACAATCCTGATGAAAGAACCACAGCTAAATAGAAAATTTGGCTTACAAATACAATACTCAAGAGAATCACAAAAAGGTAAACAGAAAAGAGAAATCATAAAGGAATAAATAAGATAAAACTATTTATATTCCTAATTGGAAAATGCTACTTATAACTCCCTAGAACTTTGTCATTTTTAGGGAAGTTAGGAGTATACAAAGATAGGGAGCATGGGTGTAAATCAACTATGACAGGATAATATCTAAAAATATAAAATTATGGAATGAGAAAAGGAATAATTATGATAGGAAGATATCTAAAAATAAAATTAGGGGGTGAGAAATATAGATTCTCTGGGAAAAGGGGTGTAGGAGAGGAATGAGATCAGTTATATCACATTAAAGAGTAACAAAGGAGCTTTTATACTTGAGAGGAAGTTGGGGGCAGTGTACAATGCTAGAACCTTACTCTTGGAAGTATCTCAAAAAAGGAATCGCATACACATTTGGTTGGGTATAGAAATCTCCTATCTTACAGGGAAGTTGGAAGGGAATGGGTTACTGAAAAGGAGATACTGATTATAGGGAAGAAGTATTGGGGAAGATGGTGATCAAAAGCAAAACACTTTTGAGGAAAAAGAGGATGAAAGGAAAGAGAAACAGAGAGACAGACAGAAACAGACATACTGAGGAACAGAGATATAGAAAGAGAAGGAAAGTCAGAGGAAAATAAGGATGGAGGATAATACACCGTAATCCTGTGTGACTTTTTTTTATGTTTTTCTGATAAAGGATTAATTTTTCAAATATACAGAATATTGAATTCAAGAATACAAGTCATCCCCAATTGATAAATGGTCAAAGAATATGAACAGTTATCAGATGAAGAAATCAAAACTATAGATAAGTTATATAAAATATTCTAAATCATATTGATTAGGGATATGCAAAATAAAACAACTCTGAGGTGCTTCCTCACACAGAGCTGATTGGCTAATACTACAGGAAAAGAAAAATGAGAAATGTTAGAGGAAATGTGAGAAAATTGGGAGAGTGGTGCTTTGTTGGTAGAGTTATGAACTTCTCCAATGATTCTGGAGAATAATTTGGAACTCTACTCAAAGGCCTAGTAAACTGTGCATACTCTTTGACCCAGCAATACAATACCACTATCAGGTCTGTATCTTAAAGAGATAAAGTAAAAAAGGTAAAGGATCTATATGTACAAAAATATTTAAAGCAGGTTTTGTTTGTTTGCTTGTTTGTTTTTGCCTGGTAGAAAAGAATTGGAAATTGAGGGAATGTCCATCAATTGGGGAATGGCTGAACAAGTTGTGGTATAAGATCGTGATAGAATACTATTGTGCTGTAAGAAATGATGAACAGAATAGTTTTAGAAAAAAATCTGGAAAGACTAACATGAGCTGATGAAAAATGAAATGAAAAGAACCTAAATATTAATTAGCATAACAATAAGATTGCATGTGAATCGCTTATCTATTCTCGATGATAAAATGATCAAGGATAATTCCAAAGTACTCATGATAAAAAGTGCCATCCACTTCTAGAAAAAGAATTAATGAAATCTGGATGCAGAATGAAGTTTCCTTTTTTTAATGTTCTTTTTTTCTTTTCTTTTTTGGTCTATATTTCCTCACACCAAATTGAAAGCTCTATCCACTATGTGCCCAGCAACCTTAGACCCTGATTAGGCAAAGAGAGCAAAGTACAAAACACCTGAAATCTGCCAACCACCCTGAAAATGACCACAAAAGAACAAAGATGTTTCAAAGTATAAGCTCAGAAGAGGACAGCAATACAAAAATGAAAATGTATAAAACATCAAAGGTAAATGTGAAAGGATGTCAACACCAAAACAAACTCCTGGAAGAGCTTCAAAAAAGAATAGGAAAAAAAACCCAAGAAGAAACATAGAAGAAAACTTAGAAAAGAAAAAAACAACAACAACAAATATATGTGTATTCAAATAAGATATGACCACATTAGTTAGTCGCCTAAATATGGCTCTCTAGAGTTATTGAAAGATATCACTGAAATCATATCCAACCATTTTCAAAAGATTCCTGTCATTAAATTAATGGGATAAATTGTCATTAGCCTGACTATACATTTCTGAAGTCTTCAAGAAGTGTTTTAGACTAGAATAGTAAATATGGAGTAAGCCCATTTATCCAAGCAAAATAGTAAACAAATAAGGAAATTTATGCAGATTATAAAATTACAGGAAAAAAGCAAGGTATAGAGGAGAGAGAGACAGAGAAAGATCAAAAGTATCTAGAGGAGATGGATTGCTATATAGCTTCCTCTTCCAAATTTTTTTTCTTGGCACCAGTCCAAAAGAACATGTGAGACATGACTCTCACTCCTGAAAGTTCTCAAACTGTAAGTCCTGCCCTTCACAAAGGCTTCGCTACCTTCATATTGCTCTCATCATTTTCTTCATCAATCCAAAATGTCCTTTACCATATGTAGTAACATACACAGAACTATGCACTTGGGAAGCCAGTATACATTTACTGAATATGTACTATGGTAAAATAAAGTACAAAATTTATAGAGGATAGAAAGCAATATTAAGTCACAGTTCCTAGTTTCAGATACTCTTATGCCTTTAATTCCTTAAAAATTGTTTTTTCCTGTCCCCAAACAAAATCCTCAACATTCTCTTTTCTTGTATATATGTGCATGTATGTATGTTATATATGTTATATATATATATTATTATTTTACTGTAACCTCTTTTTATACATCTTTGAAACTAATTGTGTGTCCTGTGCGATTCATCAAATATATATTAAGTATTTACTATGTGTAAGGTACATAGTACAAGGTACAAAAACAAAACAATTAAATGATTCCTGTCCTTAAAGAGATCACCTTAAGAGAGTAAGAGTAGGGGATTGGAAGTGGGTAGAGTCAGAGGTTGGATGATACAATATGTATTTAGTTAAATAAATACAACATACAAAGTAATTTCTATAGGGAAAGAGACCTAACAATTGCAGATAAGGGAGAAGAAAGAAGCAGGGGTTTCAGAAAAGACCTCAGATAGGAGATAGAAGTTGAATTGGGCCTTGAAGCAAGAAAGGGACCTTTCTAGCTTTTAATACCCATTACTTCACTTCATGCAATCTGGTTTAGCCAATCTGACTTGCTTTCTATTCCTAACACTTAACAGGTCCTCTTTTGTTTCTACGCAAAGTTTAGGCTTTCTCCTAAGTTTATAATGCATTTTCTCCACTGGAGAAATGCTTTTAGAATCCCTAGTTTCCTTCAAAGCTCAACTCAAGCACCACTCTCTGCATATGGCCTTTACTGATAACCTCCAATCCCTAAAACCTCTGCTCCCACAATTACCTTATTTTTCATATATTTTATATATACTTAAATGTATGCATATTAAATTCCATGAAGAGATTTATGCTTCTCGTTGGTAAGAATTATTTTCATTTTTGATTTTGTAACATTAAAAGCTCAAAAGAATGGGAAACTTAAATTTGTATTGAATGATTGATTATTATTTTCTTAGGACTATCAGTTATCTGCTCCTGATCTTTCTCTATCCCCATTTTCAAAATGAGCAATTTGATTTGAAAGGTACTTTCAATATCCAAAATATCATGATTAAAAATGTATTTATCCCGTAGTGGTTTTTGTTTGCATTTTAACAGGGAATAAGACTTCAAGTCACAGTAATAAAGTTAAAAGATTAAATTTATTTAAAATTGAATGTCACATAGTTAAGTTCCAAAAAAATGAAATTCATTTTGCCCTTTCCTCTATCATTGATTCTATTTTGACAACATTTTCCTCCACCTTCATGACTACTCTAGCAAATTTATCATTATAACAAAGGATAAGGTCCCAGTTCTCACAACACTATTCAAATCTTTTTAAGAGTTTTCATAATACCACAAAATGTTATTACCAACTACCCTTCATCACCTGCAAAGAGGATATTGAAAGAGGAAAATTCTCTAAATTTGTTTCAGAGATCAAAGCCAGGAATACAGCCTGAGCCGTCTGATATTGCATTTCATTTTCAAATAGTAGTTCTCGTTTCTGTATTTTCAAGTCCTGATAAGGTGTTGGGGGGTAGGGAGGAAAGAAGGGGGAGGAGTTGAAGACATTGAGGTAAATGGCATGGGTGACCAGGGAGAACAATTCCTGAGGGGTAGCTGTTAAAAGGTGAATACCACCAACAGACAGACCTTATTCCCTTGTTTATTGCCTCAATTTTCTTGAGTGAAGACAGGAATAGTAAAAATCTAAATCAAAACAAGGGAACTGTAAAGATTTACCCTTTAAGCCCCAGGGAAAACCTAGGAATGGTAGAGCTTGGTGTTCTACAAAGGAAGCATTCATTTTAAGTGTTTCATTACAGCCTGATACTCTAGACCTAAAAGGGAAAAAAAGTGTCAAATCTTTTACATACCACACTTTATTTGGTGCCAAGCGGCCTGGCAGGGATCAATAAGAGAATGAAAAGTGTCGAGGGCATCAGCTGCAAGTTGTAGCTAAATGAGGAAAAAGCCGGAAGCTGAAGAAACCACAATGGAGCAAGCTTGTTAGGAGCCCAACTCTATTCAGCAGAAAATACAATAGCTGAGATGAAAATAAATTGGGAATCAATAACCTCAAATTCAGAAATTGCCTGAGAACTTTGAACAAGAGAATTTGTCCTTGCTTTGAAAGAAAAGCAGTAGGGGTTCTCAGGTCACAGGAAAAATGCTATCTAGGAAAGTCCCACCCCCTCCCTTCAACTACCTCACAAATGGTATTTTGCCTTGTACCACAAAATTATATTGGTAATCTGAGTCCCTTATTGTGAAAAGAGTGCTCTTATGAAGCCAGGAACTAAAAGTTGTAGCCAACTCTAATTCTTTGCATGTGTTTTCTTTTCATTCATTTTTTTCTTTTCTTCATCCATGACCAATTCATTCATTTGACCAATTCATTTCAATGAGCATTTATTATGCACCAACTATTGGCCAGATGATGCGTTAGGCTAAAGGGACACAAATCCACAAGAACGAAGAAAGTATAGAATTAATATGTGCCATCCAAATCCTTTATTCATGTTTTCAGATCTTCTGCCCTATTTATATTCTTTTAGCAAATAGAAGAAATGGAAGGCAGAACCACCCACACACAAGATCAAGAATCTCAATCAACATCTGCCTGATCTGAAGCGGGTTCAAAAACAATTCTATCATTCTGCCTCTCAGAACAATCAAGGAGCTATGCTATGACACATCTTCAAAGGAAGAGAGAGTGTAGCCCACTATACATTTCACTTCTTACCACTTTGTAAAAGATTTGCTATAATTATTGGAGATGTGGACCTTCAAAATTACTATGAAAAGCAAGAAGCATTTATTGGAGGATGACAGAATGAACGAGAAGGCTTTTTTTGGATGTATCTCACTGTAATTTTTCTTTTGCCTTTTGTTTTCTCCAGATGGGACTATTGCAGAGTGCTCTATTTGGAAATATATGGATGCTGAGTAAAGTGAATCTTCTTTCTCCTTATGCCAAAGTTTGAATTGGATATCCATTTACTTCTGAGATGACCAGTGAATATTGTGAACTAAAGAAAGTTATTTCTATAGGCCTCTAAAATTCTCCCGCCACCCAAGGAAAAAGTTTTTAGACAGTATCGTGGAGTGTAATGTATAATATGGTGGCACATTAGGTAAGAGTACTGTACTTGCATTTCAATTCCCACCTCAGATATTTACCATCTGTGTGTCCTTGGGCAAATCCCTTACCTTAACCTATCTCAACCTTAGTTTCTTTATCTGTAAAGTAAGAATGAGAAGGCCTATCTTATGAGGTGCTTGTCTTCCCACAAACAAAATAACATGTATACTCCACTTTGCAACCTTTAAAAAACTCTATGATGTGAGATATTATTGTCATTAATTATTAGTGATTGCCTCCAGTCTGGAAGATCTGAGTTCAAATCTTTCCTAACATATCACTTAACCTCTTTGATCTTCAGTGAAATTAAGCAATGAAACAAAAAGTACTTATTTAGAATCTGCTATGTGACGAGCTTGGGAAAAAAAGTGCAAAGAATGAAACAATACCTACTCACCAGAAAATTATATTCAAAGAATATTTGTGATACTTGGATTAAATATGATCATTTCTATAAAGAATTTCATAGACTATATAAATATATAAAAATATACAAACATAGATATAGGGACAGTTCTTTGTATATAGACATGGCAATTTATACTATCACACTCACAGTCAGAAAAGAGGTATAATGTATACTGTAAAGGGCCTGAATGTCTCAGAAGTGAACTGAGAAATATTTCGAGAGACTCCCTGGTCCAATCCTCTGTCTTCAGACAGGTTAATATTTAGACTTTTCAAGACATAGGTATTTTCTTCTCTCTTAAAATTCTCCAATGAGAGAAACTACTTTAATACATACAAGAATATGCACATACATGTATATATATAGTTTCTCTCATATTTCAAGTTTAGATAATCATCAAAACAATATGTGATTCATAGCATTAGCTGATTTCTGAAGTGTAGATGCTCACATAGGAAATTTAACAATCATCTCTTAGAAGTCGGTATGAGCTAACTCTGGCACATACACACACACACACACACACACACAGACACACACATTCACATGCACACATCTTGTATCATTAATAAAATGAAAGTTTCTTAAGGTCAAGGACTTGTTTTTGGTCTTTCTTTGTGTACCCAAAGCTTACCACATTGCATGGGTAAGTGCTAAATAAATGGATGTTTAATGATTGATCTTATAATTGCAGTTTTAAGAATGTAGTGGAAAAAATGAAGTATAATATTCTATTATAATAATGATCTGATTATTACATAGCCTTAAAAGTTGCATTTACTTTTTTTATTCCCTATGCCTTTTTTAATGAATTAAATGAGGTTGCCCTTTTCCTACAATGGCACTATATCACTGACTCTTATTTAGTCAAATTAGTTATTTGACTCTAGGCAAGTATGTCTCCCAGGTTTTTCCTTCTCTTTTTATGCCTAGTCAATCCTTCTCCAAACTGTATTTACACTGTTTGTTCTAAGCCCCTAAGTAACTTGAGAAATGCCCTGATTTTGTGTGAATAGCTGGAGGACCCACGAAGATAAAGAGAATATTGTACTCTTTAGAAGATCACAGTTAGAATTAACACTAGTTCCTCTCCAGAATACCTATAATCTAAACTTCTTAGGTACGGTTTCAAGAATTCTTGGACTAGAATGTTAAAGCATCTGTCCTCTCTTAACCTTGAGCCACCCCACATTAGCTTGGATTTAGTGCTATCAAACAAACATACTGTCATTATTTCTTTAGAAATAGAAAATTAGATGCTAAGATAATTGAGATCTTCTGTAACAGAAGAGATTAAGTGTAAATGAATTAGTAGATCAAAGCTCATGTTTTACATTGCACCTGGAACTGGTCTGGCAAAGTCCAAACTTGGACACAGATAGAAAGAAGAGAAATTGTTTCATCCTACAAATGGGTAGATTATGAACAGATTCCCCTGTAAATAAGACCATTTAAGTGAAAGCAAAAAATCAACTAATCAACAAATGAGATAAATAAATGACTAAAAAGATAAATGAATTGCATACCCAAATCTAGAAACTCCACCTTTGGGGATATAAAAATAACATTAATCAGCAAGACCGTCTATTATAAACCCAAAGAACCCGACTTTTGGGACAAAAATCCACTATTTGATGAAGACTGCTGGGAAAATTGGAAAACAAGATGTGAAAGTTTGGGTCTAGAATAGATCAACATCTCACACCCTATACTAAGATAAATTCAGAATGGGCGAATGGCTTGAATATAAAAAAGGAAACTATAAATAAATTAGGTAAGCACGTAATAGTATACTTGACAGATCTCTGAGAAAGGAAAGATTTTAAAGCCAAGCAAGAGTTAGAAAAAATTACAAAATGTAAAAGAAATAATTTTGATTGCATTAAACTTAAAAGGTTTTTTACAAAAGCAACAAATTGGGAAAAAATCTTTATAACAAAAAACTCTGACAAAGGTCTAATTACTCAAATATATAAGGAGCTAAATCAATTGTACAAAAAAATCAAGCTATTCTCCAATTGATAAATGGACAAGGGACATGAATAGGCAATTTTTAGATAAAGAAATCAAAATTATCAACAAACACATGAAAAAGTGTTATAAATATCTTATAATTAGAGAAATGCAAATCAAAACAACTTTGAGGTACCTACACCTCACACCTAGCAGATTAGATAACATGACAGCAAAGAAAAGAGGGGATATGGCAAAATTGGGACATTAACGCATTGCTTGGTAGAGTTGAGAATTGATCCAACCATTCTGGATGGCAATTTGGAACTATGCCCAAAGGGCTTTAAAAGACTATCTGCCTTTTGATCCAGCCATAGCACTGCTTGAACTGTACCCCAAAGAGATAATATGGGAAAAGACTTGTACAAAAATATTTATAGCCACGCTCTTTGTGGTGGCAAAAAAGTTGGAAAATGAGAGAATGTCTTTCGATTGGGGAATGGCTGAACAAATTGTGGTATCTGTTGGTGATGGAATACTATTGTACTCAAAGGAATAATGAACTGGAGGAATTCCATGTGAACTGGAACGACCTCCAGGAACTGATGCAGAGTGAAAGGAGCAGAACTAGGAGAACATTGTACACAGAGATTGATACACTGTGGTACAATCGAACATAACAGACTTCTCTACTAGCAGCAATGCAAGGATCCAGAGCAAGGCTAAGGGACTTATGAGAAGGAAAACTAGTCACATTCAGAGGAAGAACTGTGGGAGGAGAAACACAGAAGAAAAACAACTGCTTGAACACACGGGCTGATGGGGATATTATTGAGGATGTAGACACTAAATGATAACTCTAGTCCAACTATCAATAATGTGGAATTAGGTCTTAATCAATGATACATGTAAAACCCAGTGGAATTTTGCGTTGGCTAAGGGGGTGGGTGGGGGTGATTTGGGGAAGAGGGAAAGAACATGAAACATGTAACTATGGGGAAATTATTCTAAAGAATGTAACTATGGGAAAATATTCTAAATAAATAAATGAATAAACATTAAAAATAAAACAAAGTTCTTGTGAGGTGGTCATGAGTTTGGAGCTCTATCCAACCTGGAAACTTTAACTAAAAAGGATATTTCCTATCAAGCAGCATTATTCATTGAGTGGCCTGTTTAATAAACCAATTAGTTCATCAGTGTCATTTACCTCTCCCTCATAGAAACCAGATATATGAGAATTGCCCAACTTGGTTATTTGTAGCTTTATAGATGAACAATAATATATTGAGTAATTCAAGTGATTAGGTCACTCTACTAACGTCCCTGTGTAAAGTCAATAGCACCTGATTCAGTTACTTGCTGGTCCATTCCACAGATGCACACCATTCTCATATGCGAAACCCTGAATAAAATTCTTAGAGTAAATGTTACATTGTTCATTTTGTCTATATCATGTCTTAGAATCTAGAGACTAGTTCAAAAGATTTTGTTAATGCAAAAATTCAGGAATGAACAAACAGAAAGTAATCCTTTTGCATGAGCTCATAGACACCTGTACATGGAAGAGTTTCTCAGAATCTGAGCAGAGGCCATGGGAGAACAGGCTCCTTTCTCTATAAGATCAGATCCACAGACAGACATAGGTTAAGTCCCCCTTGCATTTCACCTTTTTTCCCCTTGTCAACTATAGTAGGGGTCAGCAATGTATGGCTCTCGAGCCATATCTGGCTCTTTTGAGGGCCAGATATGGCTCTTTCTGCAGGAGCCATGAAGTCAATTTTTTTCAGGCGCTGTTACAGGAGCGCACTGTGAGCACTGTACGGCTCTCACAAAATTACATTTTAAAAAATGTTGCGTTTATGGCTCTCACAGCCAAAAAGGTTGCTGACCCCTGAATTATAACGTTCAAAAATCCGAAGATGTATATCTGGAAGTGGATAAAGGGCTCCAAGTGTTCTGGAGGATAAGTTATAATTTACCTAACTCCAAAAAGAGAAGCAATGGGCAGAGAGTGAAAAAATGAGGGATGTTTTTGAAATGGCCAATGTGGGGATTTATTTTACTCAATTGTGCATATTTGTTAATGTTATTTCTACCTTTTAATTTATAGGGGGAATGGAAGAGTTGGAAAGAGGAGAGGAAAGTTGATGATAGTATCATCAAAATGTCCTTTTTTAAAGAGGAAAAAATGCATTGAAAATATTTTTCCATAAATACTCACTATAGAATGAAAGTGAAGTCCATTGGAATCACCCAGATAAGCAGGGCAGCTTTCACAATAACATGTTCAATTTGCAGTATACTTGGAAGGAAAAGAAAACTGTACCAATTCAAAGTTGCAAGGACGATCATTCTCTTCTGTTTGACATTGCATATGAAAATATTCATCTCATTTCATCCTTATTAAGTTTGCAATAAATATTTTAAAAAGAAGAGTTCTTTGCCAAGAAATATAAGAAGTGAGATGTTTGAGAGATTTCTTTCTCTCTCTCTCTCTCTCTCTCTCTCTCTCTCTCTCTCTCTCTCTCAGCTCTCAGTTAAAGATTCTTAACCTAAAGGGAAAGACTATGGAAAGGAATCAACACATAGAGGAGTAGTCATCCCGTCCCTAGCTTACTACACCAGAAACTTTGGGGAATGTCCTCTTAGGTGAGAGATGAGATTCTCTCTTGACATAAATTATCTTTCTCCTAATAGAAAAGCCTATTCCCTCTGGCTCTTTGGTATATTCTCTTCAGCATTACTTCTCTGATTTGTTTACAATCAGCTTGGATAAATTGATTTATTTGCTTTTAAACAATTTAAAATAAAGGTTCATTGAAGTGACAGAAATAGCACTCATTTAAGTTGACAACATGGGAGCTTTAATTTAATCATCCAGGCTCAAAACTTGGAAAATATTTTGTTCTGTTTTTCACTTCTTATCTAGTCAGTTTTCATGCTCTATTCATTTTAACATAAATGCATGCTTATATTATACATCTTTTCCTTTTTCTTTTTTTCCCCACTGCTATTACCTTAGTCTAGGCTCTCAGGGATTCACCCTCAAATGACATCCCAACAAAATTCAATTAAACAAACACTCCTTGAAGTCCTTACTCTGTATAGGATGCTGTGCTAGGCACTGGAGATATAGATTGCTATATTCTCAGTTGGCCGATAGTTGCTGTTCTTTCAGATGTTTCAAATGATAGGCATCCATGATGAAAAACATCCATTCCTTTGCATCCTTTTCTATTTTTATTCAGGTCTTTCATTAAGAGAACTTACAGAGAAAACTTCTACAGATAATTTATTGAAATGAAAAATTATGTAACCCCTAGTCTCATGGAATTTAATAATCTAATAAAACAGTAGCATCAAACTCAAATAACAGATTTATATGGATGAATTCTTACTTGCCACATTTTGATGATTTTAATGTAATATTACCTATGTTCTATTGTATTTTATTTATGTTGTTAAATATTCCCCACTTACATTTTAACCTTGCTCCTGTGGCACTCGGGAGTGTTGAGGGCCACCAGCGGAGAGCCCTCTAACCATGTTCAACACCTCTTTGGGAGAGGGATATGGAACATCCAAACAAAAAACTTTACAAGTTAAGAGTTAACAGTTCTTGGCATATGGGAGTTAAGGAAGGGGAATGAGTCAGATATGAATCTGAATATTTGAAACTAAGTGTCTTAAGGAATGTTGTCAGTAGAAAAATCAAAGCTAGGAGGAAGGTCAAAGAGCATGACAGAAGTCCGACTCTGGTGTTTATCCACATTAACTTCTAAGCTCTCCATCATATTTCCTTAATAGCTATCATCCCACTGGCCATTAGTCTAGAATTCCGTGAATGAACTCTCATCTTTACCTCTACTATGTACATTATAATGATAGTCACTTTCTGAATCACAGACTTAATGTTCTTGCTTTAATAATAGGTGCAGAAATCCAGAGCTAAAGAGAACATGAACAATGTAACCTAAATTCCTCATTTAAAAAATGATAGAACTGAGGCCAATCAGGCCAATCTAAGGATGATGAAAGGGCTTACTGAAAGTCGCACAAAAAGTAATCATGAAGTGGGATTTGAAGCTAGTTCTTCTAATTCAAGAGCCATTTCCCCATCTGCCATTACCCCTAATGTCTGAATTTATTGATAGATTTACAAATATAAAAATATTTTCTGTCACTTAATTACATTATTTTAAGGATACCATTTTTGTGCTAAAAATTAATCTTGACTGGTCTAGTATGACTCCATTGCAGCTTCACTCTGTGTGTGTATGTATGTGTGTGTATTCCTTAGCACAAAAATGGTATGTGTATAATGTGTGTATATTTGTAGATATAGATATAGATAGATATAAAATGTGCATGTGCATGTATATTCCAAGATGCTCTATTATTTCAGGAATTTTTTACTAGATACAGCATGTTAACTAAGCATAGCCATATTCTTGAAATGCAAGGCATAAAATTTGAATTTATTTTTGTTATCTTCAGGTAGTAAAGAGAAAAGTGAGAGTTCTTAGATTTGACCCCTGACCTAATTCCTACTTTATACTAAAAAGGTTCTCTGTTAAGAGAGGTATATTTGTAGATAGGTATGATGGAATGTTAGTAAAAGGAGGATTTTATTCAGTCTTCATGTTAATACTCACCAATTTGAATTTCTCTGGCTGTTCTCTTAATGTTTTACAGTATTTTAGAGGGAAAGAATTGGCACTCTTCTTTAAATCTTCACAACTCCCAGCTTCCACATCTAACACCCATCTTTTCTCTTTCCTCTTATCTACTTCTGCTTAGCATTATTTTTATGTCTCCTTTTTTCTTACCTTCCTCTCCTTTCTAGTGCTTGTCTCCCTGTTGCCCAGTTTTTCAAGTACTATACTAGACTGTTCAAAATATAAAGCACTATTTAAATATTAATTGCTACTATCATCCTCATTGTTTCCTTATCTCTTTTTTTCAGTGTTCTTTGAGTCTTCTTCCAATTCCCTTTCTTACTCATACCTTTCTGCGCCCTCCCCAGTCATAACATGAAGTTGAAATATATGTTTTATGTACTGTTGTTATTTTTAATGTTTTTCTGTTCTCCCTTCTTGAATTTAAAAACAATTTAAGCATTTTCTGTTTCTCTAGTGTGAAAAAAATGTTGATTTCTATTTATGCCTGGCCCCTCTTCTATACTACCGTTCATTTTTCTGAAGATCTGGCCCTCAAATAGAAGATAAAAAGGTTCCTTATTCTTGCTGAGGTCAATGTGGAGTCAAGATACTTCATAAATAGAAGAGATTTGGAATGTGCTGATCCGTTTTACCTAACATATTCATTGACTAGCAGACTATTGAATATGAATGTAGTTTATCAATTTCCTTAAGAAAAATACTGTTGATGCTCTGATTACTCCAGTTTTCTAAGTGGCCTGATCCAATCAACCACCAAATAGTCCAAAGCAAGTTCTAAAATTATAATAACATTAAGACAAATAAGTTTTCTCTAACATACAGTTACTAGCAAGTCTTAGATGAGAAAATAACAATATGCAAGTGTGGGCCCAAAAATACAAAAATATGAACATGAATCTGGTTATAAAGTGGTCTTTTCAGCTATATATAATCACAGACACGCCATCAGTATTTCAAATATTAAAGCAAATGTTACTAATCATTTATTTTTTTTTTATTTTAAACCCTTAACTTCTGTGTATTGACTTATAGGTGGAAGAGTGGTAAGGGTGGGCAATGGGGGTCAAGTGACTTGCCCAGGGTCACACAGCTGAGAAGTGTCTGAGGCCGGATTTGAACCTAGGACCTCCCGTCTCTAGGCCTGGCTCTCAATCCACTGAGCCACCCAGCTGCCCCTACTAATCATTTATTTTTAATGTTAATATGATCACATGTATTTGGGAGGATTTCCTAGCAGCAAATTTGAAATCTTGGGCCTCTGAGGCAGTTGGATTTTGACTTCTTGCTTTGGAGTAATTCCTGACAATCAGATCTTTAAAACTTTGGGAACATTTGGCAATTTTCTGGACAGATGACAAAAGTCCTAGATGAAAGCGAAATAACAAATCTAAATACATCTTCAAGATTTTCTAACTACCCTTCATTCAAATCTTCACACCTACATGCTGAGCATAAATAAAACTGAGAGAAAGTAATTAAAGCAAAATACAAATGAACAGCCTCCATCTAAAATCACTAACAAATGAGAGAAGCACCACTGTTAGCAGGAGGAAATGGGATGCTGATATTCTTAAATATAATAGACAATTAGTCTGGTGAGGGAAAAGAGTTGCAGTCAGATAGCCAGTCCCATTGAAAAGGGAACTGAGTTAAAAATACAAATGAAAAAGAATAGCTAATTTACTCCAGGACAGTGTGATTAAAGACAAAACAAAAGATCAGTATAAGATCAGTATGAGAGAGTAAAGGTTATATGTAAAATATTTTACCCATTATCTGTGATTAAAAATCTTAAATAAGTTATCTAAGCAGATTGAAACTTGTTGAAATAAATGTTATACAACTAGTTATTAATAACTTTACACAGTTCAAGAATAGGAGATTTTTTCAGGAAGAGGAATGTTCTGTATAAACTTCAAGAAACATAGGGAAATAGGATGGGACAAATTGGTGCTTATAGGAATTTATAATTCCAAACATTTATTCAGTCCGTACTGTGCAAGAAAATGATATGAGCCTTTCTTCTGACAAGGTAGAGTCATTTCATCTGTTTATTTATCTTCTTAATTACTCAGTACTTCAAGGTTTGCTAAGCATTATACTGAAGATTTGTGATGGAGGGTCCTATCCTTCTACAAAATTGAATCAAGTCCTCTCTGGCTGCTTCCTGTGGATGATGAGATTGTCTAGAGTCTAGTTGGTGAGCCAGAAATAAGTAGATATAATAAAGGTGCATCATCATATATATGCTTTGGGCCTGTCCTTGAGCCAGGTAGGTTACATCTCCTTCTCAGGGTTCTAGAATATCCTAAGGTGATGGGATGTCTCTTCTCCACTGTCATAAACTGAAATGCCCACTGGCTATATTCTACTTTCATCGTTAAGGGTCATTAACTAGCATTTCAGTTATATTTAACCTCTTAACACTAATGAACACTTTCAACAGGATATTCATCTCACTAAATCTAAATACATCTAAATACATCTTCAGGATTTTCCAACTACCCTTCATTCAAATCTATACATAGCAGTAGTCAAATATTCTACTCTCTGGGACCCAAAACCTTATGATCATATTCTCCTTTAATTTAAGCATGAGTAGATTCAAATTTTAATTCAGTACCAATGATGGAGAACCTTTTAGAAACCACTGTGCCATGTCCCACATCCTTACCCCAGACAAGGGAGGAAGAAAGAGAAAGGAGTGACCCAGGTGCTGCACTCAGGAGAGAAAGTGCTTCCATTAGGTTACTTGGCAGAAGAGTAGGGAGGCACAGTGGAGAAGAGGAAGGGAGCAGCTCCTCCCCAGCCCCTCTGCCATTCTAGTAACTAACTGGCAGGCAATGTCACTAATACCCACAGAGAAGTCTCTGTGTGCCATATTTGGCATGCGTGTCATAGGTTTGCCATCACAACTATATACCATTGATCCCATAAAGTTTCTGTTGCTTCTATTTCATTTTCGAAAAGTGCAAAAGGCATCAAAAGATGTCTTGACTTGAGCATGAATTAGATTTAAATAAGGCATAATTGAACAAAGTCTCCAACCTCATTCTCTCTTCCTCAGTCAGTTAAGTCCAGCAGCAAGACAAATATCAAGTCAACGGTCATGGTTAAGGGTACAGTGGATGACCTTGTCTTCTTTGATGTCTAACCAAGGTTAAGTGCTCTACAGCGCCTACTTCAGCTGCCATCATAACCACTGGAACAAATTGTTCTTATCCACCCATTCTGAAACTAAGATCACTGTTGGATAAATCTACCTTTTACTGCCCCTTGGTCTGCTTCCAGAAGATCATTCTTTTTTCCTTAGGACATTGATGCCAGGCTAGTTATAATGCCTGAGTTATAATAATTATTATAGCTGGGAACCAAGATTATGGAATACCAGGGTGCCAAGGAACATTTCAGGCCTTCCAAACAAATAAGGTCATTGAAGCTCTTCTCCTTTTCCCAAAGAGAAAAGAACAAAAAGGCTTGTTTCAAGATGTTACATGATGTCAGATGGAAGGAGACTCTAAAATCTCTGCCCTCACAGCAAGCTCATTCTCAGAGGCCTCACTGAGATCCTACAAGAATATAGTTAAAAATAAGGTAGCTGATGCTCACAAGTCTTTTTAAATTCTTATAAAACCAATCAAAGAACATCTCCCTCACCTACCTGGTAAGCCAGCAATAAATATTTATTTGGTGCCTACTATGTCAAAGACATTGTGCTGAATTCAAGGGATTAAAAAAATTGACAAAGCACAGTCCTTGTCCTCAAAGAACTTACAATAAAGTGGGGAGCTGTTCAGTCATGCAGTCTTATCTGACTATGTGACCCCATGGACATTGTGTCCATGTAGTTTTCTTATCCCCACATAGAAAGATACTGGAGTAATTTGCCATTTCCTTCTTTAGTGCATTCTCATTTTACAGATCAGGTTCTGAGGGAAATAGGAGGTAAGTGATTTGTCAGGGTCACTTGGCTAGTAAGTGTCTGATGAGGCCAGCTTTGAACTCAGATATTCCTGAGAATTTTGTATTTGATTCTAACTGCAGCAAGGAGTCAAGGAGCCACTGGGGTTTATTGAGTGGGCAGGGGATGGTGGGGAGGTAGTAACATGATCAGAATTGTGCTATAGGAAAATCTCTTTAGTGAATGAATGAAGGACAGATTAGAGTGAGAAGAGACTTGAGGCAGGCAGACCCACTAGTAATCTATTGAAATAATCAAGGAATGAAGAGAGGCTGCACTAAACTGCTGGCACTGTCAGAATAGAGAAGCAGTCAAGAATATCTAAGCATGCCCTATAGTCTTTCCAAGGCACTTAGCTTAACAAGTCTTCAAGATTCTCCCAGAAGCAAGCATCCTAACATCCTCCAGGCAAAGACGTTACTTTAACTGAACTCAAGGAGGAAGGGCAAAGGGCATGGGGTAGGGGAGGGAGGAGTGGTAGAGGGGAGCAGGAGAAAGGGAGGAGGAAGGGAAGGGCAAAGGGAAAATAAAAAGGGGAAAAGTGGGTAAAGGAAGAGGAGATAAAGAGAAAGGTAGAGGAGAGAGGGAAAGAAGGGGAATTTTTTTAAGTTCTTTTATTTTTTAACTTTTCTTATTATTTTAGTTATTTTTTAAAATTCTTTTATATAGGCATTTATTAAATGTCTACTATGTGCCATACATTACAATAAACACTTTGCAAATATTCACTCATTTATAGATATTATCTTTTTTGCCTATTCACCAGACTACCACTATAATGGTTATCCCAAATACCCCTCCTTCATTTTCTTGCTAACTTCTAGGGAAAGACAATTCTCAGAGGATTTTTAACTCATTAAGGGATTTGCTTCCTCCCACCAGACTGCAAGCCTCCTCTATCATCGCCTGTTTTCATCAGGGGCTAGTGAGAACCAGCATTTTCTCTCTACTTAGACACCCAGCAGTGCAGTAGCAAGTTCTAGAACCATTGTGGTAAAAATAGCAGTAGAAGCAGACCAGTCAAGAAGGGAAGCAACATCTGAAAGGAGAGAGATCACTAAAAGAAAGAGTTCATGTAGCACTGGTCAGATTGTACTTATAGGAAAGCAAAAGTAGCACAGCTAACTAGTAGTCCCGCTACAAATATCCCAGCAATTGTTTGGCATTCCCCTTTCTATGTGGGGATAAAACTGCCTGTTTCATTCCTAATTTACATTTGTCTTTTGAGCATTTTGAAATTTAACCCTACTTTGATCCCTTGATGAGATGCAAAAATATAATAATTCATCAGAAATCATGTGGAAAGCAAAAGGCCAAAAATATCAAAATAAATCATAAAAATTTAAAGAAAGAGGTCTACCGGTACCATATTTCAAACTATATTATAAAGCAGTAATTATCAAAACTATCTGGTACTGACTAAGAAATGGAAAAGATGAACAGTGGAACAGAATAGACATACAACAAAAAGCCATAAAAAGATTATAGTAATTTTGGATTTGACAAAGGTAAAATTCTAAGTTTTTTGTAATAAGAATTCACTATTTGATGAAAATTATTGAGAAAACTGGAAAGCAATCTGGCAGAAACTAGATATAGACCAATGTCTTACATCATTTACCAAGATAAGTTCAAAATGGGTACATGACTTAGGCATAAGGGGAGATATTATAAACAAATTAGAAGAGCAAGGGACATATCAGATTCATGGATAGAATAATTTATTAATAAACAAGAGATAGAAAGCATTGTGAAAACAACAAATAAATTGAATGCAACCAAGAACAGAAAAGAAGCAATAAGTTGGGGGGAATTAAAGACAGTTTCTCAGATACAGTTAGCATATTTAAAATATATAGAGATCTTTGTCAAATATATACGAATATAAGCCATTCCCCAATTGATAAGTGGTCAGAAGATATGAACAGTTTTTTTGGATGAAGAAATCAAAGCTATATATAACTATATTAAAATACTTTAAGTCATTAATTAGAGAAATGCAAATCAAAACAATTCAGATATTTTCTCACATTTATCGGATTGGCTAAAATGATAAAATGGCAAAATTATAAATTTGAAGGAGATATGGTAAATAGGGACACTAATATATTTTTGGTGGAACCTTGAACTGATCCAAACATATTGGCAAGCAAACTGGAATTATATTCAAAGAGTTTATAAAAACTATATAACTTCTGACCCAATAATACTATAGATCAGTGATGGGCAAACTACAGGCCATGGCCCAGATGAGGCCCCCTGAAATGTTCTATCTGGCTATGCAACATTATTCCTAATCTGACTAATACAATGAGTAGGATACAATATAGTGAAACTTCAAAAAAGTTGCCTTAGAAACAGACTGACAAATGAGCATTTCCTTCCCTTTGGCCCCCTCTTTAAAAAGTTTGCCCATCACTGCTATCAAGGAAAAAGGAAAAGAAAATATATTTTATAAAATATTTATAACAGCTTTTTTGTGACATCAAAGAACTGGAAACAAGAGATGTCTGTCAATTGGTGAATGGCTGAATAAATTGTGGAATGTGATGGTAATTTACATTATTGTGCCATAAGAAATGACAAAGCAGATTATCACACACAAAAAAAAACCCAAACAAACTGGAAATATATATGTAGTGATGCAAAATAAAGTGACCAGAACCAAAAGAATATTATACACAGAAACAACAATAAGGCATGATGATCAATTGGAAATGACTTTACTGTTATCAACAAGGCAAGGATCCAGGACAACTCCAAGGGAATCAAGATGAAAAAGGTTATCCACTACCAAAGAAAGAACAGATGGAATACAGATTGAAACATACCATTCTTCACTTTATTTCCTCCATGAATTTTTCTCTAGTATAAGGAATATGTATCTTCTTTCACATGACCAGCATGGAAACATGTATTATATTATAATATATGTGTTATATATATTATGTATAATATATATATATATATATATATAAACATTTTATTACCTGCCTTCTGGGGAAGAAGGAAGGGGTTGGAGGGAGAGAAAAAAGAGACATAGGTTTTTGGGCACCAGCTAATATTAGTGAGAATTTGTTTCTCTTGGATAAGTATATTTATTATCATTTACTACATATACATAACAAATCATATGTATTACATATTGTATTATATATAAAAATTTAAGATAAGTGGTAAAAAATAAAGAAATCTGAAGTAAGAGGTGGAATTAGGGTCTTGGGGAGCCTAGTTCTCTTATTGAAAAGGCATCCCAAGCCAAATTGTGAGAGTAGGTAAAGAATAGTTTTGACAAATTTCATCAACCCCTATTGTAATAACTGACTAATCACTGTGTTAGATAAAAATTCTGTCATTTAATCCTTAACCCTGTAAGGTAGATGCTAATATTATGTCATATATATACACATATATATATATATAATCTCAAAGCAAATAAGTGATTTACCTATGTTCATAGTGCTAATGAATGTCAGAAGGGAAATTTGAACTCAGACCTTCTGACTCAAGATGCAACACATTTCAAACTACATGTATGGTATTTTTCACCACAGAGAGAAAAATTAGAAAGCACTAAAAACAACAGTGAATCATCTATTGGAATAAATGAATTGTTTTTATTTTTAACATTTAAAATGTATTTATTAAATATGCAATGTCAAAAATCATTTTTGTACATTTCTAATATGACATATAACTGACTTAAATTTTCAAATATTTTCTAGTTTTATTTAATATTCCCACTATTTATGGATTTGGAAAAGCCTATTATGTGAAATCACATTATTCAATTTCATTTGCACTAAAAGCCAGAGATGAAATATCTAGGTGACACTTTCACAAGTTCCTTCTACTTCCAGGACTCAGGATTAGTTTACATAGCTGTGCCTGTGCTTAGCAGGCTGCAAGTCCTCAAACATTTCATTTTAAAAAAACAAATACCAATTCACTTTTTAAAAAATCCATAAATCCTATTCGACCAGCCACCATCTTAATATTTTCTAATTCTGCCACTAACTCATCATTTGGCCTTGGGTGAGTGACTTTGCACCTCAATTTCCTCATCTGTAATATAAGGTGGTTGAACTAGATCAGTGGTTCCTAAACTTTTTTGGCCTACCGCCTCCTTTCCAGAAAAAAATATTACTTAATGTCCCCTGGAAATTATTAAACTATTTATTGAACTCAGAATAGAATGTAATACCAAAAGAAAGTGTAGCCATCACCACTTTCCTGGATGGCTGCAGCACCCACCAGGGGGCAGTCGTGCCCACTTTGGGAATCACTGAACTAAATGATGATTTAGGTTCCTACCTGCTCAAATGTTGGGTAAAGCTAAAATTATATTTTTAAAAATCATATATTAAATGCAGATGAAATCATGCAACATTTCACTTGTTTATTTCTTTTTTTGTTTTGAGTTTAGTTTTATATGATTATTCTCTTACAAAAATGTGGAAATATGTTTTGCATGATGATACATGTATAACCGAGATCAAATTGCTTGCCAGCAATGAAAAAGGGGAGGGAAGAGAGGAAGGAAGACAATTTGTATCATATAACTTTGGAAAAATTTATGTGGAAATTTGTTATTACATGTAATTGGTAAAAAAAACAAATCTTTATAATTAAAAACTATAAATACATATTCAAATCAATATGGGAGTCTCAAAATTTTCACATTTTTCTACTTATATAATTTTTTGGACCCAAACTTGTTGGAGGGAGGCTTTTTTTCTCTCGCTCTCTCTCTCTGCTATCCAAAAACAAACAAAAGGATTTCTTTCTTGGTTTCATTGATTCACTAGTATTAATAGGCAAATACTTTGGAGACTTTTTTCCCCCAGATCAGAAAAATTAAGCCCAAACACCAAGTGGGACAGAAAGTAACATGAAATATGCAGTTTGGCTGTTTTCCTAAAGGTCTCCTGTGTCCAAGAGGCAGATTTTTCTCATCTAAAATGTCTGTGGTGTTGGGCTCAACTGTAATTCATTCCACTGTAGGTTTTTAAGCTAGTAAACTTGCCACATTTGTGTTTTCCTCCAAATTATAGCTAGCTTTAGGGCCTGGGGAAACTAGAACCATGCCTTTTCCAATGCTAATGTCTACCTTTGCTTTGGGTTTCTAGCATGGACAAGCTCTAAGACTCCTGGGAATGATAAACTACACAGGAACTTACCCTCATTCAAAGCCTTACTCTCCCTTCCTACCACCAACAGCACTGTGGTCAGAGCCAGGCTGAATTGGTTGGGCTACTAATTCATTTGAGGCTATATTTTTTTTTCCAGCAACTAACACTTCATTAAGTTGAAATGGTTTCATTATGAAAGGAAATATTCACAGAGAATTCAACTTATGAATGGAAAATGACTAAGTTTCCAACCAGTTTGCTTCAGACCTAAATGTAAAGCTTATTAAAAATAGTTTGTGATTGAGGTGATTTTTTTTAATCACTGCAGAAGGAAATGGAAGGTATTTGTAAGCTTTTAAGTTTACCACAAAGGAATAAAGGCAGCATATAAAACAACATAATTGCTTTTTTAAAATGTGTCATTAGCTTCTATTTAATGGAAAGTGAACAGATGTATATATGAATTGAAGTGTTTATATGTATTTGTTTATATATGTGTGAACTTATAAAGACATATGTGTACACATTTGTATATATGTCTGTGAAAAAATATATACTGTATTTGGTAATTGTGTATGTTAATATACATCATAAATGTTTGTATCGATGCATATAATTTACCTAATGGATTTTGTTTTCTAAATTCAGTATCTTGAGCTAATAGAGATTGGCATGGAAGGGAGAGGAAGTGACTTAACTCTCTTCACTGATCTCCATTTGGTATTTTTTTCTGCAACAGCACCATGCTTAAATAGAGAGAAGGTTGCAGCAGAAATAAGAGCATATACCGTTGAAGTTTAAATCAGTCTAAAAATGCAAGTCTGACAGGTAAACTGATAGTGAATCTTTGGGGAAGAAGGTGGAATTTTCCCTGTTTCAGCCCTGTTTCATTACAATATATAAATGTAACCAAGTTACTTGTCCAACCACCAGCCACATGAATCAGCTCCAGTGCTCTCTGTTACAAGACACATCTTACAACAGCTAATCAGTGTTTCTAAAATGACTAGGGACATAGAAACAGATGACAGCCTGAGGTAGAGAATTTATAGTGGCAACTTCACTCTCAGATCCTCAAGAGATTTCTTCTTTACATTTGCCAGTCACCTTCCTCTAGCCAAATTCTCCAACATTTTCTAGCTCTCTTTTAGGTATTTTCTTCCCCAGTAGACTGTAAGCTCCTAGAGGGTGGGGCCTATTATATTTGATTATATTTGTACAATTCTTGCTTAAGACAGTGCCAGACACAAAGTATGTACATAACAAATTATGTATCAGAAAAAAATACCCCTAAAGACATACTCAATAAGTAATTATTCAGCATCTGAAAAGGAAGAACTCCCCATTTCTCAGGCAATCCAGTCCACTTTGGGACAATTCTAATTGTTAGTAATTTTTTTCTTCTAAAATTCAAACTATTTTTATCTCTCTGAAACTTCCATCAATTGATCTGGGTATACTTGATATTTCTCACACATGATGTCCCATTTCCCATATCTGTGCTTTTTCATTATCAAAAATGGTGGTTTCGGGAGCCAGCTGGGTAGCTCAGTGGATTGAGAGTCAGATCCAGAGACAGGAGGTCCTGGATTCAAATGTGACCTCAGACACTTCCTAGCTATGTGACTCTGGACTTAATCCCCACTGCCCAGCCCTTACCACTCTTCTGCCTTAGAACCAATGCCCAGCATTGATTTTAAGATGGAAGGGTTTAAAAAAAAAGAAATGGTGGTTCTACAAACTCTTAAATCATAGAATCTCTGGATTTCTTTAAGACTCAGCTCAAAAATTTCTTTCAAGGGCTCATTCTCAGTGCCACCTGCTAGAACTGTTCAAAAAAGGCTAGTGCCTTCTTTTTAAAGTTACATTCTATCTATTCTGTATCTATCATGTGTGTAATATATATATATATGTATATATATATACATATATATATAAGTATGTATATATGTGTATTAGTATATGTATATATATATATGGTTGATTATTATCCTTTATTTCAAAGACCAATGACATTATGGGGTGATACCTTGACTTCTAAATGAATTTAATTTAAATGAGGCAGATTTGCACCTTCCAGAGTCATTGAAGTCCAGTGGCAAGACAAGGGCCATGACACCCAGTGATGGCACTGTATGACCTTGTCTTCTTGTTGTCTAATCAAGCCCCAAGAGCTCTGCAATTCCTGCTTCTGCCACCTTCATGGCTATTGGAGCAAATTGTTCTTGTCTGTCCCTTTTTCCAGAGAGAGATTTCACATGTGATTACATATATATATATATATTTTTTTTTTTGTCTTGCCTATGTGTGTGTGTGTGTGTATATATATATATATATATATATATATATATATACATTGTCTTGCCAATGTACTTAAATGACTCTGGAAGAGAGAATGAGGCTGACTGATGACTTTGTGGAACTCTGCCTCACTTAAATTTAGTTCACTCAGAAGTCAAGATAGCACCCCACGATGTCATTGATATTTGAAAACAAAGGACAACAACCACCACAAAAATACACATACTCACACACATACACATATGTATATATATACATAAATACATTTATATCTAACACATGTGTACATATAGATACAAATGATTATATCTAGATACAAATAAAGATATATATGAATATAATATGTAATTATATAAATATTAGATACATATTCATAGGCCTAGATAGATAGACAGACAGACAGACAGACAGACAGATAGATAGATAGATAGATAGATGGATAGATAGATAGATAGATAGATGGATGTAGGGATATAGATATAGGTACAGGCATATATACATATATACATATATGCATCCAAATACATATATATATATATATATTTTAACATTAAGATATAAGGCCCTTGGTGTATGTAGTGCTTAAGAGTATCTTGCATTGAATAAGTGCTTAATAAATGTTTGTTGATTGAGATGGTCTCTGTTGAAAAGTATTTGTTGACATGAAAAATACAACATATATCCAGGAATATTGTCCAAGCCAGAACCAAGAGTGTGGAGCATATTATAAATGGGAATTTGAGAGGATGACTAGGATAATTAAGCACTGCTATCCTGATTGTCGGTTAAATGAGATGAAATTTAGTCTGGAGACAGCTAGATATAAAGCACTAAGAATAAGATTCCCTCACTCCTCCGTTAACATTGGTAATACCACCTCAAGGTGAGTTTCAAACTTTAATATGTGACTCTTTCCTTCTGCCTCTTTGACCAAGTCCCTATCTATCTACCATCCCATACTGTCCTATCTCTTGGTAGAAGGTAAAGGTCTTCTTACTGTCAAGCTTTTTCAATTTCTCTTTTTCCTATATTACATAGTACCCATACTTCCCAAAATATACATTTCTAACTAAAATAAACTCACCAGAGTATTATACTAGTCCCAGATAAGTGGTTTTCACTCCTTGAGTGTCAGATCATTATGTGACTGACAATATTTAAGAGGCAAATGGCAGAAGAGATTCTATGGCTTCTCTTAATCCCAAATGCACAAATGTTCTATAATTATATCTAAAACAGATATTGGCCAAATATATAATGCCTTCAGCACCCAGGGCATTATGACCCCTTGACAATCAAAAAGGAGAGAAAATATATGTATATGTGTATGTACAAATATATGCATATATATATACATAAATGCATACATACATACAGAGAAGTGGTATTACATAATAAATAGTGTTAAACCCAAAGCCAGAACAACCTAGAGTAATGTTCAAATGCCACCTCTAATATATAATAGCTATGTGACCCTAAGTAAGTCACTTAACTTCTCAGCAATCTAGGTAACTCTAAAACTACACATTGAGGAGAAAATATTAGCATTCATCATTAGAAAAAGTTTTCATATTATTCAAGAATTTCCTTTATGACTGAAAATGAAGACTCAATCTCTATCTCCAGGCCTTATGGTCATATGTATATATATAATATATATATATATATACATATATGTGTGTCTGTGTGTGTACATATATGCAGCTCAAAGACAGCTGATGATAAGCAATTAATTTTGTTCTTGGATTATGGTATTAAACTTTTGTATGGGTACTTTTTAAAGCTAATGTCTTTCTATTTTAATACAATCCCATTTCAAGGTAGTCAACAAAAAAATAAACAAAAACAAAACAGACAAATGAACAAAAAAGCCTTGCCTGTTACCTTCGAACACAAGGGATTACAAAGTTTTAATTAAAAACCATTGTGTCCATATGACCATAAATGTTGATTCATTTTTCTATTTCTGGATGTCAATCAAGACTCTAACTTTCATTGCCTTTTAAATAGCTGTGAAAGTCTTTGTGAAATCCAAGAGATATTTATTCCAAATAACTTTTTTTACATGAATTGTAGGGGGTCTTTTCAGCAATCGGACTCTGACTGAAGGTCATGTAATTCTCACATGCATCCTGCAGCTAGAGTATTCGCAATAGAGATCAGTGAACCCACTGACCATAATGTTCCTAGTATAAATACTTATCTGACATTCTTATTGCAACAGAAATTCAGACTCTGGACAAGTCCCTCAATGCTCACTTGGAAATATTCCCAGGCTTACTGATGTTCGCTTGTTAACTCCAGGAAGAGATTCTGGGTTTTTCTAAATTTATCTGAGGATGAAGCCACTCAGGGGAGTAACTACAATCTACAATCCATTTATAGTCAGACTTTGCAAGGACATGCAGACTGAAATCTTCCTGCAGTTGTCCAAGGCAGAAAGTATTCACTTCTCAAATCCAAATAGATATTTACTTACCTCATGTGGTTTCTTAGTCTCATATTAACACTTTCAAATGTTCACTGAAGACTACCAAAGTTAGTTTTTCAGTTGTCAAAATGAAAATTAAAATATTAAGATCTTGTATTCTACAGAGTACAGCATCAGTAACCTCCTCCCCCCAAATTTTCCTTCCTTCCTTCTTCCTTCCTTCTTTCCTTCCTTCCTTTTTCCTTCTTTCCTTCTTTCCTTTCTTCTTCCTTTCTTCTTTCCTTCCTTCTTCATTCCTTCCTTCCTTCCTTTCTTCTTCCTTCCTTCCTTCTTTCCTTCCTTCTTCATTCCTTCCTTCCTTCCTTTCTTCTTCCTTCCTTCCTTCTTTCCTTCCTTTCCTTCTTTCCCTAGTACATAACAAAATGTCTTGCATATAGAAAGTGCAACATAGATATTTATTGAGCCAAATTAAATTGAACTGGTTCCAAATAAGAAAAAAAGCTCTTTACAAAATGACTTTTTCATATTATCTTCAAATTAAGGCACCCTCATTTAGCATAGATATATTGATAATGAAAGCTAAGAAGAGGCTAGCAAAGCCAAATAGTGTTTTACAAAAAGTTCTTTATTTTTCTATTACCTTGGACTCCTTACAACATTCCATAATTACAACTTTTTTTCTAGTATGAAAGTATTTCTCGGTTTAATGCAGTATAGTGATATTAGCAGTTGTGTTCTTCACCCTTCTTATTTGGTTAATAGGTGCAAGCAAGCCCAATAGAAGACTGACATGGTTATAATTCATTCTTGCCTATAGCATCTCCTGAAATAAATATAATAGATAAAAGGAAGGCAATTAATTTCCGCTGAGATTTAACTGAACTGAGAAAAGTCCCCTGTCTAGAAAATAGACAATTTTAGATTTTAAATGAATCTGAAGTAATTTGCAAGGTTACACACTAAAACATATTTAGAATGATCACATGTATTAAAAATTGTCACATCACATATCTCATATTAAATACAGATAACCTTTCATTATAATTTTCTGAAAACTGAAAAAAGTACCAAAAATTTGTTTTTATTTTTTAAGTTTTATTAAACTTAACCAGAAGACCAAGTTAGGAATGTGATGACATCAAAGAAGAAAAGGCAAATATTATCCATCCCTGTTTCCCTTCTCTTCTCTCCTAAAAAAAAGTTTCAGATTGGGAAAGCTGGAGGGAATGATAATAAATAATAGGTAAATGAAGGGGCTAGAGATTTATTGGATGCCCTAAATAAATTTAACTAACCAGGACCAAGTAAACTACATCCAAGGGTACAGAAGAATTTGTGATATCATTACGGAGGCATGATGAGAACACTTTAAGAAATTAAAGATAGTCCTAGATGTGCTATGGAAATAGAGTTAGAAAGATGTTCCAACTTTCAAATATGGAAGGTGATAAATAGTTCAAACTACAGATCACTAAACTCCATTTATTTCCTTTTAACATTACATCACAAAGATTGTATCCAGAACTCATGGGTAGTAGTGGTGCTGGTGGCAGCAGCAGTAGCTGTGGAAGCCACAGACCCTGTGGGGGAATCTTGAGGAGATCAGGACAAAATGGAAAAGTAAGAAACACTTGTAGCCTGCCAGTTACTCTCCAAATGAAGAAAGAGAACGAAAATGCCTGAAAACAAATACTGGAACAGCAGAATCAATAGAAGGAGTGAAGCAATGCTCCAGCCCAGAAGAATGAGGAAAAAGCAAGGAGGACTCATCTTACTGAATCAGTATTAAACAGGACCTAACAACTTCTGCATGAAAGTATCAGAAGGCATGGAATGTGATATTCTGTAAAACAAAGATGTAGGCCTACAAACAAAAATCACCAATCCAGAAAAATGGAGCATAATACTCCAGAGGAAGAAATGGACATTTAATGAAATAGAGGAATCCCAGGCATTCCTGATGAAATAACCATAGCTAAAAATAAAATTCAGTGATCAAATCTGACAATCAAAAGAAGCTTGAAAAGGTAAACAGAACTAACCAAATCCATGCATAGGAAAGTGGTTACCAGGCTACTTAAGATTTCTCTAACACAAAAGATACCTGAAGTACTTCATATACTTAAAGTAATCAAGGAAAACAAAAAGGTTAAATTGATTACATTACAAATAAGGTGATAGCTAAGCTGATTAAGATATCTATGATATTTGCAATACCTAAGATAACTAAAGAACTTGGGGCACTTAAGGCACTGAATATGCTTAAGAATTCTATCATGAGTAGGGTAATGAATAGGAGCATATATAGCAATGCAATGACCCAGGACAATCCAGAGGAATTTATGAGAAAAAATACTATGCACATCCAGAGAAGAACTGTGGGAACAGAAACACAGAAGAAAAACATGATCAATCATGTGGTTCAATAAGGATATGATTACTGTTTTGAGGTTAAAAGATCACTCCATTTCAAATATAAATAACATGGAAATAGGTTTTGAACAATGATACGTGTGTAACCCAGTGGAACTTCTTGTCATCTCTGGGAGGGAAGGAGAGAAGGCAAGGGAAGGGGGGAATCATGAATCATGTAACCATGGAAAAAATATTCTAAATTTTTTTAAAAAAGAAAGAAATGATAAAGAATATGATCACAAAAACCTTATATGAAGCCATGCAAAGTAAATTGAGCAGAACTGGGAGAAAGATGAACATAGTAACAGCAATAATATAAGATGAGCAATTGTGAATAATTTAACTATTATCAACAAGACAAGGATCCAGGACAACTCCAAGAGATTCATGACAAAAAAAGGATATGAACCTCTAAAGAAGGAGCAGATAGAGTATAATAGATTAATATTACAGTAGAGTAATAGATTTCTCTATTTTTGTTCAATGTACCTTGGTTGATCATACAATACCATTCTTTACTTTTTTCCTTGATGAATTTTTCTCTAGTGTAGGCAATGTGTTTCTTCTTTCACAACATAATAAACATGAACATATTTATTTTAATATATAATAAATATCATTATATTTATTACATATATTAAATAATATATGGTAAATATTTAATATATAAATTATTTTAATATATAATGAAATACCATGAACATGCAATATTTATATATATAAAATCTATATAACAGTGATGGCAAACCTTTTAGAGATCCAGTGCCATGTTCCCCCTAACACGACACTGCCACCTTACCCCAGACAGGGGAGGGAGGAATAGGGAGGGAGGAGGCACTAAGGTTCTTGGAGAGGGGGAGGGGAGTGTCTCAAGGGTTCCACTCCCCTCCAGTTCTTCTCCCTTAAAACATAGCTCTTCTCCAACCCTGCAATGGGAATTGCCTTTGCCACAGACTCAATAAACTGCTGTCTTCTGTACCCTCGCATGAGCATGTGAGCCACCCACCTTACCCCAGACAGGAAAGGGAAGAAGTGCTCCCACTGGGCTGCTGGGCAGAGAGGTAGATGATGTGAAAAAAATGTCCTCAGGTATATAAGGAGAAATGGGAGGGGAGTAACTCTGACCCCCCCAAAAAACCCAGCTCTCAATTACTCTGGCTTTCTAGTAATGACCTTTGGCAAGTGATGGCATAGGTATCCACAGAAAGGGCTTTGTCTACCCACTTTGGCACGCCTGCCATAGGTTCATCACCACAGCTATATAATATCAATTTTCTTCTTGGGAAAAGGGAGTAGTATGAGGGAGAGAAAGGGAATTCAAAATGATAGAAAGCAGATTTTTAAAAAATTGTATTGACATTACCTGGAAAAAATAAAAAATTATTATTAAAAAATTCCATCGCAGATTACTGATAGTAGGGTTTACAAACACTTACAAAGGGCAAAAGTGATCTTTGTAATAAAAATTAAATTTCACAAGGTTCTTTAAGTTTTGAAATGTGTTTTGCATACTTTAAATTCATTCTTACAGAAACTCTATGACATAGGAACAAATAGTTTTACTGTCATTTTACAGATGAGGAAAATAAACTTCAAAGAGTTTGATATCAAGCAGCCAGTAAATAATAGAAGTGGAATTTAAACTAAGATCTTTTGAGGAGGTGGAGCCAACATGATGGCTTAGGAGCACCTAAAAACATAACTTTTTTAAACAATCCTTCCAAAACAATATTTATATCACATTTCAAAGGAAAAAAATCCAAACCCAACAAGAAGTCATGAGACTCTCCCACTGAAAACAACTTGAAAGGTAGGCACAGTCTGCCTATTTTCATGGGAAAAGGGAGAGACACCCTCCTCCACACAGAAACAACAGCCACAAAGGATCACTTCTGACCCACCACATATGACCCAGGGCTCTTAAAATGGTGACTGGCAGGGAGTAACTTGGGGGAGCCATCAGATGAAACACCCTCACCCACCTGTGCCAAGACCTTCAAAAAAGACTATGTCAGGAGTTGGCAATGTATGGCTCTCGAGCCATATCTGGCTCCACCTCCCAACCAGCCAGTCCAGGCAGAGCCCCAGGATGTGCCCCTGGGGGCCCTTCAGCCCCCACCCCATATTCCAGCACCTTCCACCACCATCCTCCTCCTTCCACAGGCATTTATGGCTCTCACGGCCAAAAAGGTTGCCGACTGTTGGTCTATGCGATACCCAGGCAAAGAAAGTAGCTGCAAGGGTTCACCTCTGACCCATCATAAGTGGTACAGGGCTATAACAAGGACTGGCAGGGAGGAACAGGGAGTGAAGGTACATCTTGAAGGATACCTCCAGTCCCTGGATACAGTGAAAAATTTGCCCCAGGGAAAGCTAACTCAGTAGGTTACCTCAACCAGTTGAATCTAATTTATAATCAAATGATTAAGAAAAGGGAAGATTTGGCCTCAGGGCAGAACAGTCCAAACACTCTGCTTCAGTAAATCAACAGAGGGGCAAATCTATATAGTCCATAAGGGGAAGAAAAAAAGTAAATAAAATGATTAAAGAGAAGGTGGGGAAAAGTCATAATTGAAAGCTTCTGGGGGGTAAGGGCCAGAGAAGAGAACCAGAGCGTAAGGATAAGATCCAGGAAACATCATGCAAAGCTTCAAAAAATCAGGGATTTGGATGAGAACTATGGAGGACCTCAAAAAGGAATTTAAAAATCAAATAATACAGGTTGAAGAAAAATTGCAAAAGGAAAATAGTAGCCTGAAAAGCAAAATAGGTCATCTGGAAACAGAGACACAGTCATTGAAAGCCAAAATTGATCTGCTGGAAAATGACACACCAAAAAAAAAAAAAAAAAAGTCAGAAGAGAAGAATTCCTTGGGCAATTAGAAACTAATGACCTCATAAAACATCAAGATATAATAAAACAAAATCAAAAGAATGAAACAATTGAAGATGATATGAGAAACCTCATTGATAAAACAACTGACCTGGAAAATAGATTCAGGAGAGACAATTTAAGAATCACTGGACTACCTGAAATCATGACCAAAATACAATCTTAAACATCACACTACAGGAAATTATTCAAGAAAAGTACCCTGAAATCCTTGATCATGAGGGTAAAATAGAGACTGTAATCTCTACAGATCACCTCCAGCATTAAATCCCTAATTGACAACTCCAGGAAGGTCATAGCCAAACTAAAAAATTCCCTAGCCAAGGAAAAGATTCTGCAAACTGCTAGAAAGAAACAATTCAGATATCATGGAACATCAATTAGGATTGCACAGGATTTGACAGCATCTACCCTAAAGGACTGGAAGTCATGGAATATGATATTCCAGAATGCAAAGAAACTGGGACTACAACCAAGAATCAACTACATAGCAAAACTGACTATATTCTTTTGGGAGAAAGTATGGTCATTTAATAAAATAGGAGATTTCCAAGCATTCCTAAAAAAAGACCAGACCTAAACAGAAATTTTGATGCCCAAATAAGGAATTCAAGAGAAACATAAAAAGGCAAATAAGACAGAGGAAAAAATTTAAGGGCTCCAATAAGATCAAATGGTATGTATTCTTATATGGAAAGATGATATCTGTAACTCTTAAAAATATTATTATTATCATAGTATCTAGAAGAAGTATATGTAGAAGGTGCAGTGGTAAGCTGTTTAGGATGATATGTCAAAAAACACCAAAAACTGGGGTGAAAAAAGAGTATAATACTAAAAGAAATGGGAAAAGAGGTAAAATGGGGTAAATATATTACATAAAAAAGCGTAGGTTGGGGAAAGGGGAGAAAACCAATATAATGGGAGGGAGGAAGAGGTTGGCAACAGGTAATGCTTAAAACTCACTCTTATTGGAATTGGCTCAGAGAGGGAAGAATAGTCAGATCCATTGGGGTACAGAATTGTCTCTTGCTCTATAGAGAAACAGAAAGATAATTAGAAAGGGGATAGAAGAAGGAGAGTAATACAGGGGAGGGAGGCATCCAAAAGGTCCTATAGCAAAAGAGGAATAAGAAGGGAGGTGGTGAGAAGGGGAGTTATATTAGAGAGGGGAAAGGGAAGATACTGACTAAACTGAGATCTAACTTCAAGTCCATTCTACTCTACAACATCAAAGTGCCACCATGAATTTAATAAGAATGAATCAATGGGCAGCTGGGTAGCTCAGTGGAGTGAGAGTCAGGCCTAGAGACAGGAGGTCCTAGGTTCAAACCCGGCCTCAGCCACTTCCCAGCTGTGTGACCCTGGGCAAGTCACTTGACCCCCATTGCCCACCCTTACCAATCTTCCACCTATGAGACAATACACCGAAGTACAAGGGTTTAAAAAAAAAGAATGAATCAAGACAGACTAATGCTAAATGTCACTTGATAGGGAGACTGTTTAGATATTAAGGGTACAGAACTAAAAGGAGATACATGGAAATATCTCTGTGATGTAACTTTTCTCGAATTCCCATGATAATAATATAGAACCAGAGAGAAAAGAGGAGAAAAGTTATAATTGAGCCTCTATATGCCTGCCAGGGTAGAAAATAAATGAAAAATAATTTTAAAAAATTTTATGATCAGGCAGTGTACTAGGAACTAGGAATGTGGGATAGGGCCCAGATCTATGATTTTCTTGAAATACGGTAATACAAAATGTGAGGACTTCCTCTACCAAAGCAGGTCAACAATTTCTCTGTAATTTGCAGTCTTAGAGAGATGAATAAATCAATAAGAAGCTAAGCAACTTGCCTAGAATCACACTGTCAGTATTTATCAGAGGCAATATTTAAAATGAGTACTTTCTGACTTGAAGCCACTTTTAACTCTATCTCTACAGAATTTGTGTTTTAAGAAAGGGAGATAACATATAACAGAAGGAAGACCAAAGAAGGAAATTTTGCTTAGAGAAGTCACAGGATGATGAATTTATCTATCAGTTGAAAAAGTCTAACTTTGGAATTTGCCTAAAGTCCTTAGGAGTTGTTGAGATCCTACTAGAAATAGGAACAAGAAAATCTTTCAAATTCTATGTCAAAGCTGAAATACATTGGGGCTTATATTATATATAAAAAATATAAGATATTTTTTGGTACATTGTCAATGTTGATTCAAGACCATACTGAATGCTGTCAATAGAAATTACCTTTCCAATACAGTAACTTGACCTATTTCCCCCCATTCCCAAGATTTATTATTATGGATAAAGTTGATGATGAGGACACATTATTATATCACCTTCAAATGATCAATCATCAACAAGTTCTCAAATCATAATTACAATATTAAAAGCTTCAACATTGGATGATACATTTTAAGAACAGAGAATCTGGAGAGTGTTCACAAGGGAAATCAAGATGGTGAATAAAAAAAAATCCCAGAAATCATGTCAGATGCAGAAAGTTTGCAGAAAATGGGGGTATAAAAATGGGGGAAATAGTGTGGATATTAGATTAATACTCATGAAATATTTAAAAGGATGACATCTGTAAGAGGAATTAAATAATCTGTGGCTCCCAAAGACAAAGTAGAGCCAGTAACTAAATGTAAAATTTGATTTTTTTGAGTAGTAAGTGATTTTTCTATCACTGGGAGTTATAGCATCATAAGATTATAAATTTAACTCTAAAAGGAACATTAGAGGTCAAGAAGCTCAATCCCTTTATTTTACAGATAAGAAAATTGAGACTGAGACAAGTTGAGTCACTTCTCTAATAAGCCCGGGGAGTAAATGATAGAGTTAGAACTGAAATTGGAGTCTTCTAATTTCTAATGTATTATCTTTTCTGTATCAGATTGGTAAGTCATGATTTAATTAGGATTCTGAAAGAGGGAAAACATTTGAAGAGATGAACTGTTTTTTTTTCACTCAGATTCTTCAATCTTCCATATTAATTTTGGCTTATATAATTTTTCAAATGCTTTATGTTCTTCAAGTCTTTATTTTCCAAGGTCAGATATATCTTTTCAGTGTGTGTGTGTGTGTGTGTGTGTGTGTGTGTGTGTGTGTGTGTGTGCCAGTGGGTGATGAATGAATGTTAGATAGTATAATGCAACATTTATAGTGGCAATAAAATAACTAGAATTTGTATACCATATTAAAGTATGTAAAGTCCTCTGATTACATTATCTCATATTAGCCTCATTTAAATTCATTATCTTTTCCCTAAAATTTTATGAATTCCCATTTACTATCAAGGAAATCAACATCCTTCAAATCCTCTTGCTGAATTATCCTTAACTCCTTATTCTCACTGATTCCATATTGGTTGGCAAAGATTATTGTTTATGTTCCCATAAGACCTCTTGTAGTCATCATCTCACCCAACAATGACCATCCTTGTTGAATCCTTCTGAAATCCTGCAATAGCACCTAGTCTCTCTACCTCATGTCTTTTCCTACCACATTATCCACATAGCTGCCAAATGATTTTCAGTAAGTACAGATCTAATTATGTAACTCTCAAATTTAATTCCATTGTCTCTCAATTACTTCTAGGAGCAACTGTAAGTTTCTTTGTTTGGAAGTTAATCTTAACAAGCTGACTCATCACTACCTTTTCAATCTTTTTATATATTTGTTTTTTGTATATGCTGTAAAGGTTAAATTTAGTGGTTGGACTTAAATTATGTGAAATAACATTTTCCACTCTATTTTGTAAATAAACATCTATCTTGAGATATAATAACTAGATATAATAACTAGATATAATAAATGCTAGATATAATTATAGTGGTTATTACTATAATTTTTATACCTATTTGTTACCAATATTCCCCAAATTAGAATGTAAGAGCCTATAGGACATTTCTCTTTGTATCTCCATGCTAAATACAATACTTCTGTTCAGTTATTTTTAAGTACTGTCCCTTTCTTGATAATGCTGTTTGGTGTTCTCCTGGAAAAGATACATTTACATTAAAACATCATAAAAAAGGATGGTAAGCAGGGGCAGCTAAGAGGCTCAAAGATTGGAGAGCCAGACCTAGAAATGGGAGGTCCTGGGTTCAAATCTAGCCTGAGATACTTCCTAGCTGTGTGACCCTGGGAAGTCACTTAACCACCATTGCCTAGCCCTAAGTACTCTTCTGAGAAGAAAGGTAAGAGGTTTAAAAAAAAAAGGAAATGGCATTTTAAAAAAAGAATTTAAAATGTGTGCTCTTAGAGGAAAAGAGAAGTGACAACAGTATCAAAAACTGGGGCAAGGGCAAAATGAATGAGAATGAGAACTAGGGGGACAAAAAGGATATTGGATCTGCTGATTAGAATGTCATTGGCAATTTTAGAAAAAGTCACATCAGTAGTATTAGGAATGAAAGTCTGATTTCAAGAGAATGATAAGAGTGGGTAATGAGCAAGTAGTAGAAACTGATGTAGATAATTTTTCCCCATGTAGTTTAAAGTAAAGGGGAGGAGAAACAGTAGTGAAAATTACAAAAAGACAAAATATATAAAATTATAAAGCAACTTTCTGTACTCTGGATTTCATTGGTCAAACTGTTTCCTTTTTAATGAATGATAATGTGCATTTTAATAAAAACAAGTGATAAAATTCTAGAATTATGACTTTTATAATCCAGTATTATAATTATACTATAATAGTATTATTTTGTACATGGTCAAACCTTCCTATTCAAAGGAAAGTTCATATGGCCAGTTCCTCCATAGTTAAGTAAGGATTTTAGAGATGAACGTAAATTAAATTCAATCTGGGCCCATAACATAATCTTTAAGCAAAATATAGTGACAATAGTCAAGAGGATTCCTTTCTTTCTCTAGTCAAAACTCTAGAAGAGAATTGATGCATGAAAAAGTGCATAATAATAGCTCACACTTCCATGATGACTTTAAGATTTCTCAAGTATTTATTAAGATTTATCAAGATTTTATTAAGTATTTAATATAAGATAATCATTGTGCTTTACTGGGAAAAAAAAGAAATACAAAAATATAGGGCCCACCCTTAAGAAATATGATAAAAATGAGGCTCAGAGTAATTATGTGTCTTGCCCCAGATCACACAAATAGTAAGTGCATGAGTGGACATATTGAGCCCAATTTTTCCTTGCTCCATGTCTAGGACTCTAGTTTAATGAGTCATGCTAAAAATAACATGCAATCATGAGTAGTATAAACCAGTATAGAGAACTGTGTAACAAATTTAGGGACTTGGGGTGGGGATAAGAAGGAATTATTGAAAAGAAAAGAAAACAGTACAGGAAAAACTTACTCTGCAATAAAATTAATAAAAGAAAAAAGAAATAATTATCAAATTATGTCATTCCTATGCTATCCTTTTAAATTAAATCTACTTTGAACTAACAAAAAGTTATTCTCTCCCTCCCATATTCTACTATATAAAAAAAGAAAAAGAAAATCCCTATAATACAGTGATCTCTCACTCATCAAGGGAGTTACATTCCAGAAAGCCCCTAGAATAGGTGAAAATCCATGAAATATCAGTGTTATATTTATTTTATTATTTTTATAGATTTTAAAACTTTATATACCCTTTCCACTCTCCTATAAACCTTTTCCACACTCTTATTAACCTACACAGTCATTGAGACAATCATCGCCCAGGATACCTAACACAGTGCTGTGGTTGGTCATCTTTCATTCCATCAGCCAATAGTGTAACTTTGAGATAGAGAATTAGATATATATATTTTTTAAAACCCACAATACAGTGAATCTTCGATAAGTGAACCATGATATAGAGAGGGATGACTGTACTCTTGTCTACCAAAACACATTTTCTTATTGATTGTGTTTTAAATTATGTTTCACTTTATATTCTGAATCCTTTACTTCTCTTGTCAGGATATACTTTATATAACTTATTGAAATCATAATTGGTCATTGCACTGATTAAAGGCTCATGACATTCAAAGTAACTTGTTTCTCGAATGTTATTATATAAATATAAATTGTTTATCTGGTTCTCCTCACTTCATTCTTCATCAGTTGATCTAATTCTTTTTATATTGATTTCATAGTATAAATTATTCTGGTTCTGTTAACTACACTCAAATTAGTTCAAAAAAGTCTTTCCATGTTTGTTTGGTTTTTTAAATGAACTTCATCAGTTTAACAGCACAAATATCATGATTTGTTCAAACATTCTTATTTGACAGGAATCCCTTAGAGTTTTGGTTTGGTTTGGTTTTTGCCACCATGAAGAGCTGCTAAATATTTTGTTTTTGTACATAAAGTGATATGTCCCCTTCCTTTGATATTTTTGGAGCTATAGGCCTATAAATTCTATAACTGAATAAAAGGGAATGGGCTTTTCAGTAACTTTTTTTCTGTCTAATTCCAAATTGCATTCCAGAATGATTTATACCTCTTTTAACAGTATATGAATATTCTCATTTTCTCACAACTACTCCAGTAATTATCATTTTCCTTTACATTTCATTAATTTGAATTACACTACTTATTAGTAATTTGAGATTGTTAAATATTTAAGTCTATATGTAGCCTAGGTTTCAATCATTACAACTATGTCTAAACCATTTGTCATTTGGAAAAAAGACTTTTTCTTTTAAATTTGAATCCGTTTCTTTCACATCTTGAAAATGAGACCTTAAGCAGAGAAATTTGATGCAAACCTATTCTCTAACTTAACACTTTTCCTTTAATCTTATTTCCATTTGATTAATTTTTGTAAAAAACTTTTAAGTAATTAAAATTCCCCATTTAGTCTTCTGTGATCTTCATCATCCCATATTTGGTCATTACCTCTTCTCTCTGTTGATCTAAGTGTCCATCCCCCTTTTTATTCTAATTTCTTAGTGATGAAACCTTTTTTTTATCTTGTTAACATTTCCATTTGAAGGCTATATTGATTTTAGATATGAGGCTTTGGTCTAAATCTATTTTTGGTTATATATCCAATTTTCTGACCATTGAAAAAATTAAACAGTAAAATTAAATTCTAGGGCTTTTGTGTTTGTCTTACCCATAACTACCAGGTACCTAATCTGTTGCACTGAATAATTTCTCCAATCTTAATCAGTAGCAAATTATTTTGAGAATTATTACTACACAATATAACTTCAGTTCTGGTACTTTTAGGTGCATTCTTTAACATTTATTTTATCTTTATTTAGATTCTGGATATTTTGTGTGTCCATAAGATTTTTTTCATTGTTTTGATTTTTTGTTTCTATCAAGCAATACATTTGTAGGTTGATTGGTATAGCATTGGATAAGAAAAAATAGGTAAATTTTTTATATTAATTCAGTCTACCTGTGTGCTATGAATAACTCCGAAATTGATTAGGTCTCTATTATTTCTGTAAACAGTGCCCAGTGTCTTTTGTAGTTTTTCTGTGTATCTTGGTAAGAAGATTCTCAAGACCTTTAAAAATTCTCTATTGGGTTTTTTTTAATAGAAATGCTTATAATCTAGGTAACTAAATTATATGTGCTGGATTTTTGATGAAATCATTAATTATTCTTTCAAGTAGTTTTTAGTTGACTTCCTAAAGCTCTTTCAATACACTGTTATCATGTGCAAAATTATAGTGTGATAATGAGATTAAATCTACCCTTCCCATCTTTAGATTTAATCACCAAGGAAACATCTCCACTTAACTCACAAGTTGGGTGGTCTGTGACCCATGTGTGCTAGAGTAACAAATCAGAATTTACTGACTGCCTCCTAGGCTGTCCTAAGAAAAGCATCTGTTGTGATTAGACATGCAAACTAAGAGGAAGGCACAGGAAGTGATGCAAAAGAGGCCCCTTTAAAAAGAGAGAGTTGAGTGAGCCAGGTGTTCTTCTGGTTCATGAATGGGACCTGAAAGAGGTTTCTGGTTTGTGACCTGGACCTGGGACCCTGAGACCTTAGTGAGACTGTTCTTAAATCTCTCTCTTATAACTACACATGGTGAGTGAAGAAGGCTGGCTCCATTAACCTCCCAGGAGGTACTAGCCTCAGGGAGGCTTCCTTGATTGGGAGAAGCCCTTGTGGCTAATTAACCCTTGTTAATTAACTTTTAGGCTCTCCAGCTGGGCCTTTGAAGCCCAGCTAGGGTAAAACCCAAACTTGAATACAAATCTCTTATTCTACCCTCTTCTCATCTCTCTACTTCCACTCTCCTATATTTTGTAAATAAATTTACATAAAAGTAATTTTGACTTGCGGTTATTCTTAATTAAAGATTGATAATTATTCAATCCCCTGGCAACCAACCTTTTAATATCTATTCAACCAAAAACTCCTTTTTACACTTTACAATAGAATATTCTATCTTCATTTTTGTATTCATCCCACTTTTTCTTTACCTGTTATATAACTCAAATTTATAATGCTATATCAAATAGAAATGTTGATAGCAGATGTCTTTGTTTCATCCCTGATTTTATAGAAAAAATTGTATTTTATCTGTTACATATAAAGTTACCTTTTGAATATACCCATACATGTATAATACAAAATAACAATATTATATATAATATAATATATATTATATTTATATATGTAATATACCATGTTAAGGAAAGATCCATTTGCTCCTATTAACATGAGTTTTTTTAAAAATAGGAATATATCTCATAGTTGATAAAAGTTTTTTTATAATTCATTGATATAATTATAATTTTTTAAATTTTTATAATTTAATTTCTGTTTTCTCTGGTGTTAAAATATCTTTATATTATTGTGCAAACTGGGCACAATGTATATTTCTTTGATTTTTTGAGACTCTTTGCTCATAATTTATTTAAAATTTTCCTCATATTCATTTGGGACATTGGTTTATAGATTTCTTTTTTTAAGTCTTCCCTCACTCTAATTAATATATGAAACTAGTATTGCATTTTAGAAGGAGTTTTGCAGGGTCTTTTCTGCTTGACTATTGTAATAAACAGTTCATGCATTAGTAGAATTAATTGTTCTTTTAATATTTATGGGATATACTTGTGAAGCCTTATGGTCTTCTTTTTCTTTGGAAACTCATTTATGGCTTTTTACATTTCTTTCAGTGAGATCAGGTTAATTCATCTCTTGACTTGCTTTTATGATAATTTTATAATTTTATATTATTTCTATAAGTAGTTGTGTTAATTAATAAGTAGTTACTGTGTTTATTGTTATATAATTCAGGAAAATATTTCTTTTCTTAATTGTTTAAAAATAGTAGGATGTTTCCTTAAAAAAATCATTTAATTATTTTTATTTTTTCAATTTTCCAGCAACCATTGTTAATTATACTTTATTATAATCAGTTCAATATAGAATATGTTCATAATTTCTCCTATTTTTCATTTATTTGTGAAGGTTTTGTCCTAATAAATAATTTCTATAAAATTGCCATTTGTAATAGTAAGAGAGCCTGTAACCAATGTTATGATAGAAGGGAGATAGAGAGAGTCTATGAGGTGACTCTCTTACAGCTCCACCCTGGCTTAATCTTATAAATAGGACAGATAAGAAGTCTTTAGAGGACAGAGAAACTTCAGTACCCCTCCCCATAGACTGCACTAAGCCTACCTGTAAGCACCTACATCTTCAGTTTCTGCTGCCAGCTGGGGAAGATCTGACCTCAGAGCTCATTAATACCATCAGCCTAAACTAGTAAATCAGCAAAGCAGTGAAGAAACCCCTTCAGGGCAGAATAGCCCAAACTCAGAAATCCAGCAAATAATAAGAGGAACAAGATCAAAGCCAATGACAGGAGAGAAAGAAAGAAAAAATATGAGTAAACAATAGAAAAAGAAAAAAGAAATGACAATTGGCAGTTTCTATGTAGGTAATAAACAAAAAGCAAATGGAACAGAGGAGGACTAAGGAATACCAAGAAAAAACACAGAAACTACAGTGAAATGAACACAGGCTTTGGAAGAACTCAAAACACAATTCAAAAAACAATTAAGAGAGGCTGAAGACAATTGGGAAAGGAACTTAAAAAGCAAAATAAGTCATCTGGAAACAGAAAATAGTGTTTTGAAAGCCAGAATTGATCAGCATGAAAATGAGGCAAAGAAAAAGAAAGAGGACCTACAAAGAAATCAGACCAGAAGAAGAAGGATGACCAAAATGCCAGGGATGAAATTCAGCCTTTAAAAATTAGAATCCAACAACTAGAAGCAAATGATTTCATAAAGCAGGAAGAATCTATAAAACAAAATCAAAACAATGAAAAAATTGAGGAAAATATGAAACACCATATTGACAAAACCACGGAAGTTAAAAACAGATCCAGGAGAGAAAAATTGAGAATTATTGGACTACTGGAACATCATGACAAAAGGAAAAGCCCAAATATCATTCTACAGGAAATTTTTCAAGAAAACTGCCCTGACATTCTCAAACAATAGGGAAAAGTGGAGATGGAAAGAATCCACAGATCACCTCCTACATTTAATTCCCAATTGACAACTCCTAGGAATATTATAGCCAAATTCAAGAACTATCAGGCCAAGGAAAAAATATTATAAGATATATATTATAAGTGACAAGAAGTCACTCAGATACCATGGAATCACAATTAGAATAACACATTATCTGACAGCATCTACACTGAAGGACCAGAAGACATGGAATATGATATTCTGGAAAGCAAGGGAGGTGGGTCTAAAACCAAGAATCAACTACACAACAAAACTGACTATATTCTTGAAGGGGAAAGTATGGTCATTTAACAAAATAGAAGACTTCCAAGCATTTACAAATAAAAGACCATACTTAAACAGAAAATTTGATGTTCAAAAACAGAACTCAAGAGATTCACCAAAAGGTAATTGGGGGGGGGGGAGGGGGGACTTTTTTAACCAACATAATAAGTTCAAAGGATTTGTATTCCTTTAAGAAAAGATGATATTGGTAACTCTTAAAAACTGTTATTATCATCAGGCTAGATAGAAGAAATATACTTAGAGGGAACAGTGACAAAATGTATAGGATGAAATGTTAAAATATATATATATATATATATATATATATATATATATATATATATATATATAAACTACAGTTAAAAAAGAGGTTAATACTAAGAGGAATGGGAAAAGAGATGAAATGGGGTAAATTTATATTTAATAAAGAAGCACATGGCAGGAGTGGGGGAGAAGACCAATACAATGTAAGGGGGAAAGAGGCTGGAGAAAGGAAATACTTTATTCTTATATGTATTGAGATTGATTCAAAGAGGGAAAATCAATCAGATCTATTTGGCAGAGAATTGATTCGTACACTATAGAGAAGTAGAACGGTAACAAATGGACTGGTGGGGAGGGAAGCAATACAAGGGAGGGAGAGTGGGGGAAGTGGTTTAAAAGGACCCTAAAGAAAAATAAGAGGGGAATAAGAAGGGATAAAGTGAAGTAAAACAAGAGATCGGATTAAGGGGACTGGTTAAAAGCAAAACACTGATGTAGAAGGAAATAGTGAAAGAAGAAAGGGCAGGACTAGGAGAGGAAATAAAAATATTGGGGAATACACAGGTAGTAATAATAACTCTGAATGTGAATGGGATGAACTAACCCATAAAACAGAAGCAAATAGCAGAGTGGATTAGAAACCAATTTCATACCATAGTTTTCTACAAGAAACACACGAGTCAGGTAAACACATAAGGTAAAGATAAAAGGCTGGAGCAAAATCTATTGTGCATCGGGGGCAGCTGGGTAGCTCAGTGGATTGAGAGCCAGGCCTAGAGATGGGACTTCCTAGGTTCAAATCCAGCCTCAAACACTTCTCAGCTGTGTGACCCTGGGCAAGTCACTTGATTCCCATTGCCCGCCCTTACCACTCTTCCACCTAAGAGCCAATACACAGAAGTTAAGGGTTTAAAAAAATCTATTGTGCATCAACTGAGAAGGCAGGAGTTGCAATCATCATATCTGACAAAGCCAAAGTAAAAGTAGATCTGATTAAAATAGATATGGAACGTAATTATATTCTGATAAAAGGCAGTATAAACAAGAGTAAATATCAGTACTCAACATGTATGCACCAAATGGTATAGCATTCAGATTTTGAAAGGAGAAACAATTGGAGCATAAGGAGGAAATAGATAGTAAAACTATACTAGTGGGAGACTTGAACATTCCTCTATAAGATCTAGATAAATCAAACCAAAGAATAAATAAGAAAAATGTAAGAGATGTGAATGAAATCTTGGGGAAAATTAGAGTTAATAGATATATGGAGAAAAATAAATAGGGACAAAAAGGAATTCACCTTCTTTTCAGCAGCACATGGTACATTCACAAAGATTGACCATGTGCTAGGGCATAAAAACATGGCAAACAAATGCAAAAAATCAGAAATAATAAATGCAACTTTTCCAGATCATAATGCAATAAAAATAATAATTAGTAAGGGTACATGAAGAGACAAATAAAAAATTAATTGGAATTTAAATGATATGATTTTCCAAAATCAGTTAGTGAAAGAACAAATCATAGAAACAATTAATAATTTCATTGAAGAGAATGACAATAATGAGACATCCTATCAAAATATATGAGATGCAGCCAAAGCAGTACTTAGAGGAAAATTTTTATCCTTGAGTGCATATATTAACAAATTAGGGGGGCAGAGGTCAATGAATTGAGCTTGCAAATTAAAAAACTAAAAAGATAAATTTAAAATCTACAGATAAAACTAAACTAGAAATCCTAAAAATTAAAGGAGAAATTAATAAAATTGAAAGTAAAAGAACTATTGAATTAACAAATAAAGCTAGAAGCTGGTACTTTGAAAAAAGAAATAAAATAAAGTACTGGTTAATCTATTAAAAGAAAAGGAAAGAAGAAAACCAAATTAACAGTATCAAAGATGAACAGGGATACCTCACTTCTAATGAAGAGTAAATTAAGGCAATCATTAAAAAATATTTTACCCAATTACATGGTAATAAATATGGCAATATAGGAGATATGGATGAATATTTACAACAATATAAATTGCCTAGATTAATAGAAGAAGAAAAAGAATACTTAAATAATCACATAAAAGAAAAAGAAATTGAACAAATCATCACAGAACTCTCTAAGAAAAAATCCCCAGACCAGATGGATTTACAAATGAATTCTATCAAACATTCAAAGAACAACTAATTATAATACTATGCAAATTATTTGACAAAAAAAGCAAAGGATGAGTTCTATCAAATTCCTTTTATGACACAAATATGGTACTGATTCCAAAGCAAGGCAGATGAAAAACAGAGAAAGAAAACTATAGATCAATCTCCTTAATGAACATAGATGCAAACATATTAAATAGAATACTAGTAAAAAGACTCCAGCAAGTGATCATTAGGGATATTCCTTATGATCAGGTAGGATTTATACCAGGAATGCAAGGATGGTTCAATATTAGGAAAATCATCCAAATAATTGACCATATCAACAAACAAATCAACAAAAATCACGTGTTTATCTCAATAGATATAGAAAAAGCCTTTGACAAAATACAATACTCATTCCTATTGAAAACACTAGAAAGTAAAGGAATAGAAGGTCCTTTCCTAAGAATAATAAACAGTATACATTTAAAACCATCAGCAAGCATCATCTGTAATGGGAATAAATTAGAACCTTCACAATAAGTTCAGGAACGAAAGAAGGATTCCCATTATTACCTCTATTATTTAACATTGTACTAAAAACACTAGCAGTAGCAATTAAAAAAAAAGAAAGTGAAGGTATTAAAATAGGCAATGAGGAGTCCAAGCTATAACTCTTTGCAGATATGATGGTCTACTTAAAGAATCCTAGAAAATCAACTAAAAGGCTAGTGGAAATAATCAACAACTTTAGCAAAGTTTCTGGATATAAAATAAACCCACATAAATCATCAGAATTGTTATATATTGGAGCAGCTGGGTAGCTCAGTGGATTGAGAGTAAGGCCTAGAGACAGGAGGTCCTAGGTTCAAATCCAGCCTCAAACACTTCCCAGTTGTGTGACCCTGTGCAAGTCACTTGACCCCCATTGCCCACCCTTACCACTTTTCCACCTAGGAGCCAATACACAGAAGTTAAAGGTTTAAAAAAAATTAAAAAAAAAGAATTGCTATATATTTCCAACATACATCAGCAGCAAGAGTTAGAAAGAGAAATTCCATTTAAAATCACCCTAGACAAAATAAAATATGACACCAAAGGAAAGTAATAAATGTTGGAGGACATGTGGCAAAACTGGGACATGAATGCATTGCTGGTTGAATTGTGAATTGATCCAACCATTTTGGATAGCAATTTGGAACTTTGCCCAAAGGGCATTAAAAGACAGCCTGCTTTTGATCTAGTCATACCACTGCTGGGTTTATACCCCAAAGAGATCATAAGGAAAAAGACTTGTATAAAAATATTTACAGCCTCACTCTTTGTGGTGGCAAAAAATTGGAAAATGAGGGGATGCCCTTCAATTGGGGAATGGCTGAACAAATTTTGGTGTCTGTTGGTGATGGAATACTATTGTGCGAAAGGAATAATGAACGGGAAGAATTCCATGTGAACTGGAATGACCTTTGGGAATTGATGCAGAGTGAAAGGAGGAGAATCAAGAGAACATTATACACAGAGACTGTTACACTGTGGCAAAATCAAATGTAATGGACTTCTCTACTAGCAGCAGGACACCATGACAATTCTAAGGGACTTATGAGAAAGAACGCTATTCATATTCAGAGAAAGAACTGTGGGAGTAGAAACACAGAAGAAAAACAATTAGTTGATCACATGGATCAATGGGGATATCATTGGGGGTGTAGACTCTAAGCAAATATTAATAATATGGAAAAAGTTATTGATCAATAACGCATGTAAAGCTCAGTGGAATTGCTCATTTGCTACTGGAGGGACTTGGTAGGAGGGGAGGAAAAGAACATGAATCATGTAACTATGGAAAAATATTCTAAATTAATTAAATAAAGATAAAGATAGCAGGTAATATAATAAAGGCTGTACATATTTTATCATACAATACATATTTCCATGTACAATATGTGGTAAAAAAGATGCAACTTGTTACATTAGAAATATATATATATATAATATAAAAAATTAAAATATATATAGTACTATTTGCTATAAAGAACATTTTCTTAAAAATCTTTTTGAATTAAATATCATTCAGCAAATTAATTAAATCAATGAACATATATTGTTCAAGTGACTACTAGGAATCTAAGTCTGTTTCAAGTGATATATATTCTGCCCAGTTCTTCAGCTTTAAAGACTTAACTAGTCTATGTGCCAATCAGTGACTTGAAATCCATGGGAAGTTCTTAGTCATTAGAGAATCAGATTTGGGATTGGATAAATGCATTAACACTTACTTTTTTAATGAATCTGGGATAAACCAGTGTCAAGAAGGGGTTATATTCAGATTAAACATGTTTCTTTTAGTCCTCCTTGTAGTTTTTGTTATTTTTGTACCTATTAATGCACACATTTACTAATTTTATAACCTTGATGACCATTTTAATATTTAATAGGATATTGTCATTATTATTCTCAAGATGCTCAGTCAACAAAAATTTATGAAGTACCTACTATATGCCATACAATCTCCTAAGTGATGGAAATACAAAAAAGCCAAATACAGTCCCTAGTCTTAAGACAACACTATAATGAGTTACAAAAAAAAACAACTATGTACAAACAGGATTCATGTATGATGAACTGGAGATTATCCACAAAGAGAAGGCAGCAGAATTAAGAGCCACCAGGAAATGTTAAAGAAAATAGAATAATATTTTAGCTGACACCTGGAGGAAACCAAGGTGCAGATATGAGGAGAGAAAATGATCTGGACATGAGGAAGAGACAATGAAAATCCCTAATGTCAGAAGATAAAGAGTTTTATTCAAGGAAGAGCAAAAATAGTGTCACTGGATTGCAGAATGGAGAATCAGGATAATATGATATATCTGATATGTGATAAGGTGGCACTGGAATTTATTGATTAGGAAGCTGATATGATAAGACCTCTGTTTTCAAATATAACATACAACTGAGTGGAGGATGGATTATAGTGGGGAAAGACTTGTGAGGGGCACATCAACCAGTAGATTATTGCAGCATTCAGGTATGAGGTGAGGAAGATCTGTACAAGGTTGGTGATAATGTCCAAGGATAGAAGGAGTCAAATAGGACATTTTTTTAAGACAAAGTTTAGAAGTCTTCACAACCAATGAAACCTGCTAATTCAATCTCCCTAGATTCCTTAATTGTTCTTGGGATCAGCATTTGCCTGGCCTTAAGTTTTGCAGTAAGGCCTAGAAACTTCAACTTAATAAAAAAATACAATTCTCTTTGTCAAGGATTTTATAATCCATTTGTTGAAACAAGGAACACACATGTGAAGCAATGACTGATTCGGGCAATATGTCAGCAATTATATACTAATATATTAAAACACAATTGGAGGGCAGCTGGGTAGCTCAGTGGATTGAGAGTCAGGTCTAGAGATGGGAGGTCCTAGGTTCAAATCCGGTCTCAGACACTTCCCAGCTGTGTGACCCAGGGCAAATCACTTGACCCCCATTGCCCACCCTTACCACTCTTCCACCAAGGAGTCAATACACAGAAGTTAAGGGTTAAAAAAAAACACAATTGGGTTGTACAGACTATTAGAGCAAAAGAAAATATACAATAAAGAGAAACCGTTTAATCTTCATTCTTGTGCTCTTTAAAATTTTTAAAAATTGTCCTGAATACATATCTATGATTTTTAATAATTGTTTTCTGACACATTGTGATCCATGTTCTCTCCATCCCTCCCATAGCTCCCCTCTCCTTAAGACATCATGTAACATGATATAGGTTGTATACGTGTTATATGATACATATTTCCATTTTCATCATACTGTGAAAGATTACACATCACTTTACTAGAGAAAAAAGTAAAAGAGAAAATAAAGAATAGTATACATCAATCTTCATTCAGAGTTGTTTGCTCTTAAAATATGAGTATTTAGAATAATATTACATTGAGTTAGTAAGAAATCTGATGCAGAAAACTATAACCAATAATTATCTATCCACAGACAAAATGAATCTAAGTCAGAATTGTGCAATTTTGTTTCTCCTCAAAAAAAAATTTGTGAAAGTAGCCAAGACAGCCTCATGCAAAGATGACAAAGTGTAGGGAAACTAAAAAAGCTTTACTATAAATCAAGAGGCTTGGACTCAAGACTCAGTCCTACGTACCAGTTGCTAGTTGCATAATTTTAGAGAGTTTATTGAATTTACCAAGAATAACATGAAGGAATAACAGAGATGAAAAGAGTTTATAGAAAGAAGATAACTGAAGATAGAAGCTTGGAGAATGCCAACACAACCAATAATGCATAGGCAGTTATTTAAGGAAATTTCTGGATTGGTAATGAAGGCAAGGGGATAAAAAAAGAGAATATTGCATCTTGAAAGTCCAAAAGGAAAATAAAATTTTAAAAAATAGTAACTATAGGTCAATAGTGCCAAATTCTGAAAAAAAGATCAAGAATTAAGAATGATAAGTAGTCACTGGATTTGGAAATGTTAAGAGAGAATGATTTGAAAAGGTAGAGCAATTTCATGAGAAGACTAGAGACGAAAGCCATGTTATAAAATGATTAGAAGTCAATAGTTGGCCAGCAAAAAGGAAAAAATAGGTGCTGTTGGTGGGAGGTAATGATTGAACCATAGTAATTGGTTCAAAGAAGGAAGACTATATTTATAGACTTTGTCTATAGAAATGTAATTTAACCAATAGGGAAATAAAAGGGATATGGGATAAGAGAAAGAGGAGGGGATGATAAAATAAAGGAAAGAATAAGATAGGTAATGTGTAAAACTAAAATAGACTTTTTAGAAAGGACAGGATAAAAATAAAAGGAGAAAGAAATGGAATAAAATGGAATGGAGGAAAATATAAAATAATCATAACTATGAATGTGAAAGAAATAAGCTCAGCCATAAAACAAAAGTGGATAACATAATGGGTTAGAAACCAGAATCCAAAAATATGTTGTTTTAGAAGAGACATACTTGAAACAGAAAGATACACACAGAGTTAAAATAAGGACTAGAGTAGAATCTAATATTATTCAGCTGAATTTTAAAAAAGATGTGGTAGCAATCATGATCTCAGACAAAAGCAAAAATACACTAGATTAAAAGGGATGATTAGAGAAACTACATTTTGATAAAGATATCATAGGTCAGTGAAGTAATATAAAAAATTCTATATTTCTTTGATAAAAAAAACCTTATTTTTCAAATAAAAACTGAGCACAGAACGAAGTCAAATTTTTTAAAATAAAGGCTATTTTTTCCATTGAAAAAGAAAGAATATAGCAATTTTCAGAAGAAATCAAAGCTATCTAGAGTCATAAAAATGCCCTAAGTCACTATTGATTAGAGAAAGGCAAATTAAAACAACTCTGTGGGACCACTTCACACCTATCAGAAATAACAATTGCTAGAGGGGAATGAGGGAAAAATAGACATACTGATGAGCTATTGGTAAAGTAGTGAACTACTCTGACTTTTCCGAAAAACAATTTGGAACTATACTCAAAGAATATGCACAATAAAATAAGAATCATAAGAGTTTTGTCCAGTGATACAGCAATTATTTATTTGTCACACTTAAATACCCAGTTAACTCTCTCTCCTCTCTATTAAAGAAGACATCATTTGACATATAGATATATGTACAAATAAGACTGTCTTACTTATTTTTATTCATCAGATCTTTCTCTAACATCAATGCTGTAAAGATGATCATTTATAAAAGTCTTGGTTACTCTGATCAATACAATTACACAAGGGTTCATAATGAAAAAAATGCTATTGATCTCCAGAGAGAGAACTGATGACTTCTGATTGAAAATTGTATAATTTTCTCACTTTAGTTTTCTTGCTTTTTTTTTTGGAAATATGGCTAATATATGTAAGGGTTAAAAGTAAGAGTTTGACAAAGTGAGGAGAGAAGTTTAATAAAAACCCTTAGTTTAATTTTTAACAACATTTTTATTAATAAGAGGCAGCACTTGGTGATGTTTTTTTTAACCCTTAATTTTGGTGTATTGTCTTATAGGTGGAAGAGTGGTAAGGGTGGGCAATGGGGGTCAAGTGACTTGCCCAGGGTCACACAGCTGGGAAGTGGCTGAGGCCAGGTTACTTAGTTTAATTTTGAAAAAAGTACAGATAGAAAATAGAAAAGAGGAAAGAAATTATTATTCTTATACCCTATAACTATACCTAAAATTCCTAATAATATCTAAATTTTCTAATAAGTACTTCTGTCTTCTGAAGACAGTTATTCTTGCCTGGCAAAAAACAGGCCTACTCTATAAATAATGATTCACCAATCCCCTAACTCCCTAAATAATAGACAGCCACCACTCACTCCTTCAATCAGTTTTCTAAAACCCAACTCTCCAAAGCCAACTGCCAGTAGTGCCTTGCCTCAGAGACAGATCTCCTGCTCTCACAAGATCCAGAGGCAAAAACCCCTAAATGTCAGTGCTGTTTCCTTTTCTCTCTCTTGGTCTCCCTGGTAATGGGATCTTCAGCTCTGGCTTACTGACTCCTGTCAGTTCTGATCTACTTAGAAACCCTGCTCTCTTGCCACTTAAGGAGACAGATGGAAAGATTAAGAAAATCCCTTTAACATATAGAAATACTTTTGGTATGATTACACATGTGTAATTGACCTCATATTGTTTGCCTTCTCAGTGGATAAGGGAGTGGGAAGGAAAGAGAAGTTAGAACTCAAAATTTAAAAAAAAGAAAAGAATGTTAAAAAAACACTTGTTTTTATTTTTATTAATTTGTTTATTGGTTACATAAAAATTATCAGGTATCTTGTTTCATCTCTCCCCTCCCCATACCAAAGAAGACATCATCCAACAGACAAAAAAATGTATATATCAGTTACTTCTTTCCTGTTTCTATTTATCATTTCATTCTCTGAAGGTGAACATTACAAGTTATCCTTCCCATATTAATCCTTTAACTAAATATAATGTTCTCTTGGTTTTACTCATTTCACTCTTAATAATTTTATGTATGTCTTTCCAAGTTTTTTTTTAATTACCATGATCATCAATACTTCATCACAATCATATGTCACAACTTGTTCAGTCATTTCTCAATTGAGAGACATCCTCTTGAATTTGGGTCCATTGCTACCATAAAGAAAGATGTTATAAATATTCTGGAATATATAAGTTCTTTTCCTTTTTCCTGATCTTGGGAAATACACCCAACAATGGTATTGTTGTATCTAAGTGTATACTCACTGTGATTGTATTTTAAAAGGAAACAAAGATTATAGATCCATGGCAGACGATATTTGTGAATGGGGGAAAAGTCATTAATCTTAGAGTTTAACATTATCTTGCTAGTTTAGGGATTCAGTCTAACTCCTACCTCAAGAATGTATTACCTCTACGTGTTCCTAACCATGTGCGCAACAAATTTCAGTGGCCTCCAGAGATGAGAGATGAGCTTTATTTTTTTAGAACTCTCAGTATCAGTAACTTTTTTACATATACTGAGCAGAAATAAGTCTCCTGAAATTTCTACCCAGTGCACTTCGTTCTACCCTCTAGGGCTAAGCAGAATAAATCTAAATTTCTTCCATATGGGGTAGTATAGTGGAAGGAGGATTGGATTCAGAGTCAAATGACCTGCTTCATTTACTTTTTGCAACTCATTTCATTCACTTGGGGGCCTCAGAATTCTCATCAGTAAAATAAGTAGATTAAATTAGAGGGTCTCTAAAGACACTTTCTATTCTAAATCCTAGGCTAATCTTTCAAATATTTAAGAATGGCAATCATGCTCTCCTGAAATTTTCATATCATCATCAGTGATAAAACTTTTACAATAGATGATGAGAGACAAGAGAATGGAAAGCTTGAAAACAGAGGAGGAATGAATAAATTTGATTAATTAAATTTATTAAATACTTAATTGTGGCAGTCTCTGCTAAGCATTTTATAAATATTATTTGATTTGATTCTCATAATAATCCTGGGAGGAAGTTTCTATCACCATGCCTATTTTACAGTTGAGGGCAGTGAAGCAGAAAGGTTTCAAGACTTGCCTAGGGTCATACAATTAGTCAAAGTCAGCTTTGAATTCAGATCTTCCTGTTTCCAGGTTCAATAGTTTTTCAACAGGGCCATCTACCTGCCTCTGGAACAGAAGAGTCATCCCTTTCTCCAGGGCAGAAAGAATGTCTAACAATAAACAGCATTTTCTAGTCATTCTTCCCTAACCCTTCCAAAGGAAGTGATCTCTCCTTGGAAACTCTGATTCTTACTATCTATACTTCATTTACCACACAGCTACTTTCCTAGACTCCATCACCTCTAGAAACTCATCATTTTGCAAGATAAAAACTCTGAAACTCACTTCTCATCAGCACACCTTGCTCTGGGGCCCATCTTTCCTCCTGGTAGAAGAGGATGGGATATGGACATCTGGCAAATCCTCTATGATCTTCCACCATTTAAGCAAAGCATCCAGGGACTTTTCCTCATCATTTCTCATCTAGCAGCTTTCATGGACTTCAACAGCCCTAGAATGTCATCATTATACTAAATGAAATCAACTCTAAAACTTTCATCTCTTCCCATCATTTCCCATCCTTATTGCAGGAATTTATCATGCTCCCAGGCCATGTAACCTCACACCACTAAAAATCCTTCCCCACCTTTTAGTTTCATTTTATGTTTTCTACCCCATTTATACTCTGAGTGCTTTGTAGACAGAGATTAAGGCTTTCTTTGTATCAACAGTGCTTAGTGTAGTATTTGGCACATAGTAGATATTTAAGAAATATTTGTTAACAGATTCTGTGCCATTTATTTGGCAATTAACTATATTGATTTGTGGTGTCTCTTGTATGCTTAAATAGCTTTTGATTATTATTTAAAATTTCTCACTGATAAATTATTGTTCCTCAAAACATTATAAACTCATTGACAACAGATTATGTTGCATATATATATATGTATATTTCATAGAACAGCAGTAAACAAGTATTCACCAACTTAATGATGTTAGCTAGATTAGTACAAAGAGGAGCTAAAAGCAAAGCATATGTAAAATGATGAAAAGGATAGATAAGATAAACACATTTACAAAATAATCAACTACTAGGCCAAAAAAATCTGTTGGAATCTTGAAAGAAAAAAAGAAAAAATGAAATATTACTTTATATACAAAAGGCAGTAAATTCAGGATTCAATGAGATTGCTTAAATTGAAAACATAATTTCAAAAAGGATATAAATGCTTATTCGAAAGTAAGTGAAACATTTACATTTTACTATTTTTTTCAGATAAATGACAAGTATTATTGCTAGCTACTCTTTTCCATTCTGAACCTTAATATTGCCATCAGAATTTAGGCCTAGATGGACTACGCAGCTAACTCAATGCGACAATTCTTATTTTCATCATACAATTATAGGATCAGATGACTTAAAATAAAATGTTGAGATCATTCAATATAAATTCCTCATTTTGAAGAGAGATGACATCCAGAGAGGTGAAATAATTTGCTTATGCAGCCAGAGTAACATAAAGAATATGTGAAAGCAATTCTTCTTATTCCAGATCCTTTCTATTTCCCTTATGGACTAAACATGGCAAGTAAAGGATTTCATAATTACTATGTAAGCTTCTTGAGAGAAGGGAATATTTCACTCATTTTATTTTTCTCTCCAGTGCTTAGTACAGTGCCTGGAACATAGTAGATATTTAATAATTTCTTGATTATTGATCAGTTGATTGATTCAGTTGCAGAGGGGTGAAATGAAGAATGGAAATTTTAACTATCTAAAAGCCAATCATAACATCAAGAATGCTGATGGCACAGAATAAATCAATTCTGTATTACTAAAATGATTCAGTAATCATTTATTAAGCAACAACTATGTAGCAGGCACTGCGGAAAGCAATGAAGATACACAAAAAGACAAAAACAAACTCTCACTTAAAGGAGTTGACAGTCTAATGGGAAGACAACTTGCAAAAAAATGACAAATGAGATATGTGAAGTAAAAAAACAGGAAATAATAACAGAGAGAAGACACTAATTAAAAGAGATGGAGAATGGCTTCCTTTAGAAGGTGAGATTTGGGGGAATTGAAAAAAACTTGGGAAACTAAGAGGGCAAGATGAATAATCATGCATGTAGGACTGCCAGACAAAATGCCTGTCAATAGCTAATTATAGGTAAAATTCCATAGATATAATTCTCATCATAAGTAAATAAATTCATTCACTGTGTGAATTTATTTGGATTTATGTACATATGTGTAAATTTCCCCAACATGCAAATTTTACAGAACAAATGTTTTTAAATGAAATCACTGGAATCTTTATAAACATTGCAGGAATTAGTGAAAGAATTTGAAATACTAGTCTAGTAGAAAAAGGACATAGAAGATACGTTTTAGAAAGTTTACCAAATACTAATGCTACCCTTCCTCATTCTACCCTACCCCTACCTTCAGACAAGAATTTCTAGCATACTAAAAGCATAGAATCTTGTAAACAGTTATTATGAATACCTCAAAGGTGTTTCATCCTAAATAATAATAATTTTTATATTTTATCTTGTGATTTATGTGAAATTAGAATAGATAAATATTCAGTTTTCACTCAAATCCTTGAAAAGATAAGAAATCTTTCCTGTTTGACAATTGTCTAGTAAGATCAGACTTGGAGAAGAGACTAAATAAATATAAGTATAAAAATATAAAATAAACATTTTCAATTTCTTTTCTAGTTTACAGATTTCTTAACATATATTTCAAGAGCTGGTTGGAGTTGTTGAGATACAGGGAGATTTAACAGAAATACAATTTTCTCTTTCTCTGTTGAAATTTTTTTTAGCTAATAAATCATGAAGGAAAGGAAATTGTGCTTCTGTCCCACCCAGATGCTGTGTTGCGGGGGTGTAATTTAGGAACCAGAGCAAGTAACACTTGCCTATTCATGCAAAATTTGTACGGTCAGTAAGAACAAATGGTGCCATTTAATATGTTTTCTTGTGGAACCCTACTTATGTGCTCAATCCAGACAACTGACAACAAGACTGCTTATTTATTTAGGAGACATCTTTTCTCTGAACTCTTGTCAACAGCTTCAAACTTAACTTCAGTACTTCCAGTGAATAAGTAGTCTCATCCATAAGATGACTCTTACCAATATTGCATATTGTAACCCATCCTTACTATTTCATCAAGTGCAATCTTTGTCCACATACTTCTATAAATCTGTAAACAGACTTCATGCCACCACACAAGGTTCAAGACCTCTCTATATATCTCTCAAAAGTAAATGAATGCCAGGGCAATCTGTCTACCTCTCAATCCTCTTTTGTGATGAGCCCATCTCCTTTTCTGGAATATATGTCTGATTCATTTTGGTCAAACCAATATTTATTTAACAGTTGCATTGCATTAGGATCTGGATATTTGTGGAGAAAAATAAGATAATGGTAGAAAGATAGATAGAAAGACAGGCAGAGAGAGACAGAGAGAGAGAGATAGAGAGACAGAGACACAAACACAGACACAGACACAGACACAGAAAGACGGAGAGACGGCAAGATATACAAATCAAGGAATAGAGATAGAAATTTAGAGAGATACACAGAGACCAACTTAGAAACATATGTATGGAGTAAGGAAGGGAGAGAGAAAAAGAGAGAGACAAAGACAAAGATAGAGACAGAGAAAGATATACACAGAGAGAAAATTCTCTTGAGGACATTATATTCTACTGAGGGAAACAACTGGTAAAAGCAAAATCTATACCAAATAATTATGGCACCAGATTGGATAAAGCCATGAGCCTAAAGTAAGGAGGACCTGATTTCAAATCTTACAACACTTACACTCTAACATCTTCAGTTTCCTCAACTGTTAAATGAAAATAATAATACCTATTTCCCAGTAGTGTTGTGAGGATAAAATGGGTTAATATTTTATAAAGTATTTAATACTGTACCTGACAAATAGTAGGAATTTAATAAAAACTAGTTTCTGTGTCAGAAAGAGCTCTGTGAGGAAGTGGCACCTGAGCTGTGCACTGAATTAGTTAAAAATTTTAAGAAACAAGAAATTTGAATCTTAATTATTTTAATTTATTCCATTTATGACTTTGAGCAAGTTCTTTCCTCCTTTATACCATTTTTTTTTGCACAATCTTGTCTTTAAAAGGCTATTTATTGCCTTTTATTTACTTTATACACCTTATCGCTAAAGCATTTTTAACTTTGGGGCAAAAGACTGGTTTACATTTCTATATCCCATAGAGAACCTAGAACAAAATGGAACATATGCTTTCCTTTTTTAAGTCTTACTTTGATCTTAGTAATAATTCTAGACAGAAGGGCAAGAGCTAGGCAAATGAGGTTCAGTGACTTGCCCAAGGTCATTGAAGTGTCTAAGAAGTGACTAAGACCAGGTTTGAACCCAGATTGTCCCAACTCCAGACTTGGCATTCCACCCCCTGAGCTAGCTAGCTGCCCCAGAACATATGCTTTGTTTAAATTTATTTGTTGAATGTTTTAAAATATATTTTATTTTTTCCCTTTTAACTGTAAAAACACTTTTTTTAACATTCATTTTTAAGTCTGGAGTTCCAAATTCTTTCCTTTTTTCTGACTCTCTTTCCCTGCCTTCCTGGCTTCCCCCCTTTCCTATGATGGCAAGCGATCTTATAAAGATTTAAAATGTGTTTGAAATTATTTGCTGATGAAAATTTATGTGAGCTCTAGACATCCCAAAACATAGAACTAAAAATAGGAGGTATTCTTTTATGGTGGAAAGATTACTAGCCCCTTTTGACAAGTCGCTTAATCTTCTTGAGCCACAGTTTCCTCACCTGTAGTGTGAGAGGGCTGAACTAACTAGTCTCTGAGGTTCCTTTCAGCTCTGGTAATACTAAATCCTATGATCCAGGCAAAGGTCTAGTTTAACTATCAGACCAAATACAAATTAAATTTAGCAGGATATGTGTCTCCATGAAAAGAAGTCTGAGGATCAATAATTGAGAACACATCAGATGATGGTTGTAACAGTGAGCTTCTCACCTCCTTTATCAAGAATCAGCTATTTGAGGACAGTAAAAATTTAAGGAATTTGTATTAACATTCAAAAGCTACCATCCATATAATTTCAGAAGTTGCTACTTGAGAAAATTAATGATATCTATTTAATCAGAGTAGATACTTCTACATCTATCTCTAAATTCCCTTGGATGATAAGTTGGGATGTTTTAGTTAGTAATGTCTATGTTTTACATATTATGTTTATAGTCTCATGCTATAAATGCTCACTGTAGGGAGGTAAAAGAGAAACCCTTGCTCTCAAGGTGCCAGTCATCTGATGGAGAGACATCTTTAAAATATACCTGAACCAAAAAAACAACAGTATAAAAATATAACCAATTAATTCTACTCCTACCTAAGTGTTTAAGATTTTTTAACAACTTCCTCCAAAGCCAAATTATGTGGGGTAGTTGATCTTGCCTTCTTAAATCCTACAGCAGGGAAGAAACATCAGTGAAAGACTCAGTTTCCATTACAGGTGTTATAGAATATCACTGTTGAAAGGGAACTGAAGTCTATCTAGTATAAAGCATAATTATACATCTAAGTGGCATAGTAGATAGAGCACTAGAGTTGGAGTGAGGATAATGCAAGTCACCCAGGGAAGTTACTTAACCTTTCTCAGTCTCATTTATAAAATGAAAAGCTTGGGTTCAGACTCTAAGGAGAGAGAACTGAAGATCTTTTATATTTCAAATCTATTATCTATATGTGAAAAAAGATTCCTTCTATAACAAATCCCAACAATCATCCAGCTTTTGTTTAGCCTACTAATAATAGGATCTACTATCCCATTCCACTATTAAAAAGTCTTTTCTTACACAAAGTCTAGATTTGCTTTATGCAAAAAAGTTAATATAGCTACTTTCCACAGTTTGAGTCAGAAGGTTGGACATAAGGTAATAAATTTTTGAACTACATCAATTCACAAAGGCTAATTACTGAGGCATTGAGAGGTCACAATCTGTTAAGGAAAGGATTGTCTACACTGAGAAAATAATGGATCCTTATAGTATTGATGAAGTAAATTTAGGTGTTCCAGTGAAGGGGAGGGATCACAGGATCACAGTTTTATCATGAGACTGAAATGTAAAGGTCATCTAGTCCAAAGCATTTATTTTATGGCCAAGGAGAAAATAACTCTATTGCTTAAAGGGAAAAGACAATAAAGTAAATCTTAAAAGAGGTTTTTTTTTAGTGTTTTTTGAAGAATGATAGGTCACGAGAGGAGGAAAACAGGTTTCCCTGGAAGAAAGAATAGCCAATAGATACATACCAAAATATTCACTGCAACATTTTTGGCAGGCAAAAATCTAAAAACAAAAGTGGCTGTCTGTTAATTGAGAAATGCCTGAATGAATTGTGGTCTATAAATATCACTAAATATTATTATGCTATAAGAAAAAGAGACTCAGAGAAACATGAAAACATATGAATGGAAACTGAGTGAAATAAACAGAAGTAGAATATTTAAAACAACCACAAAAATATAAATAACATGAATACTAAAACAAACTTTGACCAAATGCATAGACTAATATAAGATTAGAAGAAGAAATATGAAAGTATCACCTTGAAGGCAGAAGAGGAGTTAGAAGATTGTAACTGCTGTGAAGAGTAGTATATACTGCCAGACTCAGTTATTATGTGGAGTTTGTTTTGATGAACTGTTTTTCTTTCTTACAGCAGAAGGTTCATTTGTTAAGTGGGGACTGAAAGTGATAGCCAAGAAAGTCTAAAATGTAAAAACAAAATGTATCATTGAAATTAATCTTTAAAATTAATATTAAATTTTATAAAAAGAGAAAGAGTGGGTCAGCAACAGGAGTTGGAGTCATACAACCATGTATGGGTCTTGCTAATCTAGAGCAGAGTAGGGAGGCAAAGTATAAATCTGGCTAAAATAAGTCAAAGAGAAGACAAGTGGAAAGAATAATAAAGACCAGGAGTTTTAATTTACTCCTAGAAGTTCCTGGGAGATTGCAAAACTTCTGAGAAAGGTGACATAATTAAAGAATGGTTTCAGGAAGATGATTCTTTCTGTTACAATATCTCAGTAAAAGTATGTTCTTTCTTTACTGAAAAAAAAGGCAATAATATTGTATTTTGGCCTCTGGAGAAGAAAATAAATTGAATTTTTAAAAATAATCTTTTAATTGAAGTAACATTTTTCTTATGCCAAATCGAAAGGTATTTTTCATAAGAATAAAGCACCACGTATCATCATGTATACTAAATAGAAAAAGGAAAAAAGAAAACATTAACAAAGTAGTAATTTTGTTTTTAATAGTCCAATATGTCAAGCACTTGCCTAATATATTTTACTATTATCTGACACCCTTAACAGAAAAGTAAATGTTAAATTGCCATAAAAATTAGGCAACATAAATATATCTACTCAATGTTGCCTGGTTGGTACCTCCAAGATTAGGGTAGCAGATAACTCAGTCTTTCTGTGTTTACATATGTATAATTAGAATTTGCTCCCCAGGACTCTCCTTCCCAGCATCCCACGTACATATCTACGTTACATACTAACATAGGGAAGATATAAGTTTTGTTTAGATCCTCCATCACACTCTTTTCCTGGGACTGCAATTTGTGGAGGTTGGGGTATGTAATAGTAAAATTATAGAGATAAAAGTAAGTTTTAAGAGAAGGTGAACTAGGAACTTTGGAGAGAAGATTCTGGAATTCAGGAGGCAGAGGAGGAAGAGTTTGGAAGGTACAACTGGCTCTTCCTGTCTAAGCTGGGAGAGGAAGAGCTGCTTCTGTGAGCTTTCCTACCTCAAGTCTTTGGTGGATGAAGGGAAACCTTCAAACCATTTTCCTGAGGTTCCTGTTTAGCTGGTGAACATCCTGGAGAAGAATTAGTTATCCCTGCTGTGTGTGCCAACTTGCCTGGCAATTTTACCTTGAAATCCTGACTGTTGGGCTGTGAGGATTTTCCTCAGGGTTCAAACCCAGGTGGGTGGACTCAGCCATCTTGGGTCCACTCTTAACATAATTTGGAGACAACTTTAGGAGAAATAATAGAATCAGAATCTGAGGAATATGGTCAGATTTTGGGGACATTTAGGCATAAATAGGGAGCTGATAGGGAGCTTGAAGATCAGAAGCATTCGTCTTGCAATGAAACTTAGGTTTGGTGGGTGTGAGTTAAGAAAAATTAGAGATAGGGAAACCCTTTTCCTAATACTCACTTCCTAATCTTGATCTACAATAAAAAAGATACTGTTTCTCCCTATAACATCATTTTGAGGATTTTTATGAGCTACTGGCCTAATGAGGAAAACCTGCTTTCCTCTCACAGATAGGAAGCTGAAATACCCAGAGACAACAACTGGGTATCTAGGCAGCTCTCTAAGGTGGATTACACCATCTATCCACCTTGTTCTCTCAATTAGGGACCTCTGTTTTTTTTCAGGTGTGAGCCAGGCAGGAGAAGTTTATTCATGTAGTCATACTTAAGTTTTTATTTTTATTCTTTTATTTCTTTTACTTAAAGTCATTACTAATAAATCTTATAAAATATAATACTTGGAGTCATTGCATATTAATTTAAATCTTACATTTAGTGACATGAAGTCTGGAGTTTAGGACCCTTCTTAGTTAAAGACAGATTGGTTTTAAAAGCCTCTTCCTGCCACTTCTGCCACTGCTGCCACTGCTGCTGCTCCTCCTCCTCCCACTACTGCTGCTGCTGCTGCTGCTGCTCCTGCTGCTGCTGCTGCTGCTGCTGCTGCATCCTGCATTTAACCAGACACTGGCTGGAGGGTCCTTGAGAGTGACTCTCTGCTTGGAGGGTGAAGTATAAATCCCCTTTTCCCTTACATTACTAACACCTGAGTGATTGCTGCTGCCTTGGTGTTTCTCTTGGGCAACAATTAGCTTCCTAAAGACTTTTACCTGAGGGAAAGCTTCTACCCTCTTAACTCCCTGCCCACATAGCTAGGGAAAGCAATCAAGGGGAGCAGCATTCCCCCACTGTCCATGTGGCAGTGGAAGCAAGTGGCTCCCTGGCATTTTTACCCTTGGGCAGAGGGTAAAGAAGGTTACTCTTCCAAACCACTTAACTTTAGCCAGTGTATACTAGGGTAGCACCACCTATGAACAGGAAGTAGAATTGCAAGCATGGCCCACTCTGAAAGAGCAGTGCATTACAGAGCTCATGCAGCTCACAGCTTTAGAATGTATTTTCTTGCTGCCATTCCTGGGGGAAATTGTATTGATAGGATACCTTACTGTTAGCTTGAATAATCTCAAGATTCAGAAGGGAGACTCATCCCCCTTACTACCTAAGCATGCCCAATCTCTGCAACACATCCAATATAGGGTTCATCCACACTATACTCAGTGTGGACATCCCTCTCATTATGGGGGAACACAGAAGTGTGACCAAAGGAATCTAGATGGATGATGATACTGGGGAAGAAAAGGAACCTTAAAGAGTCTAGAGGTGAATTTAAAAACTTTTCAGATTCCACTCCTTTATTAATGTGAACTGTTTCAGGTTTTTTCCCCTCTAAATAGTGAAGAAGTCTCTGTAATTCAGCTATCAGAACTGGAGAAAAGGACTCTTAAATTCACTGTCTGTATCCTATCAGGCTTATTGTATTTGCTGATTGTTTGCTTTAAAATTCAGTTTTGTTTTTTAAATTCATATAGTAATCTAATCATATATTCTGTTATACTATGTCATTTTCAGCTACTATGTTTTGGCTATTAGCTATATCTTCTATTACATTGTCTTTATTTGTACCCTTCCCTTATGACTGGACTTGAGAAAATACCATTATAAAAGTCCATAAACAACTTGGACAAATCCTTTTCCATGGCAAAACCACAAGTCCATATGGATACTGGGTTTGTCACCAGATCCATCAACGTCACATATTGCCTTAATGGCCTTTTGTTCCTTTTTGCCTTTGTTAATTATCACAAAGAAGATAATGAATGGACTCCATCAAACTGGTTACAACCTATATACAACCTTAGGAGAATTTAATGAGCTAAAAATCTCAATTGATTTTAATGAGTCTTCAAAAGTGATTTTCAGATATCTAGTAGCACCACTGCCTCTGACTGATCATTTCCCTACCTTTGAATTGTTTGTAACAAGAGGTAGGGGTCCATTTAGTAGTTGAAGTGAAGTGCAATAACACTGTTGTATTCCCCACCTCCACATTTATAAAAATGTAATGGATGAGATATTAGAAGTGATTTTCACTATTGTATTCCTTGCCTCCACATTGCAATGGATGGGGCATACAAATACATGCCTTTTACAGCTGTTACAGTCTCATACCAAAAGATGAAGGTTTCCTAAGGGGCTTGGTTACTCTGTGATGGGGTATAATCTCATTTGGGAGGTGGGAAGGATTTGGTAACCCCTTGATGGCTCCCAGGGGAGCTTGGTGGCTCCTGGATGGTTTTTAGATTTATAACTCTTCAGTTTAACTCTACCCTTACACCAGAATGATCTAGATGCTTGGTGACATGTTAGACCAAAAAGATTTTCATCAGCAGTACAGAGGTTTTTCTTTTTCTGGGCTCTCCTGCCAAATTTTGGAATGATGGAATTAATAGACTCTGTTAGAAATATCTCAGCAAAGGTTGAAAGATTGGCTAGATCTGGAGAACTTGTGACAAGTATCAATGAGCTTCATAGTGTTGTGAGGGTTTATTTAGTAATTAATTAAGTATTAAAGTTGGTCCTAGCAGGAAGGGCTAGAGCATTCCAAGATGGAATGAAGGAGCAGGAAGTTGCTTGTGCTCTGAGAGAGACTCCATTAGTGGTTGGCACAGACTGTTGCTAGCCCTGGGAGATCTCAGAGTTAAGGACACCCTGCATCCTGATTCCCTGGGATCCTGAGTGGTGGTGGCTTTCAGCAAGTGGACAAGACCTGCAGAGCAGCACCAAGTGGAGGAGGGGTTTGGGATCTGGTGGACAGCATCTCAAGCATACTCTCTCTACTTGGGTACCTTGGACCACCTTGGCTTTTGGCATCCTGTGATCATCTTTGGATTACCATGAGAACCCTCAAAGCCACCCTCAGGCTCTTTAACTGTGCTGGTCAAACCTGGCTGGAACCAGGTTTGAAACAGCCTTCCCAGTGACTCCAGAACTGCTCCTTTGAGCCCTGCCTAGCCTAGGTCAATTAGAATTAGAGTAGACAAGTCCTCCCCTTTGCCCCTGCAATTTGCCCTTTAGGGTTTTATGTGTAGAACCCCCTATCCCACCTTTATTAGTAAATCATAATTAAAACTGTTAAAACCCTTTACCTTGCCTCCTGTTTCCAAAGACCCTGGCCTAGGGTGAGCAGAGTGACAGTTGGAGCTAACTACCATTCTTGATTCTTGGTCTCCCTATCCTGGCTGGTCCTGTCTCTCCTTCAACCCACTGTGTGTACCCACAACCATTTAGGTTATATTTTAACATCCCTGGTACCCTACTTTTTTACAATAGGTTTTTAAAATGTCACATAGGAGGTGACTATAGAGACTCATGCGAATCCTAATGATATCAGGTTTGTTTGCTACTGTCATTAAATGTGCTTTTGTGATTTGAGGGATTTTGGTACTTCTTTGAGTGTGCATTAGCTGTTGTACTACTGCTTTTTTTAAAAAAGCTGCTACTTGGTAAATTATGTTCAGTCACACTGCGGATCATTGCCAAGGTAAAAAGGAAATGGATCTCACTTTTGGGTGAGAAACTTTTGTATTGTACCCCTACTTAGTGGAAACCTTTTCATGGAATGTGAACTATATATATATATATATATGTATATATATATATATTATTATTGTTTTTCCTTGTATGTACAATAGAGTATTTGAGTTTTCTTTTTTCTTTCATTTTTTTTGTACTTGAAGCACATGTTACTAGTATTAAAGCTTTTTTTTTTTTTAATTTTGCACTAGGATAAGTTTAAAGTGTCCATTAGCCCTAATGTCAATGTATACCCAAGAGCTTTAGACTATGGAAATCTGCACTGATTGTTAAATATTATGGGGCTTTGATTAATGATTGTGTCTAATTCCAGGAGAAGAGATCACAAAAGAGCCACTGCACAATGCCAAGGAGCACAAAATTGACATTCACAGTGCCTAGGAGCACAAGGTCAAGGAGACCAATCAATCCTGGTGGGATTGATGAGATGCTGTGCCAAGATAGGGGACTTGAATTTATTTTGGGATTCAAGGAAGTGACTATTTGACACCCTCAGACATAGGATTCCCTTGTACCAGATCCAGACTTCTACCAAGTACCTCAGTTTAGCTGCCATTTTGGCTCCCCTATCCCTGAGAGCAAAGGTAAATTCAAACCAGGGAATGCTATTTCCCTTCTGCTTCAAAATCTAGTCCTTTTTTCTCTCTCTTTTCATAGTATGGGAATTATCTGTAGTCCTGGCTGTCAAGGAGTAAGTGCTACAGTGCATAATTACTACCACAGGCTTGTTGGACAGAAATCATTTTAATTGGGCCCTAATTCAAGGACCTTTTATGGGCTTTTTCTTCCTTATTTATTATTTTTATACATGAGACTTTGATATTTTATGTTTCATCCAGAAGTTACTTTTTTCTCTTTTATTTTCTTTTATTTTTGATATTTTTGATTTTCTTTTGACAATTGATTCAAATGCCTCATAACTCAATCATTTATCCATGTGTTGGTCAACACCCTCCTGGGGGGGATTATATTATTGTCATAAATTTCTAGATTTATAAATTTTTTTGTGTGTTTGAGAGTAATTTTAGGATAAGAAACTTGCTACCCCCCAAATCAAGAAAGTGAACTGTTTGGAGAAGATGCCATAAAGAAGCCTGCAGAAACTACACACTGCACCAAAAGATCCAGAATGAACTTTAGGGTGTAGCAAATTGGACTGTTAGGGGTTGAACACATTTATTTTGAATCTACACTCTTATGCCAATGGGGATTGTCCTCTAATTGTTTTTTTGTCAATGTACCTAGCAATCATTTCTACCTGCTCATTTCCCAATGGAATTACAGGGGGGATTGGGGAATTAGAATTTGCTCCCCAGGACTCTCTTTCCCAGCATCCCATATACATAGCTATGTTATGTACTAATTTAGGGAAGAAATAAGTTTTGTGTAACTCCTCCCTCTCTCTCTTTTCCTAGGAACATGGTTTGTGGAGGTTGGGGTGAGCCAGGCAGGAGAAGTTTACTCACATGACCATTCCTAAGTTTTTTACCTGTATTCTTTTATTACTTCTACTTCAAGTAATTACTAATAAATCTTATAAAATATAATAGTTGGAGTCATTGGATATTAATTTAAATATTATACCTATTAAGTCAACCCACACACTGTGGCAGCATGGGATATTTCATATATCATAGCAATTACTAACAGTTAAGAAACAGAGGCTTTTTGGTCAGGGAAAGATGTCTCAATCAAGCTTTTCTTAGTAAGATCACAGAGAGGAAGTGACTGGGGATTGGTCAACAAGGTCTAGTTGTTCCACAAGACATGGATATTTCCACCTCAAAAAAGACTGGGCAATAAAAAAGATAACCTCTTTAAAATTAAAGTTAATTAACATTAACAATTTTGACCCAAGATTCGCTCCATTAAAATATATATCTTTATAATGCTACCAATACACTCTCTCTCTCTCTCTCTCTCTCTCTATATATATATATATATATATATATAT
>NC_058130.1:660505995-660716311 GCF_016433145.1 Gracilinanus agilis
TCCCTCCTTCCTTCCTTCCTTCCTTCCTTCCTTCCTTCCTTCCTTCCTTCCTTCCTTCCTTCTCTTATATCAGTAGCCAGATGGCACAATAATTAGAGTCAGTCTGGAAGTCAGGGAAGACCTGAGTTCACATGTTATCTCAGACACTTGCTGAGTGACCCTAGTCAAGTCACTCAGTCTCTTCTGCTCTAAAATAAATAGGGAAAATAATAACTACCTCTTAGTGTTGTAAAAGTCAAATAATATTTGTATGTACTTAGCACAGTTCTCAATACATAGTATGTGCTTAATAAATGTTTGTTCTATTCCTGCTTCTTCTTTGTTTAAAGCTTGAGACAAGCTCTTGTCACCACCCTAGATAGTCAACAGAAGCATATAAATCTTATTTTCTTTCTAACAAGCATGAGCAATCTTTTCACTTGGCATTCTTCTTTGAGGGACCCTAGAGGTAAATAGAATGTTATGTGAGTTCATCAGAGCATATGAATGATTGGTCACTGATTTTCCCAAGCCCTGAAAGGTGGTGGAGGAATTGTACCCCAATTTTGGCAATATCACAGGATAGGAGGCATTTTCAAATGATGTTGCAAATGTGAAATAGATAGGGCCTGACCTGATTGGGTATTATTGAAGGGTGGAGTGAGGCAGTGATGGTTAGAGATATTAAGGATCAAGAATGACACCTAAGTTTCAAGTTTGGAAAGATGGTGGTGTCCTCAATTTGTCAGTCAGTAAATATTTATTAAGTTTCTATTACGCGTTAAACACTATACAAAGAAAATAAAACATACCCTCAAGGAGTTCACAACCTAATGGTGGAGAAACAATCGTATAAATATGGGTGATAAAGCTAAATATAGAATAAATTGGAAATAACAGAAGAACAGCACTAGACTTAAGGAGAATTGGGAAAGACTTCCTGTAGAATATGGAATTTTAGTTGGGACTTGAAGGAAGTCATGGTAGCCAGTAGATGGAGATGAGGAGGGAGAGCATTCAAGGCATGGGGGAAAGCTAGAGAAAATTTTCAGAGTTGAGAGATGTGATATCTTAGTCATGAAATGATAAGGAAGACAGTGTCATGGAATTGAAGAGTACATGATGAGGAATAATATACAAAATGACTGGAAAAGTAGGTGGGTACTAGATTATAAAGGGCTTTGAATGGGGTGTGGGGGTGACATGGTTGGTCTTGAAGTTTAGGAAAATCTTTCTGGTGATTTAATGGAGGATGTATTGGAAACTGGAGACACTTAGGCAAATAGGCCCAAAACAGGCTATTGTAATACCAGACTTGAAGTAATAAGGACATGCCTCATAGTGGTAGTGTAGTAGGGGGAGTGGTAGAATGGTATTGCCCTCCACAGTAACAGGGAAGTTCATATTGGGGGAAGATAAGTTTTGGAATGATGTAGTACAGAGAAAGGGGGGTCATAGCAGTTTTTACAGGCTTTGGCTGAGTTCTAATGTCAGTTAGGAGTTTAGAATCTTGGAAGCAAGTTTCGGTTGGACCTGGGACCTCGCAGAGAGAGCCAGAGCCAGCCGAGCTGCTTCTTCTCCTATTTGAAGATTGAAAATTTAGCCTAGTTTTGGAGTTTTTATCTGAGATTTGTTAATTTAGATAAACCCTTTGAATCTCCATACTCTACCTCATTTCCCTACCTTCCTTCCCTTACCTAATGTCTGTGAGGAGTGAATAAGGAGAGTGAATCAGAGAGCAGTTTCAAATCTGTGAGGGTTCAGCTACACTTTGGCAGTACTTTATCTAGAAAGGTTAGGTAGTTATCATCATATTCCCTTTTGATTTCAAGATCACCTTGAGAGTTGAGTCAGGGCAGGACCTTGCTCAAACCCATTTCTGCTTCCCTTCCCCCACCTGAGGTTTCTTAAACAACCCTTAGGGCTGCCTTTAAACCCCTTTACCAGACAATTTAACCTGAGAAGACAATAAACTCCTTTTGTGTTTAAAACAGACCTGTTAGTTACTTTGTCAGTTAATTAGTAAGAGAGGGAAGAAGAGGGAAAGAACCAACATACTCTGGGCTTGAAGGGAAGCCGGGGTATCCATCTTGAAGGAAGGTGTAACTTCAAAACAAGCCCCTTTCTGTGAAATTAACTAAAGCCTGTAGTTAATTTCAATTCAGTCTATTTCCCTCAGTTTGTCTTTAGTCTAAATCCTAGTCTATAAACCCTGCTGCTCTTTGCCTGTACAGATTAATTCCTCCTCTCCCTGAAGATCTTTGTTACCTTCAGTGTTATACTCCCTGACTTCAGCCTCATATTATATCCTGAATCTCACTATTCCATCCTACCTGCAACTCATATTATTTACCTGACAAGTCCCTGACAACATCCCTTCAAAATCCCCTTTATCTAACACCTTTCCCAAATTCTCCCATCACATCGGACATGTTGAATTTAAGATGTTATCCAATTTGAGGTACCTGAATTTGCAGGCAATTTGGAGATGCTTAACTGAAGGTCAGTAGAGTGGATGGGACAGGACAGGTAGATTTGAGAATCATTAGCATCAGGGTGGGAAAGAGAGAGAGAGAACATGAATTGCAAGATGTCATAAAATGATTATTAAAAGTTGTATCAATATGTAAAAAAGAAAAGAAAAGAAGCAATACGGTGGGGATAACAGAGAGGGCAATTATTCTCCAACCCATAAAGCTAAAAGGAGATATATTTTTTGCCTTTATAAAAAGTAAAATGTTATATATCATTTTAATTAAAAAGAACCAATAATTAGAAGGTGCCTATATAAAAATAGGTACCCTCTTTATCTTTAAAATATTTCTAATAGTTCACTATGAAACCTAAATTTTCTACCTTGTAAGTATGCAACCTTTGCTCCTTTTTGCCTATAAAGAAGTAGAACATGTCTAATCCCTTTTATAGGAAATAACCCTTAAAATACTTGAAAATAGCTGCCTGTACAGGTTTCCTCATTAGGCTAAACCACATCAAGTTCAATCAACTGATTCACAGATGGCATAATCTTAAAACTACTCTACTCTGCCCTCCCTTGGACATTATCAACCCCATCAATGGAGTAATTAGAATGAGGCACTCAGAGTGGAACAAATTATTTCCAATGTGATCTAAACATGGCAGGGTACTGTGGAATTATCCACTTAATTATTGGATACTCTTATTCTTTTAATTCAACCAAAGATCATATTAGCTTTTCTGGCTGCCATATGTCTCAGAAGTTCACATCTAACCCACAGAATCAGAAAGAAGAAATTCCATTCATTTTGTGATCATCTTTATTCATCAGTCAAAGCTCAAAATGCATCGAACTATCTTTTGGAGATCACTCTCTTTAAAGTCAGTTACCCAAGAACATTTTGGAAGCAAGACAGCAAAACTATCATTTTGTAATAGCAACCTTTCTGGAGCAAAAGTACTCTTACTGCAAGATCATTCTGATCTGACATGATAAAATTGTTGTTATTCAAACTTCTGGTATTAATTAAGTACAAGATGAATCAAAGATGAACGTCAACAGGTGGGCTGACATTTTGACATCAAGTATTTCTAGGAATTCTCTTGGGTCTCTGCTCCAACACTTCTTTAGCCAAGTATAAAAATATTTGAGCCAAAGGCAGATTTCTCCTTGAACCAAGCATAAGCCTGTGTTAGGGGTAGAAACTGAAAAAGGCAATCCCTGCTTGCACTCTGGGATTGTTCATTACTATTGCGGTGGGGGGGTGGGAAACCAAATCTGTTTTGGGAGACTTAGAGATGCAGATATAAATGTCATGTTTGTTCTTAAATAAAATTGAGCCTCATGGATTTCTTGTCTTTGGGGTGAAGATTAGTGGCAATAATAATGTTAATTTTAAGCAGATTACCTTATAATTATGTAATTTTAAGCAGAAATAATAGAGCCAGGAGTTCTTTAGCAAGGAGAAGTCATCGGAATGTATGGAAAGATATTTTTCCCCCATATTTGAAACCAAGAAAAAAATTTGCATGTTGAAATGAGACTAGGCCATCAATATACAAGAAACCAGTAGTAAGCACAAGAAAAGGAGAAAGCAGCAAAATGAACATCATTCTAATTAAATTTATGTTTTCAGTCACTGATATTTTGGCAAGTTGGGCAGCTTGAGTGAGTTACAAATGTGAAGCAGGTCCTTCTCTGTCTCACATATCAAACTCTAGGTCACAAATCAGATTTATCACTCTCACTCTCTTAAACATAAATACACAGAATCTAAGACTTGGAAAGAATCTTGAGAATCATGAAAAGACCCTTCAACTAGATGATCTCTAAAGTCTCCCTCACTTTTATTCATATGTATGAATATATATGTGAAAGTTGGCATGGTGAATAAAGTCCTTGGCCTAAAAATCAGAAAGATCTGAGTTCAAAACCTTCCTCAGGTTCTTACAATGGAAAAGATTTATTCTCTTTCACCCTCAGCTTCCTCATCTCTATAAAAGAGGGTTAATAATAAAAACATCTACTTCATATGTAGTTGTGAGAATGACAACATAAGATTTGAAAAGCATTTGGTAAACCTTAAAGCGCAATGCAAATATTAACTATTCTCATTCTTGCTGAAAATACATTCTTAATTTTATGCCAACAGGACTCCACTTAGCAAATCATTCCTTTCTGATGCAAAATTTCCAATTGAAAAGTGATCTAATTTTCATTCATCATGTGACCATGGCTGTGGTTGCTGGTGATTTGGGGATAATATGCATGTGGGTACACACACATACACACACACAAACACACACACATATCTGCATTGAAAGTCTTAGTGTAGTATAAAACAACATAAACCTTTTTTTAAAAAAATCTAAAACTGAAATAAGACTTTTGAGACACTATATGTATTCAACTCAAGTAGCTTAAAACTTGCCTAATACAGTCTGTATTTGAGACAAGGTATTTATAAAATCATAGATTTAGAGCTGATGGGAGCCTTAGAAATGATCTAGTTCTAAATCATTCATTTTGTAAATTAAAAAAAAAGACTCAGAATGAGTTACACAAGTAGCAAATGGAAGATCTAGGATTATATTACTTGGGTTTCTCACTTATGACTCAAAACTCCAACCTTTGTTCTGCACAACCTCATATGAATAAGAACAATATAGCAAATCAATAATCAAATGTTAAAATCTGTCACACAGGGCATGTAGAAGGCCAGGAAAAGGGAAGATTTGTGCTTAAACCTGGCCAATGATTCCCTTTTTATTAGTAGGCTTCCTTTGATTAATAGAAATGAATTCAGTTCTGGGCACAAATGCCAGTTGAACTACCCAAAAAAAAACCCTTTTCTTCTGCTTTTTTAAAGTCCCCCTTACTTTATTTTTGAAATATTGCTTCATTACCCAATAGAATCTTTTTTAACCATCTGAGAGAATATAATCCCTGAGGAGGTATCCTAGTAGCAGAATTATTTTGCATATTTAGAATAAAAACAATAATGCTGTGTGCGTGCGTGCGTGCGTGCGTGCGTGTGTGTCTGTGTGTGTGTGTGTGTGTGTGTGTTTCTCCTGGTTGATTCAGTTTGAAATATTCAGTTCAAATTCTCTTAGACATTCATATGCTGTTTTCAAACCAGCAAAAATGCTAATTGGGTAGGAAGCAAATGACATAATCACCATGGAGGGGTCATAGGAAAGGAACAAGCTCAGATCACAGAATTTCATTAATGGAAAAAGCCTCAAACATCTTCTAGTTCAACTCCAAATAAAGAAGTATCACATTAAAAACCTACCTGGTAAAGAGGCCATCCATTCTTTGCTTAAAAGGCTCTAAAACAGAAGACAAGACTTGCTGAGGTGGTCCAATGAAATTTTAGATAGTTTCAATTGAGAGGAAATTTGTTTTTGTTTTTATCTCCTTCCATGAAGCCTCCCCAATTTGCTTCTTTATAATTTCCATTTAATGCTCCTAGTACTGTCTTCTGAGGCCAAATAAAGCAAAAATAATTCCTCTTTCATGTGATAGCAATTCCAATACTGGAAGACATATTTCCTATGCTCTTTGATAAAGTAGTGCATACTGAAAAAGATTCTCTCACTTCCTTTTTCAAAAGGAAAGCAAGTTTGCCGATGGTAATTGAACAATCTAGATATATTCTCATTTGCAAAATGACTTTCTGTTATTGGGCGATATTATCATGAGCCTCTGACTGTGTAATATATGTAGAAGTTCTCAGCACATATTTGTATTAGAGGGAGGCAGGGATGGTGTTGTTTCAATCACAGACAAGTGATGAAATGTTATTTAAAAGGTACCAAGTACCTGCCTGTTAAAAGAGCCTGAACAAGCTGTTGTTGATGGACTCGTGTAGAAATAGTCCCAGAAGCTTTTGTTTCTACAGAAAGGTAGACCTGGTATAGGATTCCCCTTCATTCTACTTCTGGCCTCTGTTTATTATTTTCAATTTATTCCTTATATGGTTTGTTAATACATTTGTTTGTATGCGGTCTCTCTCATTAAGATGTGAATTGCTTGAAAGCAATGCTTGATTTTTGCCAGTGCCTCCCATAGTAACTGGCACAAAATAGACTATTAATAAATGTTTAATGACTGACTTACCTACTTATGGAGAGCTATTTAACTTTTTAGATCCATCTGTAGAATGGAGAAATAGCTCTGGACTTATATTTAGAAGAACAAAGTTAAAACCCCAACTCTATCACTTCCTATCCATATAATCATGGGTAGGTCACTGAAATTCTCCCAGTCATACTTTACTATGCTTTAAAAGAGAATGAGGGGGCAACTGAGTGGCTCAGTGGATTGAGAGCCAGGCCTACAGATGGGAGGTCGTAGGTTCAAATCTGACCTCAGACACTTCCCAGCTGTGTGACCCTGGGCAAGTCACTCAACCCCCATTGCCTAGCCCTTACCACTCTTCTGCCTTGGAACAATACAGTATTGATTCTAAGAGAGAAGGTAAGTTTTTCAGAGAGAGAGAGAGAGAGAGAGAGAGAGAGAGAGAGAGAGAGAGAGAGAGAGGGAATGAAGTGCTATTTTTTCTGTTAATCAATGGCCTTATGATCCTTTCTGTTTTTAATCTAAAAATCACTTTAAGATTTTTTACTATTATTATTGAGAAAACACATATTTTGAAATATTTCATCAAATTATTGTGTACAAATTGATGTCCTGTGTATGAAAATTACATTCTTTCAACCATTCTCCGCCATAGAAACTCTGGAAGGATCCAGGATTCTGTAGGTATATGAAAATTTTAATTCAGATAAAAGAAAGGGCAGAGAACATTTAAAACTAAGAATGAAGGGGGAAAATTTTGACAGAAGGGATTATGGAAATGTAATCCATTTTCAGCATTTTTCCATTTAAAAATTATTAATTTATCAAATAAAATTAAATTGAGCACTTCTTTATACTAAGTAGAATGGGGAAAAAGATGATGATGCATTAAACTGAAAATCTCAATTACAACTTGCTTTCCTTTTTAAGCACATAATATACTCAATATGTAACTTTCAAATCAACAATAAAATTGATTGCAATAACAAAAAAAGTAAAATAAAACTCATCCATCACACCAGAAGAGGAAGGTAAATGGCAAAAAGGATTTCCTGTACAGCAGTATGGCAAGCTGAATCCTGCACACACACAGGGAAATGTCTTAAAGGGGTGTGGAGGAAACTACTAAGAAGTAGCAATGTTGAGTAAAGGGGGTTGGGGCTTGACTGTCAGAGGAAGCAGATGCACTTCACTGGAGTTCTGCAGGAAGTTTAATAAAGTCTAGAGACTCCACACTGGCAAGCCCTGAGCAGCTGGCCTAATCTCATACTTAATCTTGCATTCTAACAGTCACAGGAACAAGCAAGTTGGAGGAAATGCTGAAAAGTAAAAATAAACAAGGCAGAGCTTTTTTGTGTGGGGAGCTTAGCAGACAGGCTGATTGACTTCTATGCCTTGAGTTTCTTGGGATATGAAGGGAATCTGAAATCTCCATCTGAAATAGGGCACTCTTTAAAATTTAAGATGCTTCTCAACTAGCAGGAAATTTGAAGGCTAAACTGCATCATTATTTAGATAATGTGAGTACCTCATCCATCAAACAACAAGCATTTATTAAATGTCTACTATGTACTGAGCACTCTTAGGTTCTAGTGATCATGAATCTAATTGTCAAAAGGACAAAAGAATAAAGCATGGAGGGAGAAATATATGGGGTCATAGGTGCCATTCATCAACAGAATAATTTGGAGAAAAATAAAATGGGGAAAAATTAATCTCTATTAAGGAATTTAGAAATCAGAAAGACTCATCTTCCTGAAATCAAATCTGATCTCAATTATTTACTAGCTGTGTGACCCTAGGCAAGTCATTTTCCCTGTTTGCCTCAGTTTCCTCATCTGTAAAATGAACTGGAGAAGGAAACGGAAAATCGCTCCAGTATCTTTGCCACAGAAACCCAAAATGGTTTCACAAAGAGTCAGACATGCTTGAAATAACTAAACAACAACAAAAACAAAATAATGTGCCTTTAAAGTTTGTTAAACATTTCATGTGTTATTTTATTTGAAACTCAACAACGCTAAGCTAAGTATTATTATTATTTAAATTTTAATTATTAATTTTTAATCAATTTATGATTAATTCCAAGCCCAGTGCTCTTTCCATTGAATCACCAAGCTATCTAAAAGCATTATAAAAAATACCAATTCTTGTTTATTATCATATTCAATCTATAGTCACCCCAAGGATTTAATTGTCTTTCCCAGAGGAACATCTTACAAATTAAAAATGATTATGCCTGGCAATGGAAAGGACCTTAAAGATCAAGCCTTGATAAAAATAAAGCCTTGTACAGAGTTGGAGTAATTATAAATTTAAACTAATGTATTATGTATTATTTAATGGTTCTTTTTCTATCAGTATAAGTTCATAGAAAATCTGAATGTTATTGGTAAATTTTCTTATGTATTTTTTGAACCATCGTTCCATCTTGGTTTCAAGGTAGCAGAGCAATAAGGTCTAGCTAATGAGGGTTAAGTGACTTGCCCAAGGTCACACAGCTAGGAAGTATCTGAAGCCAGATATGAACCCAGTACCTCCTTTCTCTAGGCCTGACTCTCAATCAACTAAGCCATCTTTCAAAAGGATACTTAACAAGGTTCAAACTAAAGGAAAACTGTCTGGATTTTCTGTTTCCATAATCTAGGTAAATAAAACACAGAAGAGGAGGAACCAGAGTCACAAAGACTAAATGTTCCATGTCGCACAGACAGTAAATAGTAGACAAAAGATCCCAAACTTAGTTACACCAAAGGACCAAGTTCTGCCTTCTTTTCATTATAACTTGCTGCTACTTAATCCTTTTTCCTTTAAGAATAAACAAACTTTTTTTTTTCAAATCCGCAGGCTATTGCTTAAAATTGCTTTTATGAGGATAGTATTTTTCCTACCACAATTAGAGATAAACTGCAAGTGGTCATTATAGCAAAACATTAACTAAAAATAATTCCCACTAAAGGGAAATCTATCAAACAATCAACAAGAGGAAAAGGTGAATATCAATCATATCCCTAACTGCTTTGTTTGAGAGCTTGGGTGGAAGGAGCCAGAGGGCATTAAATAGCTAAAGAAGGGAGAAGAGACAATAGAAGATCACTTTTCTTTCCAACATAAATTGTTATTTTCACTATATAATGTTCACTATAAATCATGTGTAGACCATGTAGAGCAACTATATTTTTATCCTGTGAATGTGAATATGCAATTCAACCATGTACGTTTAATAATTTCATTATATTTTGCTTTATTTTAGCAGCCTGAACCATAAAGGATTTACATTCTTAGAGGATTCACTAACCAAGGTATATAGAATAAAATGACTAGCACTCACTTTAATTCCCCTCAAATGTAAAGTCCATTAGAAAATACAGTTCAGTTGAGCATAAGCTCCTTGAGTTTAGAACCAATTTTTTTCAGTGTTCTACATTGTAAGCACTTAGTAAATGTTGGAATGAATATAATCTTATATTAGTGCATTATCTAACTATACATTATTGCCTGTGTAAATCCAAATAATTTGAAAATCTGAATGATTGTTATCAATGAATTTTCTTGAATTAATGAAGGTCAAACTAGGAGAAAACTATTTGGATTTTTATTACCTAATCTAGTAAATAAAATACAGAAACAGACAAATTCAACTGAGCCCAAATTACTATTTACCAAAATAATTAGAGACCGAGATCAACAACTGATGTCATGTAATCTGTTTTTTTCATTCTTTTAACTATACTTCACCTTGATCAAATATCTGAAAAGTGCATTTAAAAAAAACACTGTTGATCTGCTTAGAGGATGTGAGAATTGCTTCCTTTTCTTGGTATCCTACAATCAGTCTTGGAGTGTTTCTCTAGTGAATTGGGTTACCATTCAGCCCTCACCTTTTGACTGGAATAAGAAAAAAAGCCTACAGATTATCTGTATAAGAAGGATGCCAGTCAGAAACCTCATGATTCCCTGGCATCCTGGAAGACCAGCCTTTGACCCAGACTGAGGTTAAGTCTGTCCAATCAGGGAGATCCAGAAAAAGTGATGTCACTGGGAAGTAGTGAAGTGAGGTAGGAGAGTAATAAGTTATGGATCTGGAAATCTTGTTCTCTTTTCCTAAGGAAGTGGCAAGAGGGAATGGGACATGTAGTGAATAGTAAATCCTGGTTAACTTAGTGATGGGCCATGTGATTAAGTGCCTTTTCTGTCTCCAACCTACTTTTAGTATTTCACAAATAATTATAAATTAATATACAGTCTTCATAGAATTTTAATTGTAAAAAGAAAAAAAAATTTATTGTGACCAAATAGTGTGAAATTCATCCTTCATTTGATGTGCAAATTCTCACAAAAGCAAGTACAATATTAAGGTAAATCCTGGAAAATGTATGATCTCTGCATTTATCAAAACATAATTTGGAGAACTCTATCTTACTCTTGACACCATGGTAACTACTAGCATACATATTTTGGGTCCCATGGAAAAGGTCTTATTCTTATAGACATATTGAATGTGGAGTCAAGACACAGATCTGAAAAAGCATTAATATGTCAACTCTCACATTTCCATGTGTCTGGGCAGGAACAGAAAGAAATCCCACTAAAGCTAGTACTGACATTCCCAGATGTAAAGCCATTAACACTTGCTAAAACAGCTTTAAAAAAAAATCTCTTACCTTCCATTTTAGAACCAATACTGATTCCAAGGCAGAAGAGTGGTACGGGCAAGGCAGTTCATTTTAAGTGACCTACCCAGGGTCACAGAGCTATGTTGTGATCAAAATTATCTTGAGAGACTGCTTTTTTCCCGGAAGAATGTTTATTGATTGTATCAGGTTTATTGGTTAGGTCAGTATCATAACCAATAAAATGACATTGGTCTCCATGGCTGTCTCTCATGATCAGGGACAACCTGAGCTAGGTCAGGCAGCCCAATAAATAGATTTTTAGGAGTTCATTATTCAGCCCCTCCCTTGATCATCCCAAGACCTCTTTCAATGGCAATAGCTAATTAAGAGGTGGTCTGTCAATCTATCTACCCCTCCCCATACCTACATCATGGGAAACAACTACACAAATTCTGATAAAAAGGAAAACGTTCCTTGGACTTCCAAAGAACAAAGAAAATGCAAAAAGCAGAAGACTGGATGATATCTCTAACTGAGATCCCAGACACAGGAGTACACAGTAATTCTCCCTAATATGTAGGAATTAATATAATATATGAAAAACAAATTATCACAATCTACCCTCTGCTTTATGGGGAAATTGGACCTCAGTTTCTCCAGTGAGGCATCCTAAATATAATGACTATACATTACATGCAGGGCCTACCTATGATGCTTGGGTGTTTCTGAAAATGATGCTAAAAGTGATTGATAGATGCATTGACAGGAAACTATCAAGGGGTTACTCTCCTTCTGGAGCAAGAGTCTTACAAACAAAATAATGGCACATGGGAGAGACATGAAAGGAATAGGTGGCTCACTGTCTTGTCCATTATGTTCAAGTATCAAAGTCTCATGATGCAGCAGTCTGATCTATGGGGACCTCTGCTATAGCCGTCATCTTCTTCAACCATCTGGAGCCATACCGGTCATTAGAGCAGCTCCTCTGGCAGACCTGCTTTCTCCTGGTCAAGGATCACGGATAACATCTTTCCCTGAAATTGCTCAAAAATAGATCTTAATACAATTTAACATAGTCACTAAAATTTGGCATTGTCAATAGTTAGGTCAGATGGTAAGAGCTAACTCAAACTTTAGGATTCTAATTTTTTAAAAATAAAGTATATCCAATTATGGACCTCTACGATAAAGAATTTGCATTCCCTATACTTTTTGCTATTTGTTTTTTTACTTCTGTTTAAATCAAATACCTGCTTTGGAAAAGTGTCAATGACAAATCGAAAGGAACAAAGTTCATAATACCTAATTTTTTAAAACATGACATTAGAACGTGCTCAAAGACCTTAGAAACAATTAGAATTAGATTTTACATATATATGTTTGTATGAAATCATCTGTTCTTTTTAAATTTTCTTCAAAAACTTTCACTTCAATTATTATCTCACTTCCATTATTTGTTATATGTTATTATTTATTTTCATCTTCTGCAGTTTTAATTAACAATCTCTCTCAATTCCCTCACAAGATGATGTGATTCTTCAAAGAATCTAATCCTGCAAGAGCCTAAGATAAAACATTCTTTGCAAACATGTAGCTTCTATCTCTAAGCTAAATGGAGATACCCATGAATTCACCCAAAATATGTCTCACCCTTCTATTATACCAATAGACTTGGGATGGGATCCATAAAAAGCTAAATAAATTATGTTACATCGTATCAAAAAAGTTATCTATAATCAAACCAGTTTCCAATCATAAGGCCCTTAAATCTTCTCCATACCCTTCTATAATATCCTTCCATTACAGAATATATTCCATTCACAAGTGTTAGCATTACAACCAATATCAAGACAAGATGTAACTTAGAAATAATAGAATAAAAATCATTTTTCTCAAAAAAGAAAAAGTGATCTTACAAAAGTCTTCTGGCTAAAAAAAAATGCTGCTGATATAACCTTATGAAATCATGGAATTGCATTCTGGTTTAGATGTTCCCAAATATTCCCTAATTGTACCATTCTCAGATATTAGAATAATTTTAAGAAATTAATGACATAATAAAGTCAAACACTTATCTGATCATAAAAAGAGTCACAATTTTGGTTCAAATATCTTTGATGTTATACATCAATATCTTAGATATTTCAGCTTTAAATTAATAAATAAACACTGAATATAGGTTTATACATTTCACTGATTGAATTCCCTGATTATGAGGCATTTAATATGAGAAGAAAAGGTATGAACAAAATGCATACAAGCCTCAAAATATATCTTTCCAGTACAGAATGTTTTATTTGGCTTCAAGTAAAAGTCACAGCAAAGTTCCACAAAATCTCAATTCCATTTTTTTAGGGTGCCAAAGCCAGATTCAGGATTTTAAACACCCCTGTTTACAATGGAAGAAATTGAGTCAAGGAAATCATACCTTTACCTTTACAAGATTCTTTCTTCAACTTCCCTAGTAACAGCCCTCAAACTACAAGATTACTGGTAGTACCCTTTAAGGAAAGAGAAAAGTAGAATTGAAAATGTAGTCTCACTACGTTTAAGTTATTAAAAAACACAGTTACATGATTTTCCAAATCATCTAAAATGAAATTCAATTACAAAACTCAATTCTTTAAGTATGACAACACAGAATTTCAAAACATTGGGAGAAAGTTTGTTAAAATCTAATAAGCAGGCTTAACAAAGGTCTGGGAGGAATTTACTATGCCTTTTTCAAACTTAACCTAACAGGTCCTCTCAAATATTAGTATATAAGAGAAACATTTTAACACACTCAATATTTCATATTTAAAACATGACACATGCTTAGTCAGGTGACAATAATTCAATGAGAAAACATTTCTAAATTCCTTTTAACATTTTACCAGGCACAATCAATAAATCAATTCTTGATTACTTCCCCCTTCTGATACTTTCTCTCTCTAATCAAAGAGTAATTATAATGGGAAAAGGGAATAAAAATTTCAACTTATGTTGGGTAATATAAGCAAAGAAGGAGATTTAAACAGATTGCTTCAGTTTTTTTCTTAAAAAAGTATCCAATTGATTAAAAACTTTAACAAATTAATCATTTCTACAAGTAGCTTAATAATTTCAGAATAAAACAATGCTTCAAAATTAGACTTTAGAAACAGAACAAGAATTAAAATTCAGAACAATGCAATAAAATATAATATCACAACTTTTCCAAATATATATAAATGATCTCATTCACAAGTTTAGTTCATAATTTAGCAAATACCAAATCAGAGAAAGAAACTTATTAACATTAAGTCTTTATGATAGTGTACCAAATTGTATCTTATCATAAATGGTATAAGAATTTATATATGAAACAAAAAATTACCAAATTTTCAAATAATCTTACACAGAATTACTTTATCCCTCTTAAAACCCTGCATAAAATTAATATCAAGAAATAAAATTCCATCAAAGAAATCATTAGATTTCATCAAAGAAATAATAATGATAACAATAAGTGGAATATCTATCATTATCATTATTATTTACAGTGATTTCTGATTTAATAAAATTATACATTATTCTCAATAAGAAAGCACACTTTCCCCAAGTTGCAGTCTTGCAGGATGACCTACCTGAATTACCTGGACTGAGGGGAGGGAAGGGCCTCATCATATGAGAGGAAAGAGGCTCCATTCTCTCCACCCCAACTAAAAAAATTTTTTTCACTCTTTGTTAACTCCCAATACTATTCAAGAAAGATCACAATGCAGATTAAGAAATATATTTCAATTCAGTTGATAACTCAACTCCCAAGTTCAATTCAACACAACCCAACATTTTGCTTTTAATTTAAAATGATAGAAATTTGACTCATTCTAAATGTATCACTGGAATAACTTCAATCAAAAATAGCTATTAACCAAATAAAATCTAGCTTTTATAAGTGCTAAAATGACTTTCCACTCTATTTACATTGGAATCACTTGCTCCAAATTCTCGCATCATATTTTAGAAAAAATTTACTAAACTATTTATGTTTCTATTTTTTTTAATATTCTTTGTAGTCTCCAGATATTGGCCACTATCTGAAAATACATGAGAGAAAAATATTTTGACTATTACAGAACAAAAATAAAAAGCAAATATTTTTCTACATTTTAAAAAGAAACTAAAAAAAAACCCAAACTTAAAAAAGTAAACACAGACAGTGCTATAAAATAAACTATTATTTTGGAATGATGGCAAATGTCAAATTAACAAAATAATAAATGTGGCTAGCTTGATTTTTTCTATTTTAAAAATCAGGAAAAAGTTGGAGCAAATTATCAGTTGAAGTTATTACACAGTTTATATCAAATGTAAGAATCCAATACTAGGCCTCAAAAAAAAATAGAATATACTTGGAACTTAATACAACCTAAGGATTTCTTTAAAAAAGATTGGACTTCAATCCAAGCTATCTACACATCAAAGCTGACAGAACTGAGGTAGCAAAAGTCCAGTAAAAAGCAATGTTTTACAAGCTTGAAGAGTTTTCTGGACCCAGACCCCAGTCAAAGTTTTTCCAATTCAGATTCACCTGGGTAGTGGACCTTGCTGGCCTTAACTAATCGCAAGGCTTTTTTAAAAATTCCTGTTGAACTCTTTCATCAGAAACAGGCTTTGGCAGAGGAGAAAAATTTTAGTCTGTTTTAAAAACCATCTCTCCCCAGCTGCCCCCAGCTACTTGACACCTTATTTCTTTCCTCTTTCTGCTCTCCTCTCAAGCAGATACACACACACACACACACACACACACACACACACACACACACACACCTCAAATCAATGAATCAAAAGTTGCATAAAATTGTGACTAACCTAATTAATTAAAAGGCACCCCCCTTCTTCTCAAGACTTTTCTAGTGAACTAAACTTTACATAAGAGATTTTCTCCTGACCTTATTCACTCTACTTAAGGGGTTCAGGGCACCCTGGCCACTTTCAATTTCTGGATGGTCTCTCCAGCTCTCAAGAGCCTATTTTTCTTGAAAGACCAAGTCTTACACAAAGACTTCAACACAAAATTCCAGTTTAAAGCTCATCCCTATTTGGTGGGGGCACTGGAAATCCTAAGCTACTAGAAGCATCCCAGACCAGAAACTACCTGAACTGGGTCAGGTAGCCTAATAAATAGATTTTAGGAGATCATTTTTTTTTGTCATTCCTTGACCATCCCAAAACATCTTTAATTGCTGATAGCTAATCAATTAAGTGATGGTTCGTTAACCTCTCCAGTCCTCCCCATACCTATATCATAGGAAACACCCGCACGGGATATGAATTCTTATCCCCTTCAATTATTAAACAAGTTGTGTTAAAAAGAAAGACATTCCTAGGGATTGCAAAAGACAAAGAAAATACAAAAAGCAGCAGACAGTTGTATCTCCGACCCAGATCTAAGACACAGGAATACACAGTTAAATTCGATTTAAGTTGAGTAGAGTTGTACAAAGTTATCAACCTAATTCTCTCTTCCAGTCATCGAAGTCCAGAGGTGGGACAAAAGTAAAAATGACTGGTGATGGCTCAGGATGCAGTGGTTGACCTTGCCTTCTTCCATGTCTATCCAAGCTCTAAGGGCTCCATGGAATCTGCTTCCATTGTCATCATGGCCATTGGAAAAGATTATTTTCATTTTCCTCTTCCACTGGGAAAGGTGCTCATATGCATGGGGTGGACAATCCCCTAATTCACTGAGAGGTTTCAGGCCTATCAATTACTCTCAATATGGTTGAACCTGCCTGCCAAGAAGGGTTACTGGGATGTTGGCTGCTGGACGTGCTTCAGCTTTCTAGAGCCGAAGGTGAGAGCTGGTTGGCAGTTAGACACCAGATGAAGAAAGCAATCCTGAAAAGGGCTACTTTTCCCTCCATATTCCCCATTACTATCATTTCCTCCTTACTGCCATTTTTTCCTCAGGCAAGGGCCTCAACTTCACTGGACCTTCGTTTTCTCATCTGGAAAATAGAGATAATAAGAGAACCTCCCTCATAGTATTCTGATAATCAAATGAGAGTCAATATGACATTGTGGATACAAAGCCAGAAAAAGGATGGCTTGGATTTAAGCCTTCTCGCTGAAACATACTGATGGTGAAAAAGTCACTTAAATTCTCAATATTCTAGCAAATTTCAGACTAAGGAAGATTTTGCCATTTATGGGAAGGGGTTATCTCCCTTGGATTTTGGGAGCAGAAAAAAGGCATACAGAATAAATGCAAGAAAATATAATGTAATTCAAGAACCAGGAAAAAAAGAACTAATAGGAATGGGTTCTCTAGGAGACCTTTACCTGAGTCTTGAAGTAAGCAAATGAAAGAAGGAAACAAGCACTTATTAAGTGCCAAGCACTATTTTGTTGTCGTTGTTACTGTTGGGTCATTTCAGCATTGTCCCTTGGCAAAGATACTGGAGTGGTTTGCCATTTCCTCCTCTAATTAATTTTATAGATGAGAAACCGAGGCACACAAGGTTAAGCAATTTGCCCAGGATCATAGAGTTAGAAAGTGTCTGAGGCCAGAATTGAACTCAAGAAGATGAATCTTTCTGACACCAGGCCTGAGACTCTATTCACTGCACCACATGCTTCACAGGTATTATTCTCATGTTATCCTCACAACAACTTTGGGAGTAAGTGGTCTTCTTATCCCTATGTTATAGTTGAAGAAACTGAGGCAGACAAAGGTTAAGTGATCTGACCAAGGTCATACAGCTAATCAGTGTCTGAAGATGGATTTGAAAGCAGATCTTCCTGACTCCAGGACTTGCACTTTATACACTGCACCAAATGGCTTCTTCTAAGGATTTATATAGCCCTCATATAGTTGGGTGCTATTTTCAGCTTGCCCAGAAGTTAATCAAATACACTATACCTTGCATTTTGATACAATCAGCATGGGATCTTAGACCACTGTGCAGGGTAGTAGTGTCCCAACTCAAATAGAAACTGAGGCCACAAAATCTTAAGGGATGTTAATATTATCTGTGTTTTATTGTATTTTAATTTATTTTGTAAATATTTCCAAAATCATATTTTGAGCTGGTTCTAGCCATACTGTGGATTATACCGGCATGTATGACATCTCTGAATAGGGGTACCATGTTTAATTGAGCCACATTTATAAGGCATAGAAACTTGGCACAATTGCGCCTGAGTTGTATTGATAACTTGAAGCCATAAGTAAGTGTTTGGAAGTATTCCAGAACCTACTAGAATTTTTCATTTGCAGAAGCGAAATCTATGCCACAATAGGTTTTAATTCTTTTCTTTGTTTCTGTGCCAGGAAGAGGCAGCAGCACCAGCATCTAAAGTAATACTTTCATTTCATCTTTTTCTTAGTTTATTTATTATGACTTCTGCATCTCTTTTTTAAATGACAAGAAGTTATACCTTTTTTACAAACTACAAACTTTAGTCAAAACCAACTCATTTATGATTTATGCAAAACTTTAATATCTCTTTCAGTTCTAAAATTCTATAATTCAATAATTCTACTTATCCAATGCAGACTGCATGAAAGGATGTCTTAAAATAACTATGGAATTTTCTTTCTTCTCCTCATCTATTTCCTTTATTCCCTCCCTCGCATCTTACATGTAGTTAGCTAAAAGGATGAGAGAGAATAAAGGGACAAACACAACCGGGTGATATTGTGTGTGTGTGTGTGTGTGTGTGTGTTCTACCTTCATACCTTTTGGAACTCCAAACTATCACCCGTAACAAATGTCCCCTCTGGCTTTGTTTCAGTGTGCCTCAAGATATCTCTTGGAATAAAGAAGAATAAATGAAATCACATCCGAAATGTTAAAGTTGTCACTGGGTCTTCATTAACAAGAAGGAACTTTGACATACTAAGCCCCATCACTTTTATTACTTTCTGAAAGGTCTTATTTTTCTGTTTATTGAAAGAATCAAGAATATCTGATGTAGGGCAGCTGGGTAGCTCAGTGGATTGAGAGTCAGGCCTAGAGACAGGAGGTCCTAGATTCAAATCTGGCCTCAGACACTTCCCAATTGTGTGACCCTGGGCAAGTCACTTGACCTCCGTTGCCCACCCTTACCACTCTTCCTCTAGGAGCCAATACACAGAAGTTAAGGGTTTAAAAAAAAAGAATAAAAATAAAAAGAATATCTGATGTGAATTGACTAAAATTTAATCTTTTCTGTCTCAAAAATTGTCTTTATCTTCAAGCTTCTTCTACTCTCATAAAGAATGCTGATTCTTTTTTCCCTTTCACCTATATTCATATTCCTAAGCTATTATGCTTATTCGGACTTTGCTCCATCAATTAATCATTCTTTTAAAACTTACACTATAATCCACACATCTTTTTCTATTGATCTATGAGATACTAAAGTTTAAAGATTTTTTTTAAAAAATTAAAGCACTTTATCTGGCTCAAAGACTCAATAAGCATTTATTGAGTGCTTACAATATGACAGGCACTGTGTTACATGCTATAGGTACACCATTTCTACCTAGAGGAGATTCTGTTATCACTTTCTTCTTTATGCTACTTAACATCAATGCATGACCTCCAATTTTTTACCACTTCCTCACTTCTCAAGTCCTTATAGTCTTTGTAACTGACTTCCATCATCACCACTCTTGATAAGTTCCATTAAAGATCATCAGTGAATTTCTAATCTTAAAATTCCATAGAGTATTCTCTTTCCTCATCATCTTTAACCTTTCTATTATATTTGGCATTGATGGCAATCTCTTCTATTTGAAATTCTTTCCTCCTTTCTGTATGAGAAAGAACCAATAAAGGAAAATAAGAAGACAATTCTTTCTTTTGTGGAAGTCAAAGGGTTAAGGCTTTGCATTTAATGATCCAGTTTGCACATTAAAGAATTTCCTAAACTGTCATTAGTAGCCAGTTGAAAATTTAAGGTGAGAGTGTACTGTTCTGAATTCCTTAATAGGTCTATTTTGAATCACACTGCAATAAAAACTTGTAGGATCAGGAGAATTCTGCCCCCATTTGGCATTAAAAGTTTCCCAATACAATCATACTTCCCAGAGTTCTTTCTTCTCTTATACATTTATATTGCCAGATCCTGGCCTGTAAGGCCAGCTAAATTGAGCAAGATATTATTATTCTCTTAATTGCTAGATGCTGTTGTTAGCCAAGCACACAATCAATAATGTCTTTTGAATCCATCTACTTCTGCCCATTTCCAACCTGACCATTACTCCTTTCTTAAATTATTGAAATAGCTTCCTAATATGTCTATCTTTTTTCAAATCATATTACTTACTATAGATAGAATATTTCTTTTTTCTAAAGTACAGTTTCATTCATGTCCCTCTACTCCCCCAAAATATTCAGTAACTCCAGATTGTCATTTATATTCTTCTGCAGTCTGCAGAATTCTAGACTATTGTTCTAGTCTTATTTTCCTTTTCTCCCATTAAAGGTCACTATCTCTCTCCACCTTTCCAATGCCTTTCTTTCATTGATGAATTGCTTTAAGGGGTCTCCATTTTGGGGACAGGCCCAACATTACTATGTTTCATTCCTCTAACAATTGTTCTGATCACTCTGCATTTTTCCACTACAACTCAAAAGCTTTCCCACTATGGAACATCTCTCTACCGTGCCAAGCTCCTTTCTCCCACTACCTGAGTTCCTTCAAGGAACCTCCAATTTAAGGACAAACTTAGGTCCACTAAGGTCTATTCCCCTAGTAGTCTTACTTCAGGTACTCCAGATTCTGTCACCATGATCTTGTGTGCCTAGGTGACCCAGTGGTTAGAGCTCTGGGCCTAAAGTCAGGTAGAACTGAATTCAAATCTACCATCAGACACTAACTCTGTGACTTTGGGGAAATTACGTATTCTCTCTCTCTGATTCAGGTCCAATTCAGAAGTCAATTCTTCTATTTATTCTCTCATGATCCCTCACATTTACAAATGATTTTGTCTTCCACTGAAATGCTAAAATGCAATGATGATAATAAATACTTATACATACTTGCATATATATGTATATATATAATGGAGTGCCAATGTTATATGCATTTATATTATATTACATATATAAAATATTTATATTGTATTACATATATAAATAAAAAGTAAACACACTGGGTTAATATTGTCTCAAGATAACATACATACACAAATAGGTATAACAAATATATTTATAGTTCCTATTTAGAGAGCATATTATTTAAAATCACATATCAACATATATTTACTTATGGTTACATATGCTTAATATATGTTGATATGTGATTTTAAAGAATAAAGTACTCTCTAAATGAGAGATTTGATTTTTTTTATTATAATTGTGTATATGTCTTATCTTGAGATAATTTTGGTCTTGTTCCTAGATAGACAGAATGTGGCAATCCTAAATGTGGGAAATATGGGCAGGATTTTCAGAAAGGTAAATTTTAGCTTAGTATAAGGAAATTTTTATAACATTTAGAATTATTTGAAGATGGAATGAGCCTCCTGAAGGTATGATAAATTCTCCTTCCAGAAGAAATTTTCAATGGAATTTGATGATCACCTGTTAGACATATAAAATAGATTCTTGGTTGGGTATAGGTAGTTCTGATTTTCCATTCAATTATGAGTTCTCTTATTTTATGATTCTTCTATATATATTATAAAATTATCAAGCATAATTCATGTAACCAAATTAAATTCAATTAACACTTATTAAATGTCTTCCTTATTCAAGGTACCATGCTAGATACAAAGGATATCAAGAAAAACAAAATAAACCTGGCCCTCAATAACCTTACATGTTAAAAAGGATGTTAATATCTATATATTTAAATGTTTCCATAGAAGCTAACAACATACTCCACACATAGTGCCTATGTAATAAGAATATTTTGAAGGAATTTTGAACAAAAGATGTCAGCAAGTTAAAAAGGAGAGAAGGGAAGATTTAAAAGGGAAGAAAAATCGATGTGAAGACAGGGCCAACATGTAGAAACATTAAAATACCTCTAATATGAACACAAAAGTTCCTGTGATATGAAAAGTCTGAAAGAGAGAAAGAGGAAGAGAGAGGGAGAGAGAGAGAGAAAGAGAGAAAGAGAGAGACTGAGACAGAGAGACAGAGACAGAGAAAGAGAGAAATGTGACAGAGTAAAAATAACACTGGACACGGGGATCAAAAGATCTTGATTCTGTCACCTGTGTAACTTTGAGCCAATCACACTTCTCTGGGCTTCATTCTTGTTATCTGTTAAATTGAACAAAGAAACTAAAAAAATCTCTTCTGACTCTAAATCTGATAGTGATATGGGTTTTCTCCAGAATTTGGGAACATCTGGTATCCAGTTGAAAATCCCCTTCTTCAAATCAGTTAATATGTCCCATGGTTATTTCTTGGCCCTCTTTTTTAGGAAACTTGTACATTCTTATGCTGGTTTAGCTTGTTTCATCCTGGTAACAAAACTTTGCAAACCAGGAAGCATAAACTTAACACCCTCATTCGCAAATTCCCTTCATCTATGTATGAAATGAATCCAAAACTTCTTTTATCCTGGAGGAAAAATGGTTTTATGTTAAGTAAAAGAGGGCTTTTGACTCACTCTCTATACTACACATCTGATATCTCAAGATTATCAAAACTAAGTTAAAGTGGGTCCATTTTCCTAACTCACATCTTTATTAAGAACCAAGAGACAAAATCCCTTTTTGAAGACCAAATTGTGGGCATCTGTCTCTAAGCAGTATTAAACTTAAAACAGATCTCACCTTTGACCTGGCTTTTAATCTTGTTAAAACTCTCCTGTCTCCCTTGCCCTTGGAAAGGAACTGAGGAGATTCTCAGATATGCTACCTAGAGTGGGAGCAGTTCTTTTTTCTATTTCTGCATCAAGTCATCCCCAGGACAGCTAAGACACCCCAGTAACTTCTCCACAATGGGATACTTCTGTTCCTTATGTCCAAGTTTAGTGTCAGAAGCACAGAAGGATTGGCAAAAAATTGTTAATGTTGTATTCTTACAAATTTCTTAGAATGAGATTGTAAGTAAATAACATAGAGTGTTGGTTTTGATCCCAAATGGTAAAAGTTAATCTTTGTGGGAAGTGAATGCTGCTCAAATGATTAGAATAAATCTTCAAGGCAACACACATATATGCACACATGCACATTAATAAAAAATAGAGAATAAGAACAGAAAGAACAACAGAAGACATTTTTAAAGCACTGTGCTATGGGAAACTGATCAACAAAAGGCATTATTACAGTAACAGCTATAATGTCTGCTAACCAACTGTGAATGACTTAACTATTATCAGCAATGCAAGGATCCAGGACAATGGGACTCATGATGAAAATGGCTATCCACCACCATAGCAGGAACTGTGATGGAGCCTAAATGCAGTTTGAAGCCCACCATTCTTCACTTTATTTCTTCCCTGTGTAAGCAAAATCTATCTTCTTTCACAACATGACAAACATGAAATTATGTACCGCATGAGAGCACCTATATCATAATACCTGCTGTCTTGGGGAGGAAGGTGGAGATGGAGGAAGGGAGAGAATATGGATTGCAAAGTGTCAAAATAGGATTATTAAAATATATCTACTTGTAATTTGGAAGGAATATTTTTTAAAAACATGAAAAGGCATTATTAGATTTATCAACATACTCTATAATAATCTACAATAATGAGAATAAATACTGGATCTATAATTTCATTGGTATGGAAAATTCTTTGGTGAAGAAATTACAATTACCAATGATAATTGGAACCTACTCTTGACTTAATTTAGTCTTACAAAGCTGTCAAAAACATTAAAAGATTAGATCACTTAACCAAAATTAGTTAGAGAGTAGGTATCATAAGCAAGACTTGAACCCAGATCTTCCTGAATCCTAGGCCATCCTTCTGTTCACTGGATTGAATTATCTCTAAGAAAAATAATTTTCATTTATATAGAACTTCAAGGTTTATAAAGTGCATTCTTCCCCAAATACCTCTTAGGCAGGCAGGTGATTAAAGCAGGAACAAGACAATGTAAATGCTGTAGCTTAATGATTTCTTCCAGGTTATTCTATCCCTCTCTTATGTCCTCTCACCTTGCATTTATCAAGTTTGAATAGATATAGAAACTGAATTTATTATTTCACTAGTACAGGGAATTCCCAAATGAAAAATTCTTCCTACAAATACAAATAAGTCCATTCTCTTTAACTTCGAGTGTCAGAGAATTGTTTCGAACATGCAGAATGTAAATGACTTTTCTTTGGTCACACAGAAAGAAGGTATCATAGTCAGGATTTGAACAAAGGATTTTTTTTTTACTTTATATGAAATCTCTATTCACTACCACATGTCAACTCTTTAAATTCTGACATAGTACCTTACTCCAATCTGACAAGCACTACAAATCTAGTATGTATCAGAGATAAAAACTAAATCCAGTCTTTTTTCATTTGAGCTCCAGCTCTGTATCCAACATATCATATTGCCTCAAAAAACACTAATGACAACTGCAAAATGCAAATTCTTGACTCATCTAAGCTATCTAATTTTCATTTAAATTAGGCATATTCCCATTGTCCCTTTTATTGAAACTTTCATATTATGTTATTTTCCTGTTCCATAAAATCATCCCATTTTGCATTCACAAGAAATTCCTGTAGGATTGTCTATTAAATTCTTTACTTATATTGTTAATTGTAATGCAGACCATGTACAATTGCTATGAAAGCTACCATTTCCTGGATAAAAGTACATTTCCTACAATATAGGATCTACCCAGTCTCCCTTGTGAGAGTATAAAAGAAGATTCATCTAATAACAAAGTCAAAATTAAAGAAAGTAATATCTTTCAAATCAATGTTTTTAATGGAGTTTTTCATGCTTTGAAATTCATTTGTTTGGTTAGAATAACCAAATCAGATAACTGGACTTTTAAATGTGGTTGGAACTTGACTAACCATCTAGTTCTCAAGTTAAAGGTAAGGAAACTGCCCCCTGTGAGTGGGAAGGCAGATAAATGACTTGCCTAAGGTCATACAAATGGTAAGCAAGAGAAGTGGAATTTGAGGCTATGTCCCTCAACACTCTACTCCTCTGACATTCTTTGTCAGGTTTTTTGTTTCTCTTAAGAGGCCATTTCCACCTGAAATAATGTATAAGCAACCTTTATATCTCTCTATTTATCCAGAAGATTTCTGGGAAGGGAAATCCTCAAGAGAAACAAATCAATTCTTTTGTGAATCTATGATGACATGGGGTAGGAAAATAAGAGCCACTTGAGAAATATATGTCAGTCAATAACATGTACAAAACACTTACAATGTACCAGACTTTATCTTAACCCTTAGAGATATGAGAAAAGCAAAAGAATGGAATCTGCCCTTAGAGAACTCATATTCTTCTTTTGAGGGGGTTAAAGATATTTTTTTATAAATTACATGTAATAATAAATTTCCAAATAAGTTTTCTGAAGTTTTAAGATCCAAATTGTTTCCCTTCCTCCCTTTCCTCCCCCCTCCCCAAGATTGTAAGCAATATGATTGGGGTAATACATGTATTTTCAGGTAAAACATTTTTCCATATTGTTTATTGTTGTAAGAGAATAGTGATATAAAACCAAAACCTCCTAATAAAACACAAATAATGTAAAGTGAAAAAGAGTATGCTTGAATCTGCATTCTGATTCCAACAGTTCTTTCTCTGGAGATGGATAGAATTCTTGGGTATAAGTCTTTCAAAATTGTGCTGGATCATTCCATTGCTGAGAGTAGCTAAGTGTTTTAAGTTGATCATTCCATAATATTGATGTTACTGTGTACAATATTCTCCTGGTTTGGCTTATTTCTGTCTGTACTAGTTCACATAATTTTTTCTAGCTCTTTCTGAAATCATCATTTATTATAACACAATAGTGTTCCAACAGCATAATATACTATCATTTCTTCAACCACTCCCCAATTAATAGATACCGCCTCGATTTCCAATTCTCTGCCACCACAAAAAGGGCTACTATAAATATTTTTGAACAAGTAGATCTTTCCCCCTCACCAACATTTTTAAATCTCTTTGGATTATAGACCTAATTTAATAGTGGTATTACTGGATCAAAATGTATGCATAGTTTTTATAGTTCTTTGGACATAGTTCCAAATTGTCCTTCAGAATGGTTGGATTGATTCACAATGCCACCTGCAATACATGAGTGTCCCAATTTTGCCACATCCCCTCCAACATTTATCATTTCCTTCTATTGTCATATTGGGCAACTTGATAGGTGTGAGGTGGTACCTCAGAGTTGTTTTAATTTGTATTTTGTAATAGGGGACTTTTAAGGTGTAATAAGGGGATTAGGAGAGTGTAATATGGGATTAGGTAGGATGTAATGAGGGAATTGGAAGGATATAATATGAGGCTGAAGCTAGGGTAATAACTGGTAGGATCAGGGAATAAGACAAGGCAAGGGACCCAAGGCTGGAGGTAATCAAGGGAATAGACTAGGTAGTAGGGAAGTTAAGGCAATATATTGGATGAGGAAGGTTCAGTGATGAAGAATGGTAGTTGAGGTGGTAGGAGAAATAAGGGAATGTCTGAGTTGGGAGTATAACACTGAGGTAACAAGGGTTGCCAGGGAGAGGATGAATTAATCTAAGCAGGCAAACAGCAGCAAGGAAATACAGACTGGGACTTAGGTTAAAGACAAAACACTGAAGGGAAAATAGACTGATCCATTCAAGAAAAGGACACTATACAGCCAAGTTAGAGTCAGCCAAGACAGATTGAAATTGACTCCAGGCTTTAGTCAGTTTCACAGGAAGGGACTTGTATTGAAGTTACACTTCCTTCAAAATGGATACCCTCAGCTTTCCTCAAACCCAGAGAGTATATTGTTTCTCTTCCTCTGCCTCCCTCTCTTACTAATTAACTAATGAAGTAGCCAAAAGGTCTTGTTTAAACACAAAAGGGGTTTATTGTCTTCTAGGATAGATTGACCGGGTAAAGGATCAAGGAAGCCCTAACCTAGAGAAACCTCAGGTGGGGGAAGGGAAGCAGGAATGTGAGGACCTGCCTTTACTCAGCTCTCAAGGTGATTTTGAAATCAAAAGGGATTAGGATGTTGGATACAAAACCTCAATAGATAACTTGCTGCAAGGGTAGGACTAAACTCTCACAGATTTGAATTAACTCTCTGATTCACTCTCCTATTCACTCTTCTCAGACATTCAGGTAAGGGAAATGAAGGTAGGAATAATATAGGGTAGGAAATTCAAAGGATTTAGCTAAATTAAACAAATCTCAAAGAAACTGCAAATCTAAAATAGGTTTCAATCTCAAGAAGGAGCTCAGCTGGACCCTGGTTCCCTCCACGAGTTCCCAGGTCCAACTGAAACTCTTCCAAGATTATAAAACCTCTTAACTGACATAAGAACTCAGCCAAAGCCTGCAAAACTGTTATGCCCCCCCTCTCTCTATCACAATTTCTTTAATAAAGAGTGATATAGAACCTTTTTTATGATTATCAATAGATTTGATTTCTTCATTGGAAAGCTTCTTTGACTTTGTCATTTGGGAAATGGCTTGTATTCTTGTAAAATTTATTTAATTCTCTATGTATTTTAGAAATGAGACTTTTTCCAGTGAAATTTGTTACAAAATGTTTTTTTTTTTCCTGATGTGTTGTTTCTCTTCAAATCTTGGCTATATTGGTCATAGTTAAAATTATTCATTTTATATCTTGCAATTTTCTTTATCTCTTGTGTAACAATAAAAAGTGCCAGTAACCAATGTTTGATAGAAGGGAAAGTCTGTAAGGTGAGTCTCTCTTCCAGCTCTCCCCTGGGGCCGAATATACATTGGGAGACTAAGGGGGTGTCACCCCAAAACTGGGTAACCTGGATGGTCGTGCTGCCCCACAGGAGCTGGGAGCAAGGCTTCCCTCTAAGACGAGGTATATGGTACCCAAATCTGATTCTAAATAAGGATGGGGTTCGCACAAACCTCCCCCCCCCATCAGTTAACTTCACAGTGGGTGGTCTGACTTTAAGATGGAGGCAGCCAGACCAAGTTGTGGTTCCCCTCTCCCTAGTTGTCTCTCAGGCACTCTGGAACACTAACTTGACTGATGAATGGCTTTTATTATTCGTGCATCAGGGATTGGGGAAAGGGCTGAACGGCAGAGGGATATTGGGGTGTCCTCTTCTCCCTCTGTTTCTATTTCTATTTCCTATTTCTATTGTTTTCTATAATTGTAAGTTAGACCGGAAAGGGTCTCTCAGCAAGGTTGGGTAATGGGAAAAGGAGACTAAGAGATGGCTCTCAAAATGGAGTCCCAAAATTTAGCTAACTCAATAGTTGAAGTCCTGATGGGTGAGATGCTATGGAATGTTTTTTATCAGGGAATGAGGGTTTCAATTTCCACCAGAAGATCCTCAGGAAGCCCTCAGGATTGGAACCTAGCTGGGATGTCCTCCTCTTCTCTCTTCCCAATCCTCCGCGGGAAGCCCTCTCCCCTCTTGCCCTCCTCCTCAGAGAAAATCCCAGAATTCTCTTTGGTCTCAACTATCAGCAACTGTCAGCAATTGTCTGGCTCCTTTTGTCCCATCCTCCTTGCCTTATGTTTTTATAGGGTATAAAATATTGGCCTATACTTAGTTCCTACCATATTGTTTTCCAGTTTTCCCAGCAGTTTTTGTCACATAGTGAGTTCTTATCCCCAAAGCTAAGATCTTTGCATTTATTAAACACTAGATTTCTAAGGTCATTTACCCTTATTCTACTCCATTGAGCCTCCATTCTATTTCTTGGTCAGTACCAGATTAATTAATATTACAGTTTGATATCTGATGCTGCTCAGCCACCATCTTTCACATTTTTTTCATTAATTCTTTTAATATTCTTGATCATTTGTTCTTATAAATGAATTTTGTTATTAATTTTTCTAGTTATATAATGTACTTTTTGGTATTACAATTGGTATGACACAATAAACAAGTCAATTTAGTTAAAATTGTTATTTTTAAAAATATATTAATGCATCCTAACAATGGGCAATTAATGTTTTTCTATTTGCTTACATATGACTTTATTTGTGGGAAAAATGCTTTATAATTTTTTTCAACAGTTGCTTTGGAAAGTAGATTCCTAAGTGTTTTATATTGTCTAAAGTTATTTTAAATGGAATTTTTCTCTCTCTTGCTGAAAGGCTTTGTTGTTATATATAGAAATGCTGATGTTTTATGTGGATTTATTTTGTCTCCTGCAATTTCACTAAAATAATTCATTAGTTCAACTATTTTCTTAGTTATTTCTCTAGGATCCTTTAAGTATATCATTATATCACCTGCAAAGGTGATAGTTTAGTTTCCTTATTCCATACTTTATCTCCTTAAATTTATTTTTCTTCTCTTATTGCTAAAACTAACCTTTCTAGTACAATATTAAATAATACTGTTGATAATGAGAATATTTGCTTCACCCCTGGTGTTATTGGGAAGACTTCTAACTTATCACCATTCAAGATTATACTTGCTGATGATTTAAGATAGATATAAAACTTATCATTTTAAGGAAAACCCAATTTATTCCTATGCTTTCCAAGTGTTTTTAATAGGAATGGGTACTGTATTTTATCAAAGGCTTTTTCTGTGTCTATTGAGGTAATCATGTGATTTCTGTTACTTTTGACAATTATGTTGATAGTTTTCCTAATATTAAATGAACCTTGCTTTCCTGGTATAAATCCCACCTAGTAATAGTGAATGATGCTTGTGATATTTTCTTGTTGTCTCTTTGCTACTATTTTATTTAAGATTTTTAAAACAATATCTATTAAGGGGGGCAGCTGTGTAGCTCAGTGGATTGAGAGCCATGCCTTGAGACGGGAGGTTCTAGGTTCAAATCCGGCCTCAGACAAATCCAGCTGTGTGACCCTGGGCAAGTCACTTGACCCCCATTGCCTACCCTTACCACTCTTCCACCTATAAGTCAATACACAGAAGTTAAGGGTTTAAAATAAAAGAAAAAATAAACCAATATCCATTAAGGAAATTGGTCCATAATTTTCTTTCTCTCTTTTCAGTCTTCTTGGTTTAAATATCACCACCATATTTGTGTCATAAAAAGCATTTAGTAGGATGCCTTTGCCTATTTTGCTAAAGAATTTATGTAATATTAGGATTAATTATTCTTTAAATGTTTAATAGAATTCACATAAGAATCCATCTGGGCCAGGGAATTTTTTTCTTAAGTTCTTTCATGGCTTGTTCAATTCCTTTTCTGAGATGAGATTATTTAAGTATTCTCTTTTCTCTTTTGTTAATCTAAGCAATTTATATATATATATGTATATATATATATATATATATACATATATATATATTTAAATATTTATCTATTTCACTTAGATTGTCAGATTTGTTGTCATATAATTAAGCAAAATAGCTTCTGAGTACTTTAATTTCCTCTTCATTGGTGATGAATGCATCCTCTCCATTTTTGATGCTGATAATTTGATTTTCTTTTTTTCTTAATTAAAATAACCAATGCCTTACCTATTTTATTTGGGTTTTTAAAATAAAACCAACTCCTAGTTTTGTTTATGTTTAATAGTTCTCTTACTTTCAATTTTATTAATTTCTCCTTATAATTTTTAAGATTTCCAAGATAGTCTTTAATTAGGGATTTTCAATTTGTTCCTTTTCTAGTTTTTTTTAGTTGCATGCATTGATCTGCTTTTTCTCTGTTTTACTGATTTAAATATTCGGAGATATAAATTTTTCCCTATGTACTGCTTTGGATATTTCTCATAAATTTTGATGTGAAGTTTCCTCATTGACATTCTCTTTAATTAAATTATTGATTATTTCTATAATTTGTTCTTTTACCCACCCCTTTTTAAGAATTAGATTATTTAGCTTTGAATTAACATTTAATTTATCTTTCCATGTATCTTATTTATTATACTTTTCTTTGTGCTCTGATCTGAAAAAGATGTATTTATTATTTCTGTTTTTCTGTATTTGGTTGTGAAAGTTTTTATGCCCTAATACAGAGTCAATATTTGTGTTCATAACATGTATTGCAGAAAAGAAAATATTTTCCTTTTAATCCCCAATTTTCTCTAGAAATATGTTAAATCTAAGTTTTTCTAAAATTTCATTCATTTCTTTTCCTTCTTTCCTTTTTATTTTTTTATTAGATTTATCTGGTACTAAAAAGGGAAAGTTGAAGTCCCCCACTAGGATAGTTTTACTTTCTATTTACTTCTGAAGCTCATTTAATTTCTTCTTTAAAAATTTGGAGGCTCTATCATTTGGTGCATATATGGTAACTATTGATTAACTATTGATATTACTTCCATCTCTAGTAGCTTTTATCAAGATGTAATTTCCTTTCCTATCTCTTTTAATTAGATCTGTTTTTGCTTTTGTTTTGATATCTATGCTATGGAATTATTGCTACTCCTGCTTTTTTTTCTTTCAAATGAAGCAAATAGATAGTGCTCTGTGCCTTACTTTTACTTTGTGAGTGTCTCCCTGCCTCAGATGTCTTTCTTGTAAACAATATCTATTAGGATTCTTATTTTTAATCCACTCAGCTATCTACTTCCATTTTATGGGTAAGTTCATCCCATTTACAGTTACAGTTATGATTTCTATCTGCGTATTCCCTTCCATCTTATTTTCCCCTTTTGATCCTGCTCTTTCTCTCTCCTTTTACTCTGTCTCCTTTCACAAGAGTTTTGCTTTCAATCAACCCCCACCCCGCATTCAGTTCATCTTCCTTTATATTACGCCCATCTTCATTCCATCTTATTCCCCTCCTACTTCTTTGTATAATGAGGCAAGATTCTATAGACAGGATTCTATACCCCAATGAGCCAATTACAATGAGAGTAAGAGTTAAGCATTGACTGGCACCACTCTGATCCCCCATTGTAATTTTTTCGCACCTTTTTAGGTAATATAATTTACCCCATTTTACCTCTCTCTTCCCTTTTGTCTCAGTGCAAAATTCTTTTTCACCCCTTGATTTTTTGATGCATATCATGTCACCCTGAATAGTTTACTACCATATCCTCTTTCTATATTTACTCCTTCTAACTCCTCTGATACTGATAAAAATTTCAAGAGTTTAATTTTTTTAAATTTAAATTTAATTTTAAGAATTTAAAAGTTCCATGTAGTAATATAAACAGTTTGACTTTATTGAATCTCATAATTTTTCTCTTTCTTATTTCTCTTTTTGCTTCTCTTGAGTCTTGAACTTGGACATCAGATTTTCTATTTAGGTCTGATCTTTTCATCAAGAATACTTAGAAATCTTCTATTTTATTAAATGGCTTTTTCCCCTCAAAGAATATACTCAGTTTTGCTGAATAGGTGATTCTTGATTGTAAACCCAGTTCCTTTGCCTTCCACAATATCATATTCCAAGACATATGGTCATATAATGCATAAACTGTCAGATCCTATGTATTCCTGACTGGGCCTTGTTATAAGTAAAACAAGGTTATAGCATGTGAGTTTGGTCTTCAGGGGAGAGTTGCAGGAGGATAAAGATTCTAGAATGTGAAAGTTGGGGTCAGACAGGTAACTGAGGTTTTTAGCTATCCCTCTAGAGGTTTCTGGAAAGGTTGGCTGCTTTTCATTAGTGGCTGATTTTACCCTGATTTCCCATCCTACCTGGTGCCTTGTTGGTGCATTGCTGTTTTTGGCCATGTTCCCTTGTGATATTGACCATCTGACCATCTGATTGTAAGATCAGATTCCTTGGTTCCTTTTGGATCCAAGACCTCCTTCTGGGCCTTGCCAAACTGTCACAGACCACTACCTATGATATCATCTAAGGGGGTCAGGTTAGTGCAGATTTATCTAAAGTAGTGACTGGGATCTTTAAGTCAGAGAGATGAGAATTAGTGTAGACTAAACACTTTGAAGACTTTCCATGAGGGAACAAAATTAGACCTGGGGTTTCAGTTAGTGACATTAATATTAGGGTCATCCAAATTCCTTATAACATTTCCCTTTTAATTAAATTACCTTTTATTTACTGTTTGAGTGGTCTGTGTGTGTTATCTCAGATCAGGCTCTATGTGGACCAAATTCTGTTGGCCTTTCCAAACCACAGTTAATCTTATGATAATGGTCCAATCCTATCCATCCAGTCCCATCCCTATACGACCATTTTACAGGCTCCATGAATTTCAATTGTTTCTTTCTGGGCTGTTTGAATTATTCTTTCATTGGCCTGGGAGTTTTAATTTGGCTATATTATTCCTTGGAGTTGCCATTTGGTAATTTATCATAGGAAGTGATCTGTGGATTCTTTCAATTTCTGTCTTATCCTCTTGTTCAAGAATATGAGGGCAGTTTTCTCTGATAATTTCTCATAATATGATATCTATTTTTTAAATTATGACTCTCATGTACCTAGTAAGTCTCAGATTGTCTTCTAGCTACTTTCAAGGACAGTTGTTTTTTCAATGAGATATTTCATATTTTCTTCTATTTTTTCATTCTTTTGATTTCATTCAATAGTTTCTTGATGTCTCATGAAATCTTTAGCTTTTATTTGCACAATTCCAATTTTCAAGAAATGATTTTCTTCTATGAGCTTTTGAACTTCTTTTTCCTTTTGGCTCTTTCTGTTTTTTAGAACACCTTTTCTTCATTGGATTTTTGTACTTCTTTTTCATTCAACCAATTCTAATTTTTTAGAAATCATTTATTCTTTGGATTTTTGTGCTTCTTTTTCCATTTGGCCAATTCTACTTTTTAAGCTACTTTTTTTCTTGTATTACTTTCATTTCTCTCCCCCATTTTATTTCTACCACTCTTATTTGATTTTTGAATTCCTTTTTGAACTTTTCTTGTGCCTGAGAACAACTCCCAGCTTTCTTTTAAGTTTTGCATGTAACTATTTTGATTTCATTGTTCTCTTCTAAGTCTAAGCCTTACTTTACTTTGTATACATAATTTTCTGTGGCTAGGTGAGCTTTTTGCTTTTTGCTCATTTCCCAAGATTTTGTTTTAGAGGTAAGCTCTGTTCTTGTTAGAGAAGGCACTCAGTTTTTCCTTCCTTCTACCCTCAGCTCTAGTTCTAGGTTTCCACAAGTTTTAATTCTTCTGAGTGTTATGATAGAATATGTGCATGAGCTCTGAAAGCCACCTCCTACTGCTAAGTCAGTCTCTTCTAGGGTCTGCTGATGACTTGCAGGGCTCAGAACACAATAAGTTACCTTGTGCTGGGGCTCAGGGTCTCACATCAAGCCTGCAAAGGCTCTGAGTCTCCCTCTGTAATTACAACAGTCCAATGCACTGTGTACTGCTCTGTGATATCTTGGGGCATCACTGCAGGATTGGTCAGGAGCTCTAGGACTCCCTTTAGGCTTGAACAGGCCAGGGACCACAGATTGCCTTGTTCTAGGACTTGGGGCCTCACGGGCTTAGAAATTCAGGGGTGGGTGTGGTTTGCTGATGGCTAAGGCAGGGTCTTGGGGCCTTGAAGTGGCTCAGGCCCAGGTTCAGAACCTAGAGCAGTAGGCAGGGGTTGGGCGGCTTTGTTCCTGGCTTCAGTTCCTTTCACTCCAGTGAAATAGACCCTTTCTGTCTATCTTTGTTGTTTTCTGAAGGGGAGTTGTTTTACTCTGACCCCTTTTATGTTTTGTTACTCTAGCATTTATTTGGAGGCATTATTTTAAGGTTGATAAGAAAGGATTCTCAGAACAGTTCCAGCTTTCAAGCTTCTACTCCATCATCATGGCTTCTTCTCCAAGAGCTCATATTCTAATAAAAGAGAAAACATGAAAATAACTGTGTGTATACATACATATATATGCACACATATATTCTTACATATATGTATGTATATACACACATGTATATGAGTATTATGTATATGCCTATATATAAATATATGTGTATCTTATGCATGCGTATAATTATTACACCTATATATATAGCTATATACAACTATAACATTTGTACTTGTTTATCCTTCATTTTTGGAGAGGATCAGTGGAGGATCAGTGACATCAGAGGGTGATATCTCGACTTGAGCATGAACTGCATTTAAGTGAGGCAGAGTTGCACAAAGTTTTTAGCTTCATTCTCTCTTTCAGACATCAAAGTCTAATGGCAAAACAAAACAAAATCAATTATAATGGCAATTGCCCAGGTTGGAGTGTAGGACCTTGGCATCTTCAACGTCTCAACAAGTTCTAGGCACTCCATAGTGCTTGCATCAGCTGCCTTCATGGCCCTTGGAACTAACTGTTCTCATCATTCTGTTGGGGGAAGTCTTCACATGCTCAAGATAGATATCTCCCTAATTCACTGACCGGTTTTAGGTCAATCAATTACCCTCAGCCTGGTTTAGCTCATTTGCCAAGTTGGGTATGGCTGCTGCACATAGTAAACTTCTTGGAGTCACAGATAAAAGTTGAGTGAAAGGCAGAAACCAAAGATGGATAAACAGCCCTCACATAAGAGGTTCTAGACTTTCCTGGATACCCCATATGCCTCTAAAACCTACTTAAATATAGTAATTATATATGTAATATATGACAACATATTACACACAATATATAATTGTGTATCATAATTATATTTTATATATACTTTTTTTTACAAAATATATACAAGTATATTGAAGACAATCTCAAAGAAAAAGCACTAGCAGTAGGGAAAGAACAAGAAATGTCTATATAAGGTAATCTATCATTAATGCAAATGCAAACTGTGTCCTTCCATGTAGAAAACTGAATTTTAATATCTGTTGAAACCTTCAAATCCTTCAGGGCCCACAAAATCCCCTACAGTGCTTTTCTGAGAAGGTGCATATCAATTCCTGCATTGTTTATGGTTTCAGAACAAAAGATCTTTTACTTGATAGGCTATCTTCCAAGAGGAGGAAATTGCCACAGCAAATATCTAGCTGGCTGTTTTTTTGTTGTTTTTTTTTTCATTTCCTCCCACCCCCAGCATTTAAAGAAAAAAAATAAACTGTAATATAAGGGAATGATAAAACTATAGCCTAGAGTCCTGTTTGCTTGACAGGTAAATAAGTTACAAGCAACAAGACAGTTCTTGTCTTCACCAGTTGGTGATTTTTTTTTTAACCTTTACCTTCCATCTTGGAGTCAATACTGTGTATTGGCTCTAAGGCAAAAGAATGGTAAGGTTAGGCAATGGGGGTCAAGTGACTTGCCCAGGGTCACACAGCTGGGAAGTGTCTGAGGCCAGATTTGAACCTAGAACCTCCCATCTCTAGGCCTGACTCTCAATCCACTGAGCTACCCAGCTGCCCCCTGGCAAGCTTAATACACAAAGGAGTTGCTCAAAGTCTTTGAGATATTTATCTTTCCATTTTAAGAGAATTTAGATGTTCCCCAAAATTTTCAATGGAGTTCATCAGGCCAGTCAAAATTTTGTTTGGTCCTTCAAATTCAACCAGAATCTACCATGAGTCCAGTCCCTGAACCTGATTCCTTTCTACTTCACTGATATAAACAACTTGTCTATAATGATTATGTTCCTGACAACAAAATCACCCTGTAACTAAAGAAAAAGGAAAAAGTGGAATTGTCTGTTGTCTAACTGCTATAAATGCATTCTCCTTAGCTCTGGGTAGGTAGGCTAGTGCTGACTTTCAATACCATTTTTGATTTATATTACATTAGACAATTCATTAAAAGGATCTTGATTTTTAGATAAGATTCCTCTTCTCTGTATCCAGAAGGGTCTCCAGGACTTGTGATTCACCCCCCCCCAAGCACTTATTATCTGTCCCCCTTTTAGATAATTTTATAACTGATTTCTCAGTATTCCCTAAATGTTGTTGTGCCTCTAACCCAGACTCAACCAATGACCAAGTATTTATTAACTCTGTGGTAGGTACTATATTAAGTAAGTATTGATAATATAAAGACCCCCCCCAAAAAAAAACCTAGTATCTACTCATACAGTACTTGTACGAGGTCAACTGCTTTTTCAATTTTTGTTTTCTTCAGTATCCTGAAATAATACATTGGGTTCTGTGTTCAACTCTAAATATGGTGGTGACAAATTAAGTGATAAAAATATATAATGGACCCAGTATTGGAAAAGAAGGAAGGGTATCTAAACAAGTCTTTTTAAGACATTTTTTAAAAACTATCAGCACTCAATAAGTGAGATCCCTGCTCAATGATCTTTAATGGAATATCACTTAATCTTTCCTAGGAGGAAACCAAATATAAGAGTCATGAAGTGGCCTGCCCAAAAAAATGCCAATAATAACTAGTAGAGCTGCAGTTTGGACCTTGATCCTCTCTCTGCAAATTCTTTAGTCCTCTACTCCTTTTTTCTAATGCATTTTCCATTAAAATTAAAATCTTAAAATTCTAGATCTTGACTTTTTTACCTCTAAAGAAGATAAAACATGGATAAATATGTACATTTACTCTATCAGGAACAAGTACAATGCATTTGGTAATTAACTTTGCTAGATATCAAATGTAAAGGCTCTATAGTTAGTGATAGCTTTTTATTTGATTCTTTTTATATATTATATTTATATATTACACAATATATTATATGTATTCATTTATGTATTATTATCTATATATTTGTATCTGTTGTATAAGCACATGTATGTGTGTGTGTGTGTATATATAAACACAATGTTGTTTTGAAATTCTACAAACTCTAATACAGAACAAGTTGGAAACCTTAGTCCATTTAGTTTCAAACATTAAATACGGAACATTGCTCTGTTAATTGACATGTAAGAAATGGTAAGCACATATTATGAACAGCTTTGAAATAAATCACAATTACAGGCTGCTCTAAATGTGTCCACTAAGGTTAAGAGCACAATTAGGCATCTAATTATACGGGAAAATGCAATCACACAATCTGAGAAGGGCCTTCACTGCAAAGTATGGTCACACAGCTCTTCAGTTCTTGAAATATTCAAGACATATTTATATGTACTTTCAGGCCTTATGACATTTTTCCTCCAGTTTTCATTTCCTCTTTCCTTTCTTCTGACTTTTCATGCAGGATGTCTTTAATACTTCCGTCACAGTGTCATCTTAAAAAACTCTGCTTTCCTTTTTCAATCTAATCTAATAATCATTTACTATATATCTTGTTGTTGTTGCTGTTTTTGTCATGTCCAACTCTGTCATCCCCTATAGAAAAGTCCATGAAGTTTTTTTTTCTCCAGTGTCCCCATTTTACAAGTGAGGAAAATGAAGCAAATAGGAATTAAGTAACTTGCCCAGGATCACACAGCTAGCACCTGAGGCCAGATTTTAGCTCAGATCTTTCTGGCTTCATGGTTTTATATCCACTCTATCTTCTAATTACTCAATAGATGTCTACTGTATGCAAATCACCAGGTCAGGAACTATGGGAAACATATGAGAATACATCCCAATTCTCTGGTTTCTTCTCAACTGCTTCATCTTTGTGTTTTATACTCCTAACTTGCAGCCATCTAACTCTGAAAAAGACCTTTATTTGAAGCAGATAAGTCATTTGAAAGCAACTCTCTTATAAAATGGGAAAAGAGCTTGCAAAAAGTACTCTACCTTTCCAGAAACTGCTCTTTCTGTTGCATCTATGATCTCTGTTCCTTGAAAGACTGAGGATTATAAATCACTTGAGGATTGCTTGAGCTTGGCACTTCTGAGCTGGGTAGTAGGACCCAGTCAATCAGGTGTAAGCGCTAAGTCTAACACTAATATATTTTGGCCTCAAGAGCAGAGCAAACACAGTCTAGGTCTGAAATAGAGGTCAAAGCTTCTGTGTTGATTACCTGTTGGACAAGGGGCCTATGAATAGCCATTACAGTTCCAGGTCAATTGCCACAGAGAGACAGTCTCAGAACAAAACCAAAAACCAAAAACTCCCCTCTTTCCAAAGTTTATATTTTCTTTCTCCTCTTAAGTTTCCTAATCAGAAAAGAAAAAATGCTCACTTTTTTTATAAGTAAAGACAGAGAAAGCTTATTGTCTGATTAACTGCAAGGATATTGTTAAGATATTTTACCCCTGTTCCCCAAAGAGCTCATAATTTGTCATTGTTATTATTACTTTTTTGGGTGATAAAAATAGAAGAACTAACAGCAAATAATGGTCCACTGATCTCCTTCTCACACCATCCTGATAGGTAACTCATATAAGGTACCATCAATCTTAAACTGTGCACACCTTTTGACCCAGTAAGACAACTTCTAGTTCTGAATTCCAAAAAGATAAGACAAAAGGATCCTATTTTTATAACAAAATTTATAACAGTTATTTTTGTGGTGACAAAGAATTGGAAATTGAGACGATGTCCACCATTTGGAAATGAATGAACAAATTGTGGTATATGATTGTGATGGAATACTGTTGGGTTATAAGAACTGATAAGCAGATGGATTTCAGAAAAGCCTGTAAAGGCTTACTTGAACTAATGCAGCACAAACTGAGCAGAAACAGTGAACATTGTACACAGCAATAGCAATATTGTACAATGATCTGTTCTCCTCAAAAGATTGATCCTAGACAATTCTAAAAGATTTATGATGAAAAATGCAACCCATTTTCAGAGAATGAAAAGGAATCTGAGTCCAGATCAATTTTTCCCTTTATCTGTGTGTGCATGTGTGTGTTTTCATTTTGGGGGTTTAGTTTTATATGAATATTCTCTCACAGCATGATCAATGTGAAAATATGTTTTGTATGGAAAAAAAAAGTGTCATAGATTTCATTGCCCTAACCCACAAAGTCCAGGGTAAATGCCTGGCCTGTTGAACAAAATGATTTGACTGTGGGGATCCATGTGATTCCTACCTGAGAGTGTGATTCTTGGAATGGGGCATTGAGAATCATTATAAGTCCAAACTACCATTTGGAGAATGATATAGCTTTCAAAACTCCAGGTGTTGTTAAGTCAGGAAGCCTAGAAATTATTCAACACTCAGGCAATAACTCTAACCTGAGGTTACTCTTCTTTAGGCAAAAGAATGTAGTATATTAGGGAGAATAATACTTTCAGGATGAAATGATATTTAGGAATAATGAGTCAAAATTCTATATCTAGACAATATAGTCTATCTCAATCTTTGTTCCTGGATGTACCCTCTCCCCTCCTCCATACTTTTTAGTCCTTAAAATTTTTCAAAGTACTCCGGACTTCTGAGAGTTTTATCCATTGAGAACACAACTGAGAATTAATGGCATAGAAATATGATCATACAAAAAATCAAGGATCTCTGGTTCAAATCCTTAGTTCTTAAAACTCTGTGTGACTTTGGATTTCATTTTTAATTGGCCTCAACTTTAACACCTTTAAAATTGGGGGATCTTATCATAAACAAAAAACTTGAAAACCAAATACTACATTAGTGCAAATGATGAATCCCTTGAAGTGGTCAAATTATTCTACTTTACAATGCATATTTAAATGAACTGAATCATTCATCATATTCTACAAAAACATCAATTCAAATAGTGTGAATATGAATATAGGGAAATGCTTTAGGAGATTAATTATTCACACTAATCAGGGCATATCCCTATATCCCAATGACTAGAATAAGCAAATGGTGATATGCAAATGCAATGTTAAGGAATGTCAATAATGAAGATTTCAGAATAAAATGGGGAAGATCCACATGAAGTGATACAGAATTAATACTGAAGATCCAAAGAGATAATATACACAATGATTGCCAAATGTAGTTGAAATCAAAATGGAAAGGGATCAAAACGCTAAGTGAATGCAAATGTCAATATTGGCAAAATACTATGCAGGTTTTCAAGAAACTGCTTTTCTTGGAAAGTATTTGGTAAGAGGCTTAGTTACATGTTTGTTAAGAATTACCCATTTCGTCATAAAAGTATGTCTCAATAAGTTTTAAATATTAATAATAAAACTTAAAAATGAGAGCTAAAATATATGATCTCAAAGATATCTTCCATTTCTGAAATTAATTTCTGAACCAGCTGTCATAAAGTTTATGTCTTCATTACTCTATCTGAGATCTTTAAGTCCCTCCACTGAGCTTACTGACTCATTTAATAAATAATTATACTTCCCAAAATTTTCATATTTCTTAGACCACAGTAAATTAGAAGAGAAAGGACAAAGTAACCATACAAATGGCAAATATAATAGGCTGGCATCATCACTTAAAATTTATGTTTATTGTGATAAGCCAGAGTCTTCAAGAAAATATTAAATTATGTTAAATATATTTGCCTAAGAAAGTAAAAGACTATGTAATTAATTTATAAGGATTATTTTAAGTATAATATAAAAAAATTTAAACCTCATGGTTTAAAAAATAAACCCCAATTATCTGGAAAATTGACTCATACAGAACTACCTTGTTATGCAATGGAAAGAAAACTGGCTTTGGAGTAGGAACTATTTCAAAACTTAGGTTGGGCTACTTCCTAGCTGTATAACCAGAATCAAGTTATTAAGCTTCTGTAGGCCTCAGGTTTTTCCTTTATAAAATGAGAGTAGTGGATGATTTGTTCCCCTGAGTTTCTTCTCTATGTAATTGTAATCCTGATACTTCTTCCTTCACATTTATGTCTAGATAAGCTATTTATACTCAAAAAAGTCCACAAATCTTTTTCCTCAAAAATTATATTTTCCAGGGGGCAGCTGGGTGGCTCAGTGGATTGAGAGCCAGGCCTAGAGATGGGAGGTCCTAGGTTCAAATCTGGTCTCAGGCACTTCCCAGCTGTGTGACCCTGGGCAAGTCACTTGACCCCCATTGCCCACCCTTACCACTCTTCTGCCTTGGAGCCAATACACAGTATTGACTACAAGACGGAAGGTAAGGGTTTTATTAAAAAAAAAAAAAAATTATATTTTCCAGAATGATTTCAGAAAGAGCTGGAAAGACCTACATCAACTGATGCAGAGTGAAATAAGCAGAACCAAGGAAACATTGTGCATGCTAACAGCAATATTGTGGAAAGATCAAATGGGACAGACTTAGCTACTATCACCAATACAATGGTCTAGAACAATTCCGAGGAATTTATGACAAAGAATGCTATCCAGAGAAAGAACTGTTGGAGTAGGAATACAGATGAAATCATACAATTTTTCATATGTCTGTGTATGTGTTTTACAGTTTTGGTTTTATAAGATTATTCACTTATGAAAATAAATAATATGGAAATATGTTTTGCATAATAATCCATGTATGACCCAGATTGAATTGATTGTCAGCTCTGGGAAGAAGGAGAGAAAGAGGAAGGGAGACAATTTGGATCATATAACTTTGGAAAACTTATGTAGAAATTTGTTATTACAAGAAATTGGTAAAAAATAGAAAATCTTTAAAAATATGTATTGTCTCCCAAACTGCATTTTAAGAATCAGTAAGACTAGGACCATATTGTCTTCTTTCCCTATATCCTCCCATAGTGCTATTAATATAAGAAGCCCAAGAAAGTTTGTTGATTAATAGACTTGATGAACTTCATTTTTTCCCAGCAGCCTGCCAAAAGTAAGTTCAAATTTTCAAATCATCTATACTATTTCCCCTGAGTATAAGCCCAGTTTGACAATCTATAGCTCAAGGTTTAGCTGATGCTAGGCTATAAGTACCTAATTAGAAATAACATGCCACTGTCTGAAGCTTGGCAGAATATAATCAATAGATTAAAATAAATCCAGGTACCTAATATACTTTAGTTGGTTCACATACCAAGGAAATATGTTGTAAATTGAGAAGTTTTAATTCATTAGATGAAAGCAAAGAAATGGCCTTGCCTAATTAGTATTATTTGAGAGTAACTATTTCACGCTATATAGATGGATTTATTGATGCTTTCCTTTATATTGAGCTTTATTTATGTCATAAATACTGAAGAACTGTAGCATTTTGCCCTAGGGAATATTTTTTTCAGGTAAAGCATCAGCCAAGTAAACATGTCATTAATTGTGGAATTTATTCAGTATTTTCACATAGTAATAAAGAAGAAAAAGCATTTTTGTGAAAAATAAGGTTGCATTCTGACACCTTCTATCCAAATATTATTTTAAATGCACAAATTGTTAATTAAAATAAGTGACAGGGCTTTCAGCGAACAAAGGATATAAGAAATGTTTCCTATTTTCATCTTAATTTTCATCCTCAATCAGGTCAATGCAAATTAAATATACTCTAGTACACTTTGATATCAAACAGACTTAAGTATTATCTTATAAAAATAGAAAGCTATCTAGTGATAAATTTAATAACAAGAAGTTATTTATAGTGTCATAAATCACATGCCCATAGAGGTGGGTCTTTTTTCTTGTAACTGCTATAATTCAATGAATATGACAATGATAATTCAACCAAATTTTACCAGATTGAGATACAATAACTCAAACATTACAAATTAAATAATGAGAGAGAAGATGATGATAATTTAAGACACACTTTTGTCCTTTCTTCCCCCAACTACATCCAATTAATAAGGCCCTGGACATCCTTTAGAGAGCAAGACAGAAATAATATTATAAGGAAGAAAACAAGAATAGTATAAGCCTCTTCAAGCCAAAAAGAGAGCAGGAGTGAAGAGTGAAAAGATGAGCAAAAATCAAGGATCTGTTTTAGAGAACATATAATTGATAAAATATGAGAAGTGACAAATGTGATTTATGAAGGGCTACAAGGGCCAGCCATCTTAAATTCATGAAATCAGGATACCTGTAAAAGCAACCTAAAATGTAGTAGTCACTTTGAGGGGGAGGAATATATTTAGATAACATCAGAGCCTCTCAACAAGAGATGATAAGAATGAGAATAGAGGCTAAATAGCAGCCCTGAGGGGTTGGATGCTACTGGATCCAACCTAGGAGAGAGTCTGCTGACACTAGTTCTCAACCACAAGGCTCCAAGAGAGAAGAACAAGATAAATGTTAATAATTCCTGAACCCTAGTCCTCTGAAATAGGGTCAAGGTTGTTTGCATTTAGGTTTATAATTTGTCCTGAGATATAGAGGTACAGCAATGACCAAAAATTAGGACCAACAATATGGACTTTGTTTTCATACTCTACTACCTGTTTTTCACATGAAAGAGTTCAGATAGAAAGTTGATTTTCTCTATGAGGGCATTCAAATTCAGAATGGAGATGTGTATAGATAGATCCTTAGGTAAAGGTAAGATTCATGAGGAAAAACAAAAGGAATCAAAGTCACTGAAAATGGACTATTAAGAGTATTTTACGTTTAATGCTTTAGTCCTGATATGTCACACAATGTGAATGTGAATTCATTCCCAGTCTTATAAAGTCAATTAAAATTCTCAAAACATTCAATCACAAAAATAGTTATTTATGTTCTTATAATTAGACCAAATAACTTCTAACTGTTCCATGTTTTTTTTTCTTTTTTCATGAAAGAAGAGCCAGATACAAGTAAAGAATAATATGTTTAGATCTATTACCTACAGGAATATAGAGATTATCTAATAAAATCTGCTCATGAGATTTCTTCATTTTTAAAATATAGCTTTAATAGTTACAGAAATTACAGAAAGTATCATAATCATTCCAATTCTTCCCAACTGATGTCAGAGTCCAATATAAAATTTCATATTATTTTTAGAGTTTGAGGGTTTTTTAATTTTGTTTAAGATTACATGTAAAATTATTTTAATATGCATTTTGGTTGTTATAATAAAATAGATTTGTTACAATATAATAGAGTAATATACTTATCAGATTTGTAACAAAAACATTTTACAAGGCACACTAATGTAACCTATAAAAAAAACTTTAATGCATTTCCTTGAACTTTTGCATGTTTTACTACTGATACTTTGCTCTATACATATAGAAATGAACTATTCTTTTTTATTAATGTTTTAAGCAGTTATAGAATAGCAAAACCCATCACCAGAGTTTAAATATTTTATGCTGTGTCTATAATCATTTATTTATAAATTATGTCATAGAAAACAAAAATCATTTTAAAATGTTTATTCATCATTAATATGTAATTTTATGTTATTACAAATAGTGTTATAGATGAATACTTATCCTTTGTGAACCAAATAAATGAGATTCTTATGCTACATTGTAAAAAAAATTGTTATATGTGCTTGTTCTTTCTCTCTGCCACTTTCTCTGTTTCTATCTCTTTGTCAGTCTGTCTCTTTCCTCCTCTCTCTTCCTCTTACTATCTCTCACTGTCCTTGTCCCTGTCCCTGTTTCTGTCCTTCTCCTTCTCGCTGTCTACCCCCATCTGTTTCTCTCTCAGTTGGGGGAGTAGGCAAAGACCGTATCTTTAATTTCATCTATGTAAGGAACCTTGAGAATAGAAACTCCCATGCACTAATGTCAGTAAGTAAAAATATTTAATTTAACTTAAAATCTTAGATAATTGTCCAGTTCTCTGAGTCATTGCCTGGCCTTCTTATGGTTAAACAATACATGCAAGAAGTAGTTACTGAACTCAGGTTTTCCTGATTCCTTTTATCCTCTATGACATGCTATCTCACCTGCTTTTATTTCAGTTTATAATTCAAAGGACAAGTTATTTGGCCAAATTACCATCATTTCTCATTGTTCAGGTCTTAATATTATATTTCTGATTTTTCTAGGACTTATCTCCAACAGTACATGTCTTTTTATCATTTCATTGCTCAGCAACACCTCTAACTAATGGAGATAGGGGCATGAACTTCAAATTAATTAATTTGGTTAGTTATAGGCACTTACGGAACAATGATTCATATAAATGAAGATTAAAACTATGATTTAAAAAGCAGGTTCGAGATTTTCTGTGGAGTTCATTTATCCCTGTTGTTTCTAATTACTATGGATAATTAAAAGTGTCCTAAAAAACTAAATGGAAAAAAAAATGCTAGAATTGAAATGTTGAAATATTTCTCTCATTCCTCTTGTCCAACAGGAGATGTATTGGTGAGAATTTGGCAACCTTCGGCCATTTGTTAAAATTCACACTCATGAAAAGGAAGGTTTCTTCTGCTTTGTGTGGGATGCTCTAACTACCTTATTTCAATATTTTTATTAATTTTAGTAAAATAAACAATAGCAGACATTTTTCCAATGAGAGTATTAACCAAAATGTTTATACAGCCATACATTTGATGAAAGTGTACTATACTTAAATTGGGAAAGGCACTGGAAGGTTATAATGACAAAATAAGGCATATTATTTAACTTCATAAAGATTAAAATAATTTATGGGATGCAGAAAAATAAGGTATGTATGCAAATAGCTACAACACAAAATGATACTTGATAAGTAACAAGAGAATCATGAACTATGAATTTAAAGAGGGAGGCATGTTTCTCGCATGGTCTGACCATGAAAAGTCTTGCTGACAGTATTTGATCTGGGATTTAAATAATGACCAAGATAATAAAGGTCAAAATAAAGAAAAGTAATCTAAGTTAAAAAGTGCAGCATAAGAAAATGTAATCAAGCAGAAAAGCATTGACTTGAAGAAGGAAAGAAATTGGGAGTAAAGAGCCTTCTTAAATGTCTACTGTAAAGGATATATGTAATAAGGAATGGAGGTTCTGCCTAGGACTGAGAGTGGTAATTTAGAGGAAGGGATGAATGCAAAAAAGCAGTCTTGTAAAACTAGCTAGACAGGACTTGTCAACCTGATTCATAAAATGAGAAGGGAAATTAGTGGAAACTGTTATATTCTTTCCCAAGTTCTAGCATAGTGCTGAAAACAAAATAGGTGCTCAATTTGTTAAAATGCATTTCCTAAAGTACAAATCATCTATTCAAATATTCATCAGACATTATGCTGATAAAAATTTTTAGGCCCCTTTACAAATTAAAAAAATTCTTAAAGCATCTCAACCACAAAGAAAAGATTGCTATCACTCTCAAGGTAAAAATATTATTTATACATTTTTTAAGAATTTTTTTCAGGCATGTAGTATATGCACCATACTGTGTCAGATCAAAAGAGGTTCAAGCTACACATTCTTGTCTTAGTAGAGTCTTGGATCTATTTTGGACTTTTTATTATTCTTTCCATTCAGTTGGCCCTAAGAAATTCCTTCTAGTTTTTCAGAAAATTCAACAGGCTTAAATCAGTTGAGCAGAACAATTTATATGTAAGATATATGTTTTCTGGGAGAAGTAGGGTAGGGCAGGAAAATATCAATATCTAGAGAGAGCCATTGATAATCAGAATACTCTATCTTCCACTGATTGGCTATATATGTTGGGTTTCATACCTCTCTTGGTATTCTCTTGAACTCTTACAGGAACTGAGAGACTAGGAGAGCATTGTTCATAGTAGCAATAATGCAGTGATGATGAATCTTTTAGAACTTTTTAGAGATCACATGCTGTGCCCTGCTCCACAGACTGCATGCAGAGATTGCTCCACCCCAGACACTAAGAGTGACTCCCACCACCACCACCTTACCCATACAGGTGAGGGAATAAGCACAGAGTGACAGGGGAGTATAGTGGAGAGGGGGAAGGGAACAATTCTGCTGGAATCTCTTTGCCTTTTCTATTAACTAGCTCTGCTGGGGATGGTGCGCATACCCATGGAGAAGTCTCTATGTGCCATCTTTGGCATGTGTGCCATAGGATCTACATCATGGTCCTAGACATTTAAATGGTTTAGGTTAAGTGTTATGAGTTCATTTGTATTCCCTTCTCTTCACAATTATCCCTGATGTAAATGATATTTGAATGTATTTTGGAGAATATAACCTTCTTGAGGGCAATGGTAATATCTTTTGAACTATATTTGTATGTTCTGCACTTAAGTAATGTGCCTAGCACATGATATTTAACAAGGGTTATTAAATGATTGCATTTACTATGTCTGAAAAGAGAAATAAAGTAGGTTTATAAATGATATTTATCTAGGACCACCAGATTCATCATTATATCTCTAGTTTAGAGTTTACTGTGTCAATTGGCCTAAAACTGGGAGGTTTTACATGGAAATTGTAATGAATCTAAATAAGCTAAGTTATGAGATGGTAGATCATTTGCTGAATAATGTATATGAAAGCATTCTGACACCTTGAAATATTCAAGAAATAATCTAAAAAATGATTAACATCACCTAACATGCTATTACTTATTATTCAAAATTTTAAGCACTAAATGACTTTCTATGCATTCACTATTTATCAAATCATTTATATTCACTAAATGAGGTTGCAGTAAAGAGAGTGAGAATAGTGATTAATAAATTTTAAGGGCAAAATTAAAGATATAGAGAATGAATTGGAATAACAAAGACCTCATTTACTTATTTTTGTTTCAGTCAGAAAATATATTAATCTTGAGTCAGAAATGAATTTGTCTCCTTTTCTTTGGTAATGGCATGATATTACATAAATATAGTATTTCAGTCACATATTTTCACCTTGGTAGAAAAGATACAATTTTTTTCATTACTTTGCTAAGTGTGTGGTTTCATTGATGTGGATATTCTATTGACTCAAGGAAAATCATTTCACATCTTTGGTCCTCAATTTCCTCAATTATAAAATAAGAAGATTGCACTAGATGCCTGCTTATGTCTTTTCCACTCTAAATCTCTGTTCCTTTCACAACAACTCAGTTCATTTCCTTCTCGTATAGTCTAATTAATTTAATTTTGGTTTAATTAACTTGCCTGATTTTGTCCAAAACATTCATCACTCAATAAGCCTTTACTAAGTACCTGTCATATACACATACCATTCTTCCACATTTTTACAACCTGTAGATGAAGACCATAAAGTCCCCCTCTAATAAAATCTCCTTCAATCTCCTTCAGCGAAAGTACTGGAGGCCAAAAATCTCTTGTAAATGTAATAAAATGTAATTCTCTCTTGTAAGACCAGAACTTGGTTTCTATAATTATGCTATGGTTATTCTGAAATAAGTCAAAAGATTTTGTTTTTGGTATGTTAAGAATGACTTTTCTGCTTTCCTATCTACTTTGATGGGCCATACGGAGTGTTCCCGGAGAATTAACCCTTCTAATAAGAGCCCTTATTGAGATTTTTTCTGCATTGCTTACCTGCCTTTTGTGTCCATTTGTCTCCCAACTCTCATAAGTGGTTCTAAGAAACCGAATCATGTGCAGGAGCAACACTCCAGTAAAACTAATAAGCACACAAGCTAAACAAAGATATGGCTAACTGGCAGGGTGTAAACCCTGTTGATTATCTATGGGGATGTCTATGGGTGGATGACAACAATTTGTTCAAATGGCCATGAAGGTGGCTGAAGCTTGTAGTCACTTAAGGTCTGATTGGATATCAAAAATCCAAAGTCATCCATTGCATCCTGGGCCATTGCCAATTATCGTGACTACTTTTTCCAGATTGCATGTTGATAATATTTTTAATATTCATTTTCTTACATTTTGCAGTCCTTGTTCTTACAGTCCCTCCCATCCATGTATGTCATGTGAAACAAGGGACATATTGCTTACACTAGAAAAAAACTCATGAAGGGAAAAAAGAATGGTATGTCTAAATCTGCATCCAGACTTTGCCTGTTCCTTCTTGGAGTTGTTCTAGATCAGTGATTGTGAACCTATGGCATGGGTGCCAAAGATGGCACACAGAGCACTCTCTGTGGGCATACAGTCATCCTCCCCATCTCACCCAGAGTTTGTTACTAGAAAGGCAGAGGGACTTGGGTAAAGCTGCTCCCCTCTCCATCTTCCCTCTCCACCCAGGATGAGGATATTCCTCCTTTCGCCCACCTCTCTGCCCAGCAGCTGAATGGGAATACCTGGTGGGTGGGGCAGTAAAGTGGGCAGCTCACAGACAGCAGAGCTGGAGGGGATCAGAATGCTTGGTCCGCTCCCCTCCCTCTCTTTACACTCCCTAATGACATTCCTCACTTCACCCACCCTTCCACCCAACAGCCCAAAGGGAGAACTTTCTCCCTCCCTGTGTGAGGTAAGGGGGAGTGGGGAGGGGGTACAGCACAAGTTCTCTGGGGAGGAAGTGATCAGAGCACTTGTTCTGGGAGGGGGTGGAGGAGGGGTCCAGCACTCTGCCTCTAAAAGTTTAGCCATCACTGGACTAGGGCATGTGGCTGATTCCTGGTTTTTGCCAAAAATAAAATTTTGTGTTAGAAACTCCTGAATATCAGTAGGTTTTAAATGGAAAGGTGGGCTGACCTTTCACTCACAGCAATAAATAAAACAACATTTAGCAGTTCCTGTTTTTGTTTTCCCAATTCAGTTGCATTTATTCCATTCATTACTATGACTTCTTGTAACTTAACAGAAATTAGCAAATGCAAGGTATTTCCCCCCAGCAAGAGTTCTTAGAACAAGAAATGCATTTCAATAGTAGGTATTGAGGGTAAGACTCAATTTTGGTCCTCCCAATATGCAACTCTCATGGTTATATTTATGGAACCACAACTTTCAAAGAAATTCCCAATACTTTGGCTTCCCCTCATATATTCTACATAAAACTATGGGAAAGGGTAAGAAGAAACTACAAATCAGTCTTTGTGATACAATGCTTGTTTTGTTTTCTTTGTAGTGTGACTCTGTCCTCTGAAGGCTTATTTTGTCATTGAAATAACTTTAATTAAATTAATGTCCTGTAATTGTCTGATGGAGTTTTACTTAAGACATAATATTAGAGGTATGATGGGAGACAAGGAAAAATATTTCACAGATTGAGAAGACATAAGTAGTTTGATAGGTTACAATTAGCATTGAGTGTATACACACTGATAAGATCATACATGTGTTGAAGCATTAAAATATAACTTAATCAGAATCCCTTTAAAAAAAAGAAGCGAAATGCCCCTCTTCCATTTGGAATTATTTTAAATTGAGTGAGATATACCATTAAAAAAACAGAAGCATAATTTTTTATCTGAAAGGCACCTTATACTTTATCTCTTCCAACTACTTCATTTTATAAATGAGAAATCTGATCTCCAGAAGGTGAAGTGATTGCCCAATATCACTAGTCAGTGAGTGACAGAGTCAGGATTTGAACAAAAATCTTCTGCTATCATATGCTGTTGCTTTTTTCTTCTGTTCACAAACCCTCCGAAATCCTCACAAAGCTGTCTATTATTTATAGTCCATTCTTGGTTATTAAAACAATATATTGAAGAGTCTAAAAAATGCTTCAACAGAATTATCTAATAGTTTTATTCATTTAACTTTGAGAAAATCAGAAGCAACATTAACCTGACATCAACTCACATGCTGCTCAGATATGAACTATCCCTTTAAGTATCTAACCCTAACTCTTTTTTTTTCCTAGGCACTACAACAAAAAGTTTGATAATATTGAAGGCAACTTGTAACATAGCAGGTGGCAAAGGGTTAAACATCTAGCATCTGGGCCAAAAGCCATCTTTCTCTTAAAACCACTTGTGTAATCCATGGCTGTCAACTGGAGGTTGGGTTGGATGACAGGAATAATGGAAAAACTGATATGATGGAAACAAAAGTGTAGATGTATGAATCAGATTAAAACAGTCAATTGGAGACGTTGAGAACTAAATCAAAATTCATTAAAAAATAAGCCAACATAAAATTCAAAGCAAATAAGCTTGCATAAGAATTACAAAATGATGACCATCATAAGCTATGTCCCTAGAGACTCAATTTCTCAAAAACAAGGTCAAGTTATATGCATTTGCTTTTGATGGGAAAGGTGTTGCAAGATCTAAAAAAGAAATACAGGAGAAAAAACGAAAAAAAATTATCTTTTGAATCATGACCTAGTTATACAGGGAGTTAATAGAGGATCCAATGGATTGAAAAGTGTCATATCAGAGATTCAAATATTATCAATCAATCAGTGTTTTAGACATGAATAATTCATGTGCATATAACCTGGCTTTTAGGCTGCCAAGAGTTAGTACTTATATCAATATTTCAAAGATTCATGATTAAATTTGGTCAGTATGTGTATGTCCCTTCCACTTATACAAATCTTGATTCCTCCATGGCTTATTTGACAAATTTCTGATAGATTTCTTGGTGAAAAAAAATTGTCACTTCTTGTGCTATTAGGCAATTATTCTCTTCATACTTAATCTGGTCCTCACTTGTCAGATAGCACTGATCCCATGTGAAAAACATTCCCAACTTGTGAGGACTTGCTAGAGTTTATGTTCTACTATCATGACTGGGAAGCCAAAGTCACTTCCACACTACAATGAAGCATGGAAAGTGGGACTTCAGAGAAATAAATAGCATGTATGATAATTTTCTCTGAAGTTATAGGCAAATTATATCCAAAGAAGCATATGAATCTTAAGTAACACTTTTGTCCTTATCAAAGGTTTACTTGTATAGATTTGAGCATTTATAGGGGAAGAAACTGGACGTGTTGTCAGATTTAACCTCACAACAGACACTTACGATCTATGTGACACTTTGTCAGTTACTCCTGAATTCTTAGTATCTTCCTTGGTAAATTGGGGGAGATAATAGTACTTTAAAGTGCTATATAAATGCTAGTTATTTATTATTAATGTTGTTGTGGTTTTTGTTATCACTGTCTGATTCGTCCTATTTTTTTAATGGCATTAAAATTGATATGTTCCTGGTACAATTTTCTATCAACTATAAAATGGAAATAATATATATATCCCAGGATCATTGTGAGAATCAAATGAAATAATATTTATAAAATTCATAGCACAATACCTGATGCAAAGTGAATTCTTAATAAATACTTATTTCTTTCAATTTTTAATATAAACTATTTCACAAGAAGATAAAGTTACTGTTTATATTTAGCTAAACAAAAGCATTTGGATAGATGTTTATCATTTGTAGGTTCTATAAAAGTATCCGTGAGAAAACTCTAATATGTATGCTATCATCTTCCTACACAGTTTTGATCTCTTTGATGTGGTCTCTATATTTTTATTTTTTTTTTCATTACAAGTAGATTAGAGATTATTAGTATTTGGCATGATGACATCTATTTAAAATGCTATTCTCAAAACACTATAGATCATTTTGTGTCTAGGTGATGATGGAGAACAGTTTATGATAAAGTTCTTGTATAAGAACATATTATTAGGTAAACTATTATGAATATTTCAAGGTCTTTATATTTAATACAGGGTTTCTGGATAAAAAGAGGAGTAACTTTATTTCTTTTTTGTCCTAAGTCAAGGGCAGGTGGGAAAGTAAGTATTTCATTTCATTTTCTTTGTTTGTTTAATCTGGCCTCTGCAATCAGATGTATGCTTTGACATCTCTGAGCATTGTAATTTGTTAAGAAGGAAAAGAAAAGAGAAAATTAAGGAGAATACATTCTCATAGATACCAAAACCTGATCCTGAAAGCCATGTTTGAGTCTGGAAATATTGTAAGAACACATAGTCATGTCTATAAGTCATAATTTTAGCTCAAAACAATTCTCATGGCAAGGAATAAATCTGAAATTGTTTGGTGATTATCTGAATTTCTGTTTTAATATAACTTTTCTAAGCTTGTCCCCAGATTCTATAGATATGAAGAGGTTTATATTTATTCAAGAGTTTGGGTTGCATATTCCACAAATTGGGGATACTTTACGTCATCTCTGAAACCAGAACCTCAGGTCATTTTCAGAGACTAGAACTAACATCAGTATTGATTTTCAGCCCAAAGGTCACATAAGCATCACATTTCAGGAAGAGAGAGAGCGACAGACAGACAGACAGACAGACAGACAGACAGAGAAAAATAAAGAGAGGGAAGGTAGGATAGCAAGAATTACATAGCAAATTATTGTAACTGAAAATGTGAATGGGATAAACTCACCCCCAAATAGAAGTGATGGCAGAATGGATTAAAAACCCAAATCCTGCAATATGCTCTTTATAAGAAACACACATGAACAAAGATAAAGGGCAGGACCATATCTATTATGCTCCAGTTGAAGTAAAAAACTGAGATAGAAATCATGATTCAGACAAAGTTAAAGTAAAAGTAGACCTAATTAAGAGAGAGAGAAAGAAATTTTGTCTTGCTAAAAGGTATCATAGACAATGAAGTAATACAAACTTATTTGCACCAATTGGTACAGAATCCAGATTATTAGAAGAGATATTAAATGAGTTAGAGGACGATATATATATATATACATATATATATATAAAGAAACAATTGAACTAAAAATAAAACTAGAAGCTAGTTTTTTAAAAAAATAATAAAGTAGATAAACCATTAGTTAATTTGATTTAAAAAAGGAAAGAAGAAAACCAAATTATCAGTATCAAAAATGAAAAGGATTGACTATTCCAACAATGAAAAGGAAATTAAAATAATTATTAGGATCTGTTTTACTTAATTGCATGCCAACAAATCTCAAATCTAAGTGAGATGGAAAATATTTGCAAAACCATAAAATGTCTAGATTAACAGAACAGGAAATATAATACTTAATATCATAGTAGAAACAGAAATTTAATGAGCCATCAATGAACACCCTAAGAAAAAATTCCCAGAGTCAAATGGATTCATAAATGAATTCTACAAAATATTTAAATAACAATCCCAATACTATGCAAACTATTCAGAAAAAGAGCTGAAGCATACTAACAAACTCCTTTTACAAGAAAAATATGGAATTGATCCCTAAAACAGAAAGAGCAAAAACAGAGAAAGACAATCATAGACCAATCTTCCTAATGAAAATTGCTGCAAAATTTTAAATAAAATACCAGTAAAAGGATTACAACAATATAGCATGAAGATTAGATACTAAGATTAGGTGGGAATTATACTAGTAGTCCAAAGCTGATCTAATATTGGGCTATTTGACTTAGCCACTAAGTTTTCAGTGATGACTTAATGGCCTGGCTACCATTTGTACCACTTGAATAGATATTTCATTCCTTTTGAAGGTCATTGCTGTAATCTCTAATACTTGCTTTGAATGTAGGAAAGATATTTTCTCCAGTACTGGTAGAAATACTCTTTTTGTTTTGGGTTTTTTTTGTTTCTTTTTTCTATTGTTAGCATATCTGAAATTGTTGGCATTGTCCTTTGGTATGGGTCAGTTAAATATTCTCTCATAAAATTTGAAGATTTTCTGTCTGGAAGATCTTTTACTGGCATAGCAAAAATTATTATTTGCTGAATTCAAAGCTGCTATTTAAAAGATTATGAAAATGACTTTTATATGGATCATAGAGGTAAAGGAGCACTGGTTTCAGGCTCATGGAATTTTTTTTCACATTCCTTTTTTATGTTAATTAATTATGTGACTTTGGACAATGAATCCTGAACCTCAGTTTCCTTCAAATGAGGAACATGGACAAGACAAATTCAAGTTTTCTTCCAGCTCTAATTCTATAATCTATATTTATGATCATTTGTTTTCTTAGAGCACAGATCCCCTCTAAAGCTTCATGTTAAATGTTTTATTAAACCACAAATATATATTATGAAGCTTCAAGTAACACTTAACAACTGCTAATCCTACTTTTAGTTCCAGGTTTTTTTAATGTAAATGTTGAGTAGCTCTTACATCTCAAATGTCTTTTATTAGTGAATTCTGAAACATAGATCATAATTTATAATCTTGTCACTAGGCCTTGCTTCTTCATCTAGAACGGGGAAATCTTCATTTTAATTTCTAAATTTCCCTAACTGAAATGAAAAAAGTAAAAATGAAACAAGGATTATGTCTAGAAAAAAGTTGTGTTGAATAAAAACTCATTGTAGGAGGGAGAAAAAATTAGTTTTATTTAAAAGGATATCATTGAAAAGAAAAATGCAACTTCCAATAAAAATATTTTTTCATGGAAAAGAGGGATTGCTTCTTTTGGATTTTTGTTGTTGTCACACACATTCCCCTCCACCTTCAAGCACTACGTAGCACCTTGGACAGAACATAAACCCCATAATGGTCACTTGTACTAAACTGAACTTACTTGAAAAAAAAATCAAAGAAAATTCTAAGTTTTTGAAAATGAGAAACTGGGTAAATGTTCATGCCACATGAAGAAATAGCATGATCAGATGCAAAAATAAATTTTGGGTAAATGATGAGCTTAAGTTTATCAGCTTGTTGTATATGCATTATAACCATTTGGAAAAACACATATAAAGCTTAATAATAATAATTATAATTATAATGTAATGATAATAATGGAAAACTCTTTGCATGAAGTTAATCTTTTCCACAAAGTATTAGGGCAGATTCTCATAAGAGGGAAAAATGAATTGTAATTGGGTAGAGAATAAGAAGGGAAAATAAAACATTTTCCCTTCTCTTCAACCACAGCTATGTTCTCTGCTCATTTCTTGTGGCTATTGCAGCGTACTGAAATGCTTTCTTTTTTCTTTTAATTTCCTCTGTAATATAAATTTTACTATTTTTTTCTCTCATCATCTCATTCTGGATCTCCTTCTTCCTATACTTTCTTACAAAAAAATGTAGACATTCATTTAGGCAGCTATTATTATCTCTGTTTTCCCCTTCTCCTTTCTTTCTAGGGCTTTGAAACTGGCCTAGGTGTATTTTATCCTTGGAATTGTTACATATTACTGGGCACAAAATACAAATGAATTTCTTTTTGCCAGAAGAGTTACATTCAATTATATTTTTCATAGGAGGTCCTCCACACTCAATTTACTCTTTCTCATTGCACTTCACATGCAAATATTCTCTTCAATCTTACTATAATATGATTTTGTCTGTCCATTATATCCATCGCTATCTTTAACCTCAAAACATTCACAGGATGATTGGCCCCATTTTCCTTTTGCTATGTCTATATTACATACCTTTCTCTAGTCTTTATGTCATACATATCAACTAAGGCAAGCTATATAGAACAGTGGGCAATATATTGGATATGCAGTCAAATGACCTAGGTATGAATCTTTGTTCCAACTGTTAATGCTGATTGATCTTGAAGAAGTAGCTTAATCTCTCAAAACTTAGATTTTTTCATCTCTTGGTTAAGAGATTAGATTAAAAATGTGGTCTAAATTCTCTTCAAATTCTAATTCTATGATAATCTTTTTTTTATTGTAGATACCCTAAAAGGTCTTTTAAGAAGTATATTGATGCATTATATGGTCTTTTTAGCCAAGTGACATAACCTTCTATGATCACTGTTTTATTTCTTCATTTTTATTTTTTACATCTCAAAAAATATCATTTTTACATCTCAATACAATTTTTAATAATTGTTTTCTGATATTTTTCAATCCATATTCTTTCCTTTTTCAATCTTCTTCCTTCTCCAGGAAAACAGGTAATATGTTATAGGTATATTATCACATAATACATATTTCCCTGTTTATCATGTTGTACATGAAAAACACTTTTAACTTTTAAGAGAAATTAGTGCTTGTTTTCCATCATGCAGAATCCCCCCCCCATCAAAATTCATCCTTTTCCTCTGTTTATAGTCCCTAGGAAGACTAAAAAAGTCTAATAAAGAAAGTGTTTAAACCCAGGAATACCTAAATTCAAAAGAGATCAGAAAAATTTCTGTTTGGTTCATAGTAAATCACAACCCACTTGAACTTAATCTGAAAAATGGGCATATTTTTCCCTGTGGCAACATCCCAGAGTGTTGTGAGACTCAGATAGGTTAAAATATATTAAGCATTTTGCTTAATGAAAAGCATTATAAAATATCAGGTAAGATAAAAAAATTTTCCCTAAACCTGAAGGAGTTTCTTGGAGTAGCCAAGCACTTTAGTGGATAGAAAACTTGATGTCAAAATACCTGGCTTTAAATCTTTCCATAGAAAGTCCCTTAACTTATATTGACCTCAATTTCCTTATCTATAAAATGAAAGGGTTAGATTTCATAACCACTAAGATACTTTTCAGCTCAAAATCATTGAAGGATAAAGGAAAGAAATAAGGATTTATTAAATATATATCATGTCCCAGCCACCAAACTAAGTACCATGTATCAGGCACATCATGAAAAATTTATTTATATAATCTTCACAACAACCCTGGGAGATAGATGCTATTGTTATCTTCATTTTACAGGTGAGTAAACTGAGGCAGACAGCTTTAATAATGCAACTATTAGCTGAGACCTGACAATCTTGTCTTCAAGAATTCTTCAAATTCTCTTTCACAGATTACTAAAATAAAAAAAAAACTTCATAAGTCAGACAATGATTGATTTTCATATTAATTGGTTTTGTACTTTCCCAGGACTGAGTTTAAGGAAAACACTAAAACTTTGCCTTTCCAATCATGCCTGGCAGGACTAAATTGGCTAAATACAATTAAACCCAAAGTTCCTTTCAATCACCTTGGGCTCTAGCTATAGTGTGTTTCCCAAGTTTCGGTGAACTCAAGCAACTTAGCTGTTTCCCCCTTCTTTTCAAAAATCTATTTAAGCATCCCTTTTCTCTAGTTCTGGTGCTTCAGTTCTGTGTAGCTTCTCAAGATTATAATCCAAAATTGATTGCTCTGTTTGCTTTTTCTCAATTATAATGCCCTTTCTCTGATTAAAGACCCGCTGTGGCAACTACTTTGAAAGTTTAGTATTTTTTTTCAGATTGACAGGCCAGATTTTAACTCAGATTTCCTTGAGTCTAAGCACAATATTCTATCCATCATACTGCCTAGCTGCTTCAATAATCAATGACCTTATCATTCACTTCAAACTCTGTTTATTCTATAGTTTGAATGAGAAAAAGTATAATTCTTTGCCCACTACTCATAAATAAAATAATAAGGAAAGTAGAATACCTACTATAAGCAATCTATAAGAGCTATTTATACATTATCTTCTCTTTTTAGTGAGAAAGTGAAAGGAATATTCAAGCCTCTATTTTTCCCCAGGAGTTTCTGATACATTAATCCTTTATGATTATAAGTTAAACTTGAGAAATGGGGACCACGAAAGGAATCCCATCCAGACTATTCCAACTGAACCTGGACTTGGAGCAGTCTCAGTGACTTTTCTTGTCTCGACTAGGAACAATCTCAGAGATGTTCCACATGAAATAACTATTGCTATTCTATCTCCCTAGCATCTCAAAGCCATTCCAAGGATTTACTATATTCAAGAATTTGGTGTTTTTCTTCTTTTTTTTTCTTCTACATTTTAAAGCAATAAAAAAATAGCTAATTCTTATCTAACAGGCTTCCCTTTTTAGGAGAGGAGTTCCTTACCTGAATATTGTTCTGCAGAGAAGAATAAAGGAAACCTGCCCTTTCCTTCTTTTTCTGTTTCTTATGTCTTTCATTCAATCTGACTTTGGTCCATGGGATCAGACATGCAGAAAGGTAATGGATGGATATTTTTTGGTGCCATGACTTGGATAGAGTGGGGGAAGCTGAAGTGGACCTCACCAGACCATTGTGAAGCTAGTTACCAAAGGTCTCTTTCTCCTGAAGCTTAGGTTACTGAAGTAGTGAATTGTTCTCTTTTCAATTCCCCTGATCCTATCCCAAATACCATTCTGTTGAGTCCAACTCATTTCTTCTCAACAGAATTTAGTGGGCTCTTCAGAGGTCAGCATTCAGCTGATCCTCTCAGATAAGGATATCCTTTACCATAGGTAAATTGAATCTAAGGATCCTTCTGCCCCTCAACCATGTGAACAGGTAGTATATCAAATGTGCAGAAAATATGGATCTGATATATATATAAATATTGTTGCAAATGGCTACATTTAACCAAAGACGATGATAAATTGGCATGGCCCAGCTGGAACACCTTTGATTGATCTAAATTAGTCTATCTTAAACAGAAATCAAGTAAAAAGAAATCTAAAATGACATGCCATTTATGAGTCTGTTTTTATAAATGTTTTACAGAAGTAGGCCAGTCTGGGAGTCTCCCCCGTCTTTCAAGGTCTCTTTGGGAACAGCCCTGCTCTCTTCCCTCTTCTTCCTTCATCCTTTTGCCTCCTATTTCCTTTTTACAACAGTTATCACCTTTTTCCTCCCTCTTCTCTCCCAAGAGCAGACTGTTGTAGGAACATTGCCTTTCAAGTTCACCAAATACTAGCAGAAACTTCAAATGAGGGAAAAGTAGCTTTTGCCACTATATTAATTTCCTATTACTAAGTATAATTTTGCACCATGGGAAATGGAAAACTGCAAGGCATCAAAAAATATTTCCCAAATCCTAGAGAGGAACTAGTAAGCTTCACTAATCAGTTCAGACTGACCCTGTGGTACTATTGGCCAAAATTTTCTGATCTCTATCAATTCAGAGTGGTCCTAGTGGAAAGGGTAATCCAGGAATTGGTGTGAGAAAGCTGGTTGAAAAGGGTAGTGGAAACCATTAATGCAACTTGGATAGCCACTGGAGAACAGAAAAGGCATTATTAGGAAGCTAAAGCAATTGGTAAATGCTGGCCAAAGGTTTTCCCAAGACCAGTTAATTGCTCTAAAATTCAAAACTCAATATAACCCATGAATCTGTATATCAATTCTATAACAGATTGGCAGAAATTTTTTATGAAAATTCTGGTCTCAAGCATAATATAAAGAGGGGAGGCCGAATTATGTTCCTCTAAGGTCGAATAAGGACAGAATGGCCAGCTACGTAAAACTAGTGCCTAGGGTTGCTCTCAGGAAGAGATGGAGAGAAAAGTTACTGTCTACCCTGATCTCCCCCTTTCATCTATGGGGTACCTTTTTCTTTTCATTTGTGGGCACCCTACTGAGGCCATGGTGGATACAAGGGCTGCCACCCCATTGGTTTTGAATCTTTTAAACATTCCTTTCCCTTTCTCTCAGAGAACTTCCTGGTGAGGGATTTCCATTAATATCCTTAGAGCTATTCTCACATTCTTGGTAAAGATACAGATTTGAGGTCAATCACTCTATTACACTTTTGTTATAATTAAGGGTTCCCTTTGCCACTTCAAAAGGGACCTCCTGACACATCTCAATGCCTCCTATCCTTTTCTTTTAAGGGAGTTCTCCATATCTTTTTCCTGCATTGATTCATTGCACTGAAATTCTGTCTCCCCAGCAATGCCCTCCCTTTTCACCTGTATGTAGAAGATAAAGAAGGGAACCATTTGATATTCCTAAAGAAGCTAACTGAGCCTGCCTGGATGGTATACCCTCAAAGGGACCTTAAGATCAGGCTTACCCGAGTCCAAAAGAAGATGACTTTGGTGGGAAACAATATTTCCAAGGACTCTCACAGATGAAAGCTGTTGTATACTACTACCGCAAGACTTCAGATGAAGGATGAGCATACTCATCTGTTCTTATCCCTATTTCCTTTATTCCCTTAGTCTTCCCATTTTGCATTTGCATCCTTGCTACTCAGTATGACTCTGAACCCTACTTGAGTCCTAGTAACTTCAAGTTTTGTCCTATTTATAAGCTCCATCCTATAGAATAAGCAGCTCAAGTGCCTCCTCTCCTGTAGATAGTGGCAGAATCAGCTACCAGCCTCCTCAATTTAACTGACTGCTGGCTCTGTGTACATCATAAGGATGCCATTTTTTTCTTATCCTGTCCCTGCAAAGCTTTGGAATACTCCTTAACTTAAAGAAGAAATGGTAAACCAGGGACTGAACATCATTATGAGTAATAACTCTGGAAAGGCCTTTGTTGAGCTCTGATGTCATTTGCACTCCTCCAGTCTGGCACAGGAATTTACCCTCAGTTCTGAATTTTTTTCCTCCTTTTACAATATCAAGGTCACCCTCTCCATGAACCAGATATATGCTCTAATGCTTGCTAATGTCTAGTTTCCCAAAACTATTATGACTGCCCTTTTTTTTGTCTCTTTGCAAATGAATCAGTGCCATGCATGGATCATGTCCAAAGCAGTAGGAGAACTGTGGGTATCAAGTGCAACCATACTTTTTGGTTACATACTACATTTTTTGTTATACATACCAGTTACTCATCCCCATTGAGAGAGAGTACAGTAATAATTGGAAGATGTCCCTAGGATATGTCACCTTCCTTGGCTCTAATGTGATCTATTTGGAAGATAGCTAGAGATTTTTTCAAAGTCAGCACTGGAGTAACTGAAGAATAACTTTCATTTAATCAACATCTCCTTTATACCCAGGGACTGTGCAGTACACAAGGAAGGTGATGAGATGGCATGGGGTCTACTTAGGGGATACCTGTGTCATAAAGCCTCAAGCAAAAATCTCTGTGTAAATATGGTCATGAGCACTTCCCTTGCCCAGCCATTTTTTCAAACATTTATTTATTTATTTTTTATATACTTAGTAACCATCATAAACAAAAAACATTTAACTTAACAGAAGCATAAAAAATCATTTGCAAAACCACAAACTCCACATTGTTCACAATTTATTTTAAAATATGTAAATTATACATATATGCTAATAAAAGCATCTGCTTTTGAGCTCTCTTTGGATTTGTTTTGCTTGGATACTTTTTCCCTTGATTTTGTGGCTATTTTTTTAATGTGATCATGTTATGTATATTCTTGTTCTCTTTTTTCTTTTTATCTCTTCATATATTTCCCTTTTTTCTTTATATTTCTAATATTTGTCATTTCTAAAAATATAAGATAATTCATTACAAATATCACATACTCTTCAGCCATTTTTGCAATTGTTATTTCCCATTATTTTGTCATAAGAAGCAAAACTTCCCATAAATATTTTCTTATATGCACAGTTTTTTACCCTCTCATTAATGCCCTTATGGCCCAACCTTAGAAATGGAAACTCTAAGTTAATGAGCAAGAACAGATTTACAATTTTTAATATATATATTTCTATTTTGTTTTCTAAAAAAAGCACTACTGCTCCAGCAATGTGATGTTAGGCCTCTTTCTCCATGTTCATATCAATATTTAATTTAATCACTTTAGCCCATCTGGTTTTCAGTTAACATATATTATCAGAACCATATTTTGCTAGATTAGTCCTTAGGCACCAGAGACAATCTGTTGTCAGGACCATACTTTTTCAAACAAGTCTTTACAGTCAAGTCATATCCAGTGGAACTTTTGTTCCAGTACCACAATCTCTAAGTGATACATTACCTCCATAGTATAATAATTGAAGTAAGACTTTTGCAGAATATTTGCATTCTCTATGCCATTTTTGTCCTATCAGAAACTACGTTTGAAGTATGTGTATATTCAGGTTTAGGTCTGCTACTAACCTTATGCAGGTGTATGGAGCTATCCAGATATCTATATTATTTAACTTATCTAAAGTTCTATTTGTCTTCTTACCTTCTTTATAATTTATCTTTTGGCTAGAATTATCTAGTTCTGAGATGGGAGAATTATAATCTGCTGCTATTAATATCTATTTCCATCTGTATCTCATTTAGTTTTTCCTTTAAAAAGCTGGATTCTATAACACTTGGTTCATATAGGTCCAAGACTGAGAATGCTTTATTATCCACAATACATTCCCTCACCCTCAAATAATATAGTTACACTGTTGGTCCTTTTCAGTTATATCCATCTTAGTCCCAAAACTGTCAGAGATTGCCACCTCTGTCTTCTCTGAATCAGCTAAGACATAATATATTCTGTTCGAGCCCCTTACCTTTACTCTATTTTTGACTCTCATTTTCAGTGTGCTTCTCAGAAAACTCATGGCCAGGTTCTGGTTTTTGATCCTTTCTGGTATCCATTTTCTTCCCATATGTGAATTCATCACATTACACTCAATGTTATAATTACTTGGTGTGCATTTCCATCTATTCCATTCCTCCTCACTATTTCTTCCCCTTTTCTTTCCATCATATCCTTCCTCAACTGTCCAATTTCCTTTGACCAACACCTCCTATTCACATCCCTTCCCCCAAATCCTCTCTTATCCTTTCCCCTTGCCCTCCTAGTTCCAAATTAGTCTACCTTTCTAAAGGTCCACCCTTATCCCTTTTGTCTTAACTTTTAACTCTTATTTTGAACACCCTTCCCCAAATCCCTTCCTTATCCATCAATTGTGCCCCCCTACCTCTTTATTTCCTTATCTTCTCACCATATCCTTTACCCCTTAATATGTACTCCCTTCTAGTTATCACTCCCTACCCCCCTCTTTTTCTTATTCCCTAATCCTCTTTTCTCTTCATTCATTCTTCCTTCTTTTCTTCTTGGTCCCCCAAAGGGGGTTCCTAGCCCCTCTTTTTATCCCTTCCCCTTCCTGCCTGCTTATCTCTGTACATTAAGAAAATGTTTATCCTTCTGTGTATATTGTTCTATCTTTATCCCAGGTCTGATGAGAGTTGGGTTGAGTCTCATTCCCTTCTCCATGGCAGTTCTTCCACTCATTCCACCTCCAGATAAAATAGCTATTCCACCTTGCCTCCTCTTGATCTCTTCTATTATTATTTTGGCTCCTTCTCTTATATTCCCTTGACCTCAAGTCTTCCATCCATATCCATCCCTTCAAAAAACTCTGGCCATGATGCCATTCCCAGAGGCCATAGATCAAATTTTCCCATACCAGATTCAAACAATTTGATCCCTTGGGTTGCTTATATCCAAGATTAGTCTTTTATTACCTTTGTATTTTCTTATAGATAATATTCTCTGCTGAGTTCTAGGTCTTTCTCCAGTGAATAGTTGAAATTCATTTAGTCAGTAATATATATTTTCCCCTTTTATAATTATGTTTTCTTTGCTAAATATATTTTTCTTAGTTGTAAACCCAATTATTTAGTTCTTCAAAATGCTGTGTTCCATATCCTGAATTATTTTCTTGTTTTAGCTGCTAAATCTTGTATTATGCTGACTGTATATCCATAGTATTTAAATTGTTTTTATTGCTTATAGTATATTTTTTCCTTAACCTGGGAACTGTGGTATTCCTCAGTCAGTCTTATATTATAATTTATCTAAGAGAACCCAGACTCTCTAGAACAGTCAGGGATCCATTAAATATGTCTTCTAAGTGTCACCTTTTCATTAGTATTCCCTGCTTGAGGAGGTTTTCTTTCACTGTGGCAAGGGAATCTATTTGACCCTTCCACCTAAATGGGCATGACTATGCATTCTAGTGGAAGTGCTGCCTGACCACTTACTCTGAAGGAGATTCCCCCTTTCCTTCACCTTCCAAAACCTCAGTGATCCTCTCTCCTCCATTGTGGTTCTGGTTGCCACATAAAGGCATAAAGGTGGCTGGGAAATTGGAAATTGTGTCTGACTACCCAAAATGTCTATCCAAATTTGTCTGCAGAGCTTTTCACATCCATAGCAAACACAGCAAAGGGCTTCAAGGAAATAAAAGACCAGTTTTCATCATTGGTGGGCATAGTGTCACAGAGCTGAAGGGCTCCATATTTTCCAGAGGATTTTGATACATAGCAGTAATACTTTGTGACTATAAGCTGAGTTTGAGAAATGGATACCACCAACTAAATCCTGACCAGACTGTTCCAACTGAACCTGAGGGACTGGGAGCAACTTTAGTGACTTTTCTTATCTTGACTGGGAACAACATCAGAGATGTTCCAGATAAAATAACTGTTATCAGATTACCTCTAGGGGACCATAAATTCACTTCAAGGAGTTACTGTCAAACCCACTTCAAGAATTTGGTGTTTTTCTTCTTTTTCTCCTCCTCATTTTGAAGAAATAAAAATATTTCTTGTATCTAATGGGCTTTTCTCCTTAGGAGAGAAGTTCCTGCATGCATTCTGTTCTGCTGAGAATACAGTAAACATGCCCTTTGCTTCTCCCTCTGTTTCTCATGTCTCTCTCATTCAATCTGACTTCTGTCCATGGGGTCAGAAACCTGGGAAGATAGTGAGTTGGCATTAAGAAACCTGCCTTAGTTTCTAAAATTTCCTGTTCTCTATTCTTCCCATAGAAATAAAATAGAAACCTCAAGCCATCAGGACCTGCCTGCTTTCCCTTTAACTTGTCCTTCTTCCTTTCAGTCTTTTCTACTTGTTTTATCCCATCTGACTTCCTTGATTTCTTCATCTCCAAAGTTCTAATTTACACTATACTCCTGTCTCAAGCCAATAGGCTCATTTCCAACTAAGCACACCCACACCATGTTCCCATAGCCCTGTTCATGCTGTTGTAACTATTGTACTTTGTCTATTTTCCAATAGTTCAGTATGTGCTATTTCCAAAGTTTTCAAAAAATATGTGGAAGAAAAGAAAGGAAGTTAGACCATCATTTCAGAAGTTCAGAGAAAAAAAATATACTGGTTGAATGGCTGAACACAATTAACAAAGATCAACAAATGTATTCTTAGTATCTTTTTCCTTGGTAATTAATTACTGTGAGAAACAACATCATACAAGGCAGAGAGAATTGGCTTAGGAATGAAGATCTGGATTCAAGTTTTTGTTTTTGACCATATGGGGCATGTGACCTTGAGTCACTTAAACTTTCAATTCCCACAGGAAATATTCTAAACTATAAGTTGCTAAGTTGGTATATATTCTTATTTATAATGATAACTGTTAATAAAAGATAGAACTTTAAGGTTAGTAAAATGCTTCACATATATTTATTTAATCCTTACAGCAACTCTATAAATTAAATTATCTTCTATAAAATTATTAACTATAAAATGATATTATAAGGGGGCAGCTGGGTAGCTCAGTGGAGTGAGAGTCAGGCCTAGAGACAGGAGGTCCTAGGTTCAAACCCGGCCTCAGCCACTTCCCAGTTGTGTGACCCTGGGCAAGTCACTTGATCCCCATTGCCCACCCTTACCAATCTTCCATCTATAAGACAATACACCGAAGTACAAGGGTTTAAAAAAAACTATAAAAAATGATATTATAAGTCCCAAATAGCAAATCCATCTCAAAGATATGGAAACTGACACTAAGCAATAAGTGACTTGGCCAGATTCACATAGCCAATGTTTAAAGGTAGAATTTGAACTTCATGTCTTTCTAATTCCAAGTTTAGACTCCATGTATGATACCACCTGGCTGCCTCTGCCAAGTAGCTTATAAAAGGATTTTACTCAGCAGAGGAGAAAAACAAAAGAAATTGAGATGACTTTATTTACAAGTTAATTTATACCTTAGGGATAATGAATATACCCCACCTTTCTCTGCATACTTCAGCTCTAGAGCTTTATAAAATTATTTTATTTTATTTTATTTTTCCATTATATGTAAATGTCTATCACTCCTCTCTTTCCTCCTTGAGAATGGAAACAATTGATATAGATTAAAATGTGCTGTCTTGCAAAGTATTTCCATATTAGACAGGTTGTAAATAAAAAGGCAGGAATAACAATGAAAGTTTAAAAAAGTATTCAGACTCTATCTTTCTATATTAGGGTTTGAGAATTATCTTGGATCATTGTATAGCTGAAAATGGATGTAATTCACAATTGATCTTGTTTCATTATTGCTGTTTCCCTGCACAATATTTTCTTTGTTCTATTCATTTCACTTTGCATCAGTTCACGTAAATCTTTCCAGGTTTTTCAGAAAGTATCTTACTATTTCTTACAGCACTATAATATTCTATCATAATCTTATACAAAAACTTGTTCAGTCATTCCACAATTTATGGACATCCCCTCAATTTCAAATTCTTTAAAAAAAGAGCTGCTATAACCATATAACCACCACAGAAATATGTATTGCTTGATAACACATGTATAACATGATATCATATAATCTGCCTCAGAAAAGGGTGAGGGGAAGGAGGAAGGGAGAAAGAATGAATCATAAAATGTCAGAAAATGATTTTTAAATTATGTTTACAGCTATAGAAATTGAAAAACAGTATGGGAAAGATTAGGTCTAGATCAACATCTCACACACTATACCAGGATAAATTTAGAATGGGTAAATGACTTATATACAAAGAAGGAAATTATAAGTAAATTAGGTGAACATAGAAAAGAATACCTATCCGATTTTTGGGAAATGAAAGAATTTAAGACCAAGCAAGAAACAGAGAATATTAAAAATGTAAAATGAATAATTTTGATTACATTAAATTAAAAAGGTTTAGTACAAACAAAACCAATGCAACCAAAATTAGAAGAAAAGCAACAAATTGAGGGGAAATATTTATAACAAAAACCTCTGACAAAGGTTGAATTTCTCAAATTAATAAGGAACTAAATCAATTATACAAAAAATCAAGTCATTCCCCAATTGATAAATGGGCAAGGGACACAAATAGGCAGTTTTCAGATAAAGAAATCAAAACTATCAATAAACACATGAAAAAGTATTCTAAATCTTGTATAATTATAGAAATGCAAATCAAAACAACTCTGAGATACCACCTCACACCTAGTAGATTGGCTAATATGACAGCAAAGGAAAGCAATAAATGTTGGAGGGGATGTGGCAAAATTGGAACACTAAAGTGGAGTTGTGAATTGATCCAACCATTCTGGATGACAATTTGGAATTATGCCCAAAGGGCTTTAAATGCCTGCCTGCCTTTTGATCCAGCCATACCACTTCTGGGTTTCTTCCCCAAAGAGATAATAAAGAAAAATACATGTACAAAAATATTTATAGCTGCACTCTTTTTGGTGACAAAAAAATTGGAAAATGAGGGGATGCCCTTTGGGGAATGGCTAAACAAATTATGATATCTGTTGGCAATAGAATACTATTGTGCTAAAAGAAATAATAAACTGGAGGAATTCCATGTGAACTGTAATGACCACCAGGAATTTATGCAGAGTGAAAGAAGCAGAACCAGGAGAACATTGTTCACAGAGACGTATACACTGTGGCACAATCAAATTAAATAGACTTCTCTACTTGCAGCAATGGAATGATCCAGTACAGTTCTGAGGGACTTATGAGAAAGAACACTGTGGGAGTAGAAACACAGAAGAAAGACATTTCTTTGATCACATTGTTCAGTGGGGATATGATTGGGGATATAGACTATAAATGATCACTCTATTACAAATACTAATAATATGGATATAGGTCTTGATCAATGATACTTGTAAAATCCAGTTGAATTGTGCGTTGGCTACAGGAGGGGTGAGGAAGGAGGGGAGGGAAAGAACGTGAATCATGTAACCATGGAAAATATTCTAAATTAATTAATTAAATTTAAAAAGTATATTTACCTATAATTGAAGGAATTTAAATATAAGGCCAGCTATTTCCTACAAAAATTAAGAGTTGCTCCAAGTATTTTTTTACAGATATGTCTTTATCTTTATCTTTGATCTTATTAGGGCACAAATCTAGTCAGCATTTCTGGGTGAAAGGGTATACGCGATTTTATAGTCCTCTGGGCATAGTTCTAAATAACTCTCCAGAATATTTAGATCAGTTCACAACTTCACTTACAATTCATCAGCGTTCCTATTTTTTTCATATTCCCTCCAAAATTTTCCATTTTCCTTTTCTATCATATCAGCCAGTCTGATAGGTGTAAGGTTCTATCCTACAGTTATTTTCATTTGCATCTCTCATAGAGCAATTTTCATATGAGTATAGAAAAATGTTAATTCTTCTTCTAACCACCTGTTCATGTCCTTTGACCATTTGTCAAATGGGAATTGACTTGTATTCTCATAAATTTGACTCAGTTCTCTACATATTCTAGAACTTAGGCTTCATCAGAGAAATTTGTTATAAAGAATGCTTTACTCAGTTTTCTGTTTTCCTTCTGATCTTGACTGCATTAGTTTTGTTTGCACAAAAACTTTTTAGTTTGATGTACTCAAAATTATTCATTTTGCATTTTTAATGCTCTCTCTTTTGGAGTTATAAATACTTCACTTATCCATAGAACTGAAAGGTAAACTATTTTTCATGCTCTCCTAATTCACTTATCATATCACCATTTGTATATGAATTGGGCCTTTTTTTGGCCCTTACCTTGGTATTTCAGTGTGATATTTTACTTTAAACCTAGTTTTCCCAGCAATTTTTATCAAAGAGTGAATTCTTATACAAAAATCTGAGATTTTTGGAGCTATCAAACACTAAATTACTATGCTCATTTACTACTGTATGTTGTGTTTCTAATCTATTTCATTAATTCATTGTTCTATTTCTTAGACCAGTGATGGGCAAACTATGGCCAGTGGGCCAGATGCTGACCATTAAATTGTTCTATACAGCCTTCCTAATCTGATGAATACAACGAGTAGGATACAATACAATAAAACTTCAAAAGAATTGCCTTAGAAACAGAGTGACAGATGAGCATTTCCTTTCCTTTGGCTACCTCTTCAAAAAGTTTGCCCATCACTGTCTTAGACAATAATAAATTGTTTTGATAATTTCCTTTTTATACTACAGTTTCAGATTTGGTGCTGCTGAGGGACCTTCAATTTTTTTCTTCATTTGTCCCTTTGATATTCTTGACCTATTATTCTTTCAGTTGAATTTTGATATTATATTTTCTAGCTCTCTATTGGGGGGGGGGTAATTTGGTATGACAGAATAGGTAAATTCATTTGTGTAGAATTGTCATTTTTATTATATTCTATTATATTGTCTAACCCACCTATTCACAATTAATATTTCTCTAATGTAGAAGTGATTTATTTTGTGAAAATTATTTGTAATTATGTATTTGTGTGCTTATAGTTCATATCATTATAAGGTATATTATATTACATCATATTATATTTATATGTATGTATATATANTCCTTTGGCTACCTCTTCAAAAAGTTTGCCCATCACTGTCTTAGACAATAATAAATTGTTTTGATAATTTCCTTTTTATACTACAGTTTCAGATTTGGTGCTGCTGAGGGACCTTCAATTTTTTTCTTCATTTGTCCCTTTGATATTCTTGACCTATTATTCTTTCAGTTGAATTTTGATATTATATTTTCTAGCTCTCTATTGGGGGGGGGGTAATTTGGTATGACAGAATAGGTAAATTCATTTGTGTAGAATTGTCATTTTTATTATATTCTATTATATTGTCTAACCCACCTATTCACAATTAATATTTCTCTAATGTAGAAGTGATTTATTTTGTGAAAATTATTTGTAATTATGTATTTGTGTGCTTATAGTTCATATCATTATAAGGTATATTATATTACATCATATTATATTTATATGTATGTATATATATATAAGAAAAATATAAAGAAACATGTTTTGTTTTAAATCAGGCTCACTAAAAGTTTATAGATTTTTAAACTCTTCTTAAAAATTATCTTCTAGGCTTCTTAATTTTATATTAGTTTTTAGTTCATTTATTTTTCTCTAGTTTTTACTATATCCTCTTTAACACTTATTTTCTTTTTTATTTTATTCTTTTTTACTTCTACGTGTTCATAAAATTTTTAATAATCATTTTCTTAAATTTTGCAATCCATATTATCTTCCTACCCCCACCTCAATCTCCCCTACTCAATTGACAGGCAATATGGTACAAGTTGTACATGTGCTATTATGCAACATACATTTACACATTCATCATGCTATGAAATAAGACATATATTGCTTATACTAGAAAAAAATGAATGGAGGAAATAAAGTGAAGAATGGTATATTTCAGTTTTATTTAGACACCATCCATTCTTTCTTTGGTGGTAGATAACCTTTTTCATCATGAGTCCCTCAGATTTGAGCAATATCTTTGCATTTTTTATGATTTTCTAATTTATATGTATATTTATTCCTCATTCATTTCTTTTTCTATTTTTTTAAATTAATGTCAATTAATTTAAATAAAATGTCAATTATTCATCTGATGATTGGTTTAACTAAAACAAGGCATTTGGGAACTCTTTTCAATCTTCCCGATTATTTTTATGATTTCTTCTTTGATCTAGAAGTTATTCAGGAAATCTTTATTAAGTATTCATTTAGGACTATGTCTTTTGCTTTTGTTTCCATTTCCAATGAAAAATGTTATTGAATTATGATCTGAATGGACATATTTGTTATTTATCCTTTCTTACATTTATGATTATTTCCTTATACCAATACTCATGGTCTATTTTTTAAAGATGCCAGGAGGTTAATATGAATATTCTTTAATGCTCTCATTTGGAAGATGTCATAACTGAAATGTCTAAATAGTCTAACATTTGTCCAGTTCTTTTCAGTTCTGTATTTTCCTTTTTTCCCTTTCTATTCAGTCTTTTTAATAACTCAGATGCTCTTATATTTGATGATTATGTGTTTAGCATTTATATAAGTCCTTTTGTGTTTTCTTTAAGCATTGTATCATTTTCCTGGTTTTTATCTATTATTTATTTACTTATTCATTTATTTTTAGTCTGAATCTCCCTATCTCACCCAAAGTGAAAGTACAATGACCACTCATGGTCTCAATTTCAGTGTTAATCATTATAGTAGCTTTAATTGGCTATTCTCTTTTTACCTGAATCAGTCCATCCTTTCTTTACATAGTCTAGTAACCTTTCATTCCCAGGAGATCAGTGTAAATCTTAGTGGGTCATTCAGTTGGCTTCAGTCTACTAAAATTCAAATGCCCTTAACACAAGAGATCTGTCAGTGTCAGCTTCTCATGGTAGTAAATAGTACAGTTTTATTTCATAAGATGATTTTAATTCTTACTTTGGGGTGTTTACATGATGCATAACAAATTTTATTTTAGGCTCCTGGTTTAAAATTATATATGAGTTTCTTGTATATAAGAAATTTTTGGGGGGGTAGGTTATTGTTCTTATCCATTTTGTCTTTGTTTTGTTGTTATGGGATTATTTAATTCATTTACATTTAAAATTATTATCAGATTTGTGTTTTACTTAATTTATTTCCCCTATATTTTTGTTTCAATCTTCATATTCTGTCATCCTGTCCATTGAGACAGAATACTATAAGTAATGTCTTTATAAGCATAGCCAATTATGTCTCCATAGTCCATGGACACAATAGTTCCATATTACAGAGAACCTAATAATCAAAATCACTGAATAGCCCCCAATTTGTAAATCTCTTCCTTATGTCTGAACCAAGAAAGAATGTGCAGAATTCTTGGACTTAATCTGCTTAAAATTTTTACAATAGAAGATAGCAAAGTAGCATAGAAAATTGGAAATGCACTAAGAATTCTTTCAAACCAACCTTAAAATAGCCCCTCAAAATGAATCCTGGAGTGACAGAAACAACAATGGGGTGAATTGAAGTAACTGTCCTATAGAAAACAACTAGAAAGTTAGGCAGAAATGGCCTATTTCACAAAATAGTACACCAAAGAGTACAAGCCCCAAACTATTGCTCTAGGATCAGAACCTGGAAACAAGCAAACTTTGAAAACCCATGACCCTGCTTAAACCAAGAGAGGAGCACCCCATGCCCACTACTTAAAGTTCAAATCCCTACTACAAGCATGTAGTGAGGACCCAAAATCTAGCCTAGGGTGGTTCATACTGCACTGGGCTGATGTAAGCTCAGAGTGAGGCCCTGAGCTCCTTTTAAAGCCTACAACTCTACCTTAAACATAGCTCAAGGCAGTGTGTGCATCTGACTGGTGCTAGCCATTGGAAAGACTCAGAGCCCTGCTAAAGCCTGCACTGAAGCCCTAAGCCTTAGGGCACAGCAATCTAAAATGCATCTGTCCTGTGTAAGCCAGAGAGAGGACAAAAGTCCCTGGTCAGGTCTGAGATGAGGCTCTGAGCTCCAGCACAAGGTATATCACAGTACCCTGAGCCCTGTAAGTCAGCAGTAATCCTTAGAGGAAACTGAGGGTAGCAGCAAATAAAAATTGAAGTATAAGAGCATGGCCCTCTCTACCCTGTGATGACCAGATTAATCCTACACTGCCCATTTTTAGATTTAATCACCAAAAGTATAAACACCACCACTTAATCTTCAAGTAGGAGAGGTCTATGACCCAAGTGTGCAAGAGTGGGTGACAAATCAGAATTGACTGACTTCCCCATGGGCAGTCCTAAGCAAAGCCTTTGTTGTGATTGGTAAACATAGAGGAAGGCACAGGAAACGATTCAAAAGAAGTGTCTTTAAAAAGGAGTGACAACTTCTTGTGAGTCAGTTCTTGTTCATTCCTCAGAGTTAGAGTTGGAGACTCTACTTTCTGGACCTGAGACCTGAGACCTTGGTGAGACTGTTCTTAAATCTCTTCCTTTGTACTACCATGTGGTGAGTGAAAAGGACTGACTGACTTCTTCTTGGATTATTCTGAAGGGACTCTCCTCTTAAGAAAGACTTCCATGACTGAAGCCTTTCTTTATTCATCCCTGGGCCCTTGACCCTTGGCTCTCAGCTCTGTGATAATTAGATTAAGTCTACACTCCAGCTTTAGATTTAATCACCAAAGGTGAGAGCACCTTCCAATTCTGGGAGGTCCTAACCTACGTGTGCTAGAGTGAGTAATGAATGAGAATCAACTGAACGCCCCCTATGCTTTCTATGAGAAAGCATGATTGGACATGCAGGCTAGGGGAAGGCACTGGAAGTGATGCATATGTGACCCCTTTAAAAGAGATAGTTGAGTGAGTGAAGCTTCTTCTGGTTTGGTGAAGGGGACCTGAGGGAGCTTTGCTGGTTCATGACCGCAACTGTTCCACATCATGAGTTTAAAGACTAAATCTTCTTGAACTTCTATTAAGAAACTTCCTTTTATAGACTTTGTGAATGAAGTTTGCTCCATTCACCTCTGGGCCTCAGGCCCTTTAACCCTCAGGTGAGGGTTAAGATCTACCTGGAATAATTAGTGAGATAGATTCTTATTTTCTTCCTCTCTCTCTCCTCTCATGTAAATAAACTTCCATAAAAGTCAATTTTGATTTTAGATTATTCTTAATTGAAGATTGACAATAGTTCAATCCTCTGGCAACCACCTTTAATATATTGAACCCATAAAACTTCTTTTTTCACCCTTACAGCTCAAGGCTGAGGCTTCTCTGGCTGAGGACTAATTAGCCCTGCTTGGGTTGAGGCAGGGGCCAGAGCAAATTATTTAGTGTGTTAGGTTAGTTATCTTACCCTATCCTCTCTCTGATTTTCTCTACTTTTATTCACTCCTATATTTTATAAATAAATTGCTAAAAATCATTTTGGAATTGATATTTCCTCAATTCCCTGTAACCAGCCCTTTTTAATAGTCAGTCCAACCAAACATAATTTCTCCTTTTACAACCCTGAGAACAGAGGCCAACGTTAAGATTTTTAAAAAGTACAAAAATAAGGCTTAGGAAGTGAGCAAATAGCAAAAAAAAACCCTACCTACACAGAAAATTATTCTGAAGACAAAGAAAAGCAAGGCACAAACTCAGAAGAAGACAATGAGATCAAAGAATCAACATGCAAAACTTCAACAAAAATTAAAATTGATTCCAGGTTCAAAAAGTAATTCAAAAATCAAATAAGGGTGGTAGCAAAAAATTAGTAAGAGAAATGAAAATAAATGCATGAAGAAAATAGTTTTAAAAACAGAACTGACCAAATGGGAAAAGAGGCACAAAATCCAAAAAAGGGGGAAAAATTAACTACAATTGATCAAAGAGAAAAGGTAGTTGAAAAGTTGAAAAAAGAAAAATTACCTTAAAATTATAATTGGGCAAATAGAAGCTAATGACTTTATGAGACATCAAGAAACAATAAAAACAAAATGAAAGAATGAAAAGTAGAAGAAAATATGAAATATCTCATAAAAAAATAACTCACCTGGAGAACAAATCCAAGAGATATAGTCTAAAAACTATTGGACTCCCCGAAAGTCATGATCAAAAATAAACAAATAAAAGCATAAATGACATATTACAATAAATTATCAAAGAAAGCTGCCTGGATAGTCCTGAACAAGTAGATAAAGTTCATATAAAAGGAATGTACTAATGATTTTCTGAAATAAATCCACAAATGGCAGTTCCCAGGAACATTTAGACAAGTTCAAGAGCTCCCAGGTAAAGGAGAAAATGCTGCAAGTAGCCAGAAAGAAACAATTCAAATATCAAGGGAGATGGTCAGGATTACCCAGGATTTAGCAGCTTCTATATTATAGGATCAGATGTCTTTTAATATGATATTTTGGAAGGCAAAGAAGCTAGGTTCACAACTAAGTATCAACTATCTAGCAAAACTAAGTACATTCTTTTAGAAGAAAAAATTGAAAATTAATAAAGCTTTCCAAGCATTCCTGATGAAAATCCAGACCTAAAGAGAAAATTTGATGTCCAAATACAAAACTCAAGAGAAGCATAAAAAGGTAAATAAAAAAGAGGAAATTTAAGGTATACAATAAGGTGAAACTGTTGATATTCCTACATGAAAAGATGAAATTTGTAACTCTTGAAATTTTTATCATTTATCAGAGCAGTTACAAGGAGTAAAAATAGGAAGAGGGTGTGGCAATAACCTTTTTAGGATAACATCATATGCAAAAAAATATCATGGGGTGAAAAAAAAAGATTGCATCGAGAGAAAAGGGAAAAGAAATTTAAAATGGGGCAAATTAGATCACATAAAGAGACATGAAAAAACTATTACAATTGAGGATAGGATGAAAGTCATGACAGTCAGTGCTTAAACCTTATTCTCATTGTAATTGATTCAGAGATGGAATAACAACCATACTCATTGAAATATAGAATCCTGTCCTACCCAATAGAGAAGTAGGAGGGAAATAAGACAGACCTAGGGAGGGGAGTAATATAAGGGAGGGAAAATTGGTGGAGGGTGATTGAAAGAAAAGCACTTCTGAGGAGGGACAGAATGAAAAGAAAATGAAAGAACAGGATCAAAAGGGGAAAATAAGATGGATAGTAATTGTAACATTTTAAAAATTATACAAGCAGGGGACCTCAACCTTCCCTTCTCAGAACAAGATAAATTTAATAAAAAATTAAACAAGAAAGGAGTAAAGGAAGTGTATTAAATTTTATAAAACTTAGACTTAATAGCATTCTGGATAAAACTGAATGAGGATAAAAAGGAATATACCTGATTTTTCAGTAGTCCATGATACACACAAAAAAATTGGCCATGTACTAGGACATAAAAGTTTCATAATCAAAAAAAGAAATAACAAATACATTCTTTTCATACTATGAAAAGACAAATTTAAAATTAATTGGAAATAATCTAATTCTAGAAAAGGAGGGGCTAAAAATGATAGAAATAATCAATAATTTCACTAAAGAGAATGAAAATGAGGAGGCAACATATTAAAAGTAATGAGACATAACCAAAGCAATACATAGGGGAAATTGTATATCTCTAAACACTTTCATCAATATAATAGAGAAAATTCAGTTCAATGAATCAAGCAGGCAACTAAAAAAAAATAGAAAAAGAACAAATTTAAAATCCTCAATTAAAGACTAAATTGGAAATCCTAAAACTCAAAGAAAAGATTATTCAAATTGAAAGCAAGGGAACTATTGAAATAATAAACAAGACAAGGAGTTGGTTTTATGGGAAAAAATAAAACAAATAAAATAGAGCATTGGTTAATTTGATTTTAAAAAGGAACGGATAAAATCAAATTACCAGTATCAAAAATGAAAAGGATAAATTCACCACTAATCAAGAGGAAATTAAAGCAATCATTAGGAGATATTTTGCCCAATTATATGACAATAAATCTGATGATCTAGGTGAAATTGATAAATATTACAAAAATATAAACTGCCCAGATTAACAAAAGAGGAAATAGCATAGTTAAACAGTCCCATCTAAAAAAGAGAAATTGAACAGGTACTCAAAGAACTCCCTAGGAAAAAAAACCCCTGGGACAGATGAGTTTACAAGTGAATTTTATCAAACATTTAAAAAACAATTAATCCTCATACTATATAAACAATTTGGCAAAATAGACAAAGAAGGAAACCTACCAAATGCTTTTTATGACATAAATATGGTGCTGATACCTAAACTAGGAAAACCAAAAACGGAGAAAAAAATTAAAGACCAATTTCCTTAATGCATATTGACAAAAAATTATTTAATAAAATAGTAGCAGAGATGACAGCAATATATCACATGAATTATTGATAATGAGCAGGTATGATTTATACCAAGAATACAAAGTTTATTTCATAAAATTGGACATGTTAATAACAAAACTAACATAAATCATGATTTATCAATAAATGCAGAAAATGCCTTAAACGAAATGTAACACCTATTCTTATTTGAATACACTAGAAAGTATAGGAATAAATGAGGCTTTCCTTAAAATGATATGTAGTGTCATACCAAAAGTAAATATTATCTGCAATTGGGATAAGTTAAAAGCCTTCCCAATAAGAACAGGGTTGAGGAAAGGATACCCATTACAACACAATTATTTAATATTGTACTAGAAATGGTAGCTTTAACAATAAGAGAAGAACATTTAAGCAGGGAAAGTAGGCAATATGGATACTAAACTATCACTCTTTGTGGATGATATGATGTTATACTTAAAGAATCCTAGAGAATCAACTAAAGAACTTACTGAAATAATCCATAACTTTAGCAAAGTTGCAAGATATAAAATAAATCCACATAAATCACCAGAATTTCTATATATTACCACAAAGTCCAGCAGCGAGAGAGAAAGAGAAATTCCATTTAAAATAATTCTAGATAATATAAAATATTTGGGAATCTACTTGTCAAGACAAACGCAGGAATTTTTTAAACACAATTATAAAACACTTTTCACACAAATAAAATCAGATCCACACAATTAGAAAAGCATTTTAGGTAATGGCGACTGATCATTTCATCATATGTACATAGGCACAGGCATCCAAAAACAAGAAAAGCTTTCATGGCTGCCAAAAGTAGTGTGGCAAAAATCATCCTCTGTATTTGAATACCCATAAGATCCACTTGAAATAAGGTCAAACTTTGAGCAGGAAAACAATACCAGGAAGTAGGAAGAGAAATCAAGAAGTCTAGAGCTATAACTAACCATCCCCAAGGAAACATAAAATCTAAAAATCACAATGACTGAGAGCTATAAATTGCTTTTTAAATGTATACATAATTACACATATGATATACATATTTTTTGTAAATATATGTATATATAGGATGGTTAGGGCAAGAAGGTCAGTCAATGGATAGAATGTTGGGCCTCCATTTAGGGAAGACTGAGTTAAAACCTGGTCTGGCCTCAAACACTTGCTAGCTGTGTGACTCTGAGCAAATCACTTAGCCCTGTTTGTCTCTGTTTACTTACCTACAACATGAGCTAGATCAGGAAAAGGCAAAACATTCTAGTATATTTGCCAAGAAAACCCTATAAAAAGGGTCACAAAGTTAGACATGAACCAAATAACCAAACAACAAAACAACCAAAAACAAAATGACTAAACAACAAAAATTATGCTTATATGTGTATAATTGCATAAATTATATTACATTACAAATTATAAATATTGTATATAATAAAAGAAACACATTGTCTGCCTGTGTCCATATATATATAACCCTTCCTTCAGTAAAATATTTTATAATCCTAGCAAAAGTACAAGAAGTGAACTTAATTGTTATAAAGATTTTTTTCCCAATTTGTTGTTTCCCTTGTGATTTTGGTTGCATTGTTTTTGTTTGTACAAAACCTTTTTAATTTAATGTAATAAAAATTATTTATTTTACATTTTTTCTAACTCTTGCTTGGTTTTAAAATATTTCCTTTCCCAGAGATTCAAGTCATTCACCCATTCTGAACTTATCTTTGTGTATGGTGTAAGATGTAGATCTAACTTAATCTCTCCCATACTGTTTTCCAATTTTCCCAGCAGTTTTTGTCAAATAGTGCATTTTTGTCCCAAAAGTTGGGCTCTTTGGGTTTATCATACACTGTCTTGCGGATGTCATTTACCCTAAGTCTATTCCACTGATCCTCCCTTCTATCTCTTAGCCAGTACCATATTGCTTTGATGACTGCTTTAGAGTATAGTTTAATATCTGGTACTGCTAGGCCCTCTTCCTTCATATTCTGTTTTGTTGTATTTGAGTTCTCGGGAGGCCCTGTGGAATTCTGAGCTGTAGCCTGAACCCCTCTGTACAGGTTGAATCCCTCTCTGCAATATGAATCTCACAGTTTCCCTTGATATTAATGATCTTTTGTTCTTCCAAATGAACTTTTTTATAGTTTTTTTCCAATTCAGTAAAAAAGTTTTTTGGTAGTTTGATAGGTATGGCACTAAATAGGTAAATTAATTTAGGTAGAATGGTCATTTTTATTATGGTAGCTCATCCTACCCATGAGCAATCAATATTTTTCCAATTGTTTAGATCTAGTTTTAATTGTTTAGAAAGTGTTTTGTAGTTGTGTTCATATAATTCCTGTGTTTGTTTTGGTAGATATATTTCAAATTATTTTATATTGTCTAGTGTGACTTTCAATGATGTTTCTCTTCCTAACTCTTGCTGCTGTGATGTGTTAGAAATATATAGAAATGCTGATAATTTATGTGCATTTATTTTGTATCCTGCAACTTTGCTAAAGTTGTTGATTATTTCTACTAGCTTTTTAGTTGATTCTTTCTACTAGCTTTTTAGTTGATTCTCTAGGAATTTTTAAGTAGGCCATCATATCATCTGCAAAGCGTGATAGCTTAGTCTCCTCATTGCCTATATTAATATCTTCAATTTCTTTTAAGGTCTAATTACTCAAATATACAAGGAGATAAAACAATTGTACAAAAAATCAAGCCATTCCCCAAATGATAAATGGGCAAGGGACATGAATAGGAAAATTTCAGATAAAGAAATCAAAACTATCCATAAGCACCCAAGAAAGTGTTCTAAATATCTAATAATTAGACAAATGCAAATCAAAACAACTCTGAGATATCACCTCACACCTAGCAGATTGGCTAAAATGATAGCAGGGGGAGTAATGAATGTTGGAGGGAATGTGGCAAAATTGAGACATTAATGCATTGCTAATGGAGTTGTGAATTGATTCAACCATTCTGGATGGCAATTTGGAACTATGCCCAAAAAGCGCTAAAAGAATGCTTGTCCTTTGATCTAGCTAAACCATTGCTGGGTTTGTACCCCAAAGAGATCATAGGGAAAAAGACATGTACAAAAATATTTATAGCTGCTCTCTTTGTGGTAGCAAAAAACTGGAAAACGAGAGTATGCCCTTCAATTGGGGAATGGCTGTACAAATTGTGGTATCTGTTGGTGATGGAATACTATTATGCTCAAATGAATAAAGAATTAGAGGAATTCCATGTGAATTGGAATGATCTCCAGGAATTGATGCAGAATGAAAGGAGCAGGACCAGGAGAACATTGTACACAGAGGCTGGTACACTGCGGTAAAATCGATTGTAATGGACTTCCATTCTAGCAGCAATGCAATGATCCAGGACAATTTTGAGGGATTTATAGAAAAGAACACTACCCACATTCAAAGAAAGAACTACAGGAGTGAAAACACAGAAGAAAAACAATTGCTTGAACACATGGGTTGAAGCAAACATGATTTGGGAAGTAAACTCTAAACAACCACCCTAGTACAACTATCAATAATATGGAAATAGGTCTTGATCAATGACATATGAAGAAACCAGTGGAAATGCACGTCAGCTACAGGAGGGGTTCTGACCCTAAAACATATTGATTATGTGATCCTGGGAAAGTCACTTAACTCTTGAAGGACTTTTGCAATCCCCTAAGAATTAAATTTGCAGAGAAGCTGTCAATTGGAATTAGAAAAATGAGTTTCTTCCTGTTGATATTCCCTGTAAGTAAAATCACAAGGCTAGTCAATATCCTATTTTTCATGGAATAATTATCAATGAAATTTAAATAATTGCCTCATTTACATTGAATGTTTATACTTTCATGATACTTAAAAGGTCTGCAAGTATTCGATACACTTGCAATTTTCCAAAGTATGTAAAATATTTTACTGAACGGAAGCATGTAACAGATAATTTCAGCAATGTGCAGGACTTTGTTGTTGTTTTTCCTTTATTGTTCTGCTCTATCTAGTTACCAAAAAGAAGACAAAATTTGGGGGAAGTGGAATTAATTTTTCAGGACTTATAATATAAAGGAACTTTCTTAAGGTAATTAATTTATGTTTCACGGGGAATTTTAAAACAGACAGAAGTCTTTTTAGTGGAAAACAGAAGCAGTTCAGAGGAAGATACATAGAAAACAGAAATGAGAAGGAGATTTGAGTGAGTTCATAGAATATTTGATAATAAAGGAGCATCACAGGGTGATAGGAGAGACATATGAAAGTGCCCACAGTGAACATTAGCCTATTTTGCTTGGTAATTAGCCAAGAAGCAAATGTTTTTGGTACTCGAGTTAGTATAAAATTACAATAAAATATATGGTGGAATTATTCCCTTTCTACTTTTCTGACTTTTATATTCAGATAAAATTGTGGCACTTCTCTCCAAGCAGTATTTAGCCTTAACTGGTAGCTCAGTAAAAATGAAGTGGGGAATTTAGGTATTTATAAAAGTGCCAAGAGTTGCTGGATTGTTAAGATTCCAAGCATCACTAAATATTTCAGGTTGCTGCCTGTTCAGGAGTCTTAATGTTGTATCTAATTTTCAATTCAATAAGTGTATTCCAATTTATAATAAGAATGTGTAGTCCTCTAGGCCATGTGACTTTGAAAAGGCAATAAGAATTTTAATAGGAGTAAGAGAATTAGCTATGTTGATAAATATATTGTAATATCAAAATTAATATCTAATAACTCCAAGTATTATATTTTATAAGATTTATTAATAATCATTTGAAGTAGGAAAAAATGGAAGAACAAAAGTAAAAGCCTGAGTAAAAGCCAGCTTTCCCAGCTGTGATCAGGGGAAAAGAGAGCAAGAGGCAGGGCTACATCAAAATATATCCTCCCTACGTTAGGACATAGGTAAACACATAAATAGGATGCTGGGATTTAGAGTCCTGGGGAGCAGGTTTTAATTATACAATAATAATATTAGTTAATAATATTCATATTTTCCACTCTTGTCTAAGCAGGTGAAATAGAACTTAAGCTAGTTTCTAAAAAACTAGAAGGGTCCTAACCTAAGGGCAATCAGTTTCCACTTTCATAGTCAGGAGGTCCAGACTGGAAGCCTACATTCCTGCATTTGCAGATCCTTCCCCTTCATGTGCCAGAGAGACTGAAAAGGTTCTAAGAGCCTGAGCTGTTCAAGCTCTGAGAAGAGATTTCATTCTGAGTAGCTATGCTAACTCGGCCCACCTAATTGTTCTCTCTTAGAGCTAAAGTAAGGATCCCTTGAAGAGGAGAAATCCTGGATCTTTTACATATATAAAATTATTATTTATTAATATCTCCCTGAGTCCTTTTCAAAATGTTACACCATGTAGAGATATGTCAGGGGGGTATTAATGGTATTAACTTAAATAGAGTTGATAAAGGAAAAAACTATTAGTAGTATCCTATAGTTTAATGCAAAAATGATTCATTAAATGTTTATTATATAATAGGCAATGTACTTTGACCAAATTATTGTATTTTTAAATGGAATAGACACATTTAAGGACTAGATGATTTGTTGAATATAAAATAAATTGTCACAAGACAGCTCTACTCTAAAGAGACTCACTGTATCGTAATACATTATAATAGAAGAAAAAACAAAGTAGATATGAAAAAGCAGCATCCTTCTGAGGATGTCAAAATATATTCTTCATATGTTTTCATACATGAGATATTTCATCCATTTGTAAAGTTCTGGACATTCACCTAAAGACATCAATTCTTAACAGATATGAGACAGGCCCTCCTGATCCTAATGTTAACACAATAAAAAGCAAGCTGCAGTAATGACACGTGGTGCTGGCATTGTCATAGCCATCACCATTGCTTAAAGTAGGGAACCAGAGGCCTGGCCAACTCACCCACTTTAGCCAAAGACATCAGTTCTTGAAGCAGTCAACAAGCCAGGTAGCATGCATTTGTAACCATATCCTAGATCAGTGATGGCAAAACTTTTAGAGACCTATTGCCCAATAATAATAATCATACTCCCTCCAACCCCAGACAGGAGAGGGAGGAAGTGTGAGGAAACACTCTCTTTGGGCTGTTGGGCATAGGGGTAGGTGACGTCCTCAGGCACATGTGGAGAGGGGGAGAAGAGCAGCTTAGCTCCAGCTCCCTCTGGCTTTCTAGTAACAAACTCTGGTGAACTCTGCTGCTGAAGCAGTGGGCATGCCCACAGAGAGGACTCCATGTGCTGACTTTGGCACATGTGCCAAAGGTTTGCCACCATGGCCCTAGATTCTATATTAGTACTATCTATTTCCTAACTCATCTCCTTAACAATCGGCTTTGTTATACAAATACTTTTTTTTTTTTTGCCATTTTCTTCTCCAACTCATTTTACAGATAAGGAACCTGAGGCAAAGAGGGTTAAGTGACTTGCTCAGGGATACACACCTAGTAAGTATCTAAGGCTCAGATCTTCCTGACTCCAGGTCCAGGACACTGCACCTCCTCACTACCCCAACAACAACCTCTTAACAGTTGACTTTGTTATATGGATAGTCATAACCAGCTCCTCCTTTGCCAGTTTTGTGAAATCTGAATTGCTTAAACTCCTCCTTCACACAAAAAAAAGGCTTTAGTCCTGATCTCAACTTACTCCTTCAGGAATGTAACTTTTTTAAATTGTTTGCCACACAATACTTTAATTTTGATTTTCTGACAACCTTATTTGACTGTATAACATTCTCCTAACTTACACTCATAGGCAGAATGGATCCCTATAGGACAGCTGGATCTTCTACCCCTTAGGATTCAAAGGATAACCCTGAGAGGCTGAAATTCCTAACACTGCCAATCACAAATTTCATTTAGTTTGTTCCTCAATACCAATCAACCAGTTGCAATTATTAGATTTTACAAGGGGGCATTTATTGTGAAACCCTAGCAAGGGCAGTAGTTACAAAACAATCCCAGCAAACTGAGGTTTACCCTCTCCCCTGACAAGTACTTGAGGTCCCAGAGAGAGAGTAAATTAAAAGAGGGGGCAGTTAGAAGCCTCAGTAGACTGAGAGTCAAGTCTGGATATCAGAGATTCTGGGTTCAAATTCAACCCCAGCCACTTCCTTGCTGTGTGACCCTAGTCTCTTCATTTTATTGCCATTGCCTAGTCCTAACCCTGCTTCTGCCTTGGAACCAATATACAGTATTAATTATAATATGGAAGGTAAGAGTTAATACAAAATTGATGAGGCCTGCGTATGTAAGCATGTGGGGCTAAAGAGTACTTCATAACTTTAGGGCCTACTTCATAAACTACACTAATTTCACTTCTAGTGAAGTTATTGGGAATAAAGAATCACTTCCTTGCTCAACTGAGCTATATCCTGACAAGGTATGATGGTTAACCTGAGGGGTGGGGGTGGTCAATCCACTGCTACCATATGAATCAAATATATTCTTTAATTAGTGTACTGATTATACTCTGATATTCAACTACCTCTGCCATCAGCTAAAGGACTTTGGTTGTTGGTAGGATTTTTATATAGTTTTAATGGATTTCTTTCTTCATTTGTTCCCATTTTTAGAATATTCTACCTGTGATCAGGAAAGAAAATCACAAAAGAAATTAAAGCATCCAGCATTGAAGCCTAGAGGGCTTAAGGGGTAAGCAATTTCTCTCACTCAAAAACTACCAGATAAGGGAAAACTGAGGTGTGAAAAATACCAGTATATCTAAAGATAGCCAATTTTAAAACTTTATCAATTTAAAGACATCATACTGACTCCCTGAGTTATCATTGTTAGCATCCTAGGAAATAACATCTGTTGTGAGGAGGATTACTTAGTTATTATTTAGGAGACCTAGCAAGAAGGGCTTGAGAATTCCAAATGGAATGGGGAAGCAGGAAGTTCTGCCTCTCCCTCTGAGACGGACTCCATGGTCATTGGGACAAGTTGTAACTGACCCTGGGAGACCTCAGAGGAAGTAGAGTTTGTACCCTGATTCTCTGGGATCCTGAAGACTGACATCTACTTGTGGGAAATTTTTGGTAGAGACTATTAATCCGAACCTGAGTTGCAGGTTAACTTGGGCTGGGTTAGCTCCCAGAATCTACCCACCTGAAAGAGTCCAGCAAGTGGTCCTGGAGGAGCTGCAACATCCCTGGAGTGTGTCAGGACCCTGCTGCGAGGATACCCATTTCAGGCCTGTTATTCTCTGGGCCCTGTCTTGCTTAGGTTCAGTGTAGATAAGTCCCTCCCCTGACCCTGTGGTTTGCCCATAGTCTGGAAGTGTAGAAACCCCTATTCCCATCCTTTACCATAGTTCCCTTAATTAAATTTGTTACAAACTCTTGTCATTTGCTTGCTAGTTTCAATAGACCCCTTGTCTAGGTGGGGAAGGGTGACAGGCCTAACTGCCACTTTTGTCAACAGACATTTTCCTTAGCAGTTAAACCCAGTCTCCCTAAATTCCCCATCTTTTATCATTCCTGTCTCCTACACACCCTTCTGGACCCACATATAATATTTAAGTTAACTCCCCTGGTTTTCCCCATAAGACATCACATATACCCAGATACAAAGCCACCCCAACCTTCTATGAACTAACCCAGAATTCTGGCTATGTCCTGAGGGGGATTGGGAGAAGGGTTCCCTAAAATATGCTTTAGAATTAATAAGATAATGCCTCAAAGGTCATAAAACTGTATGTAGCCTTTGACCCAGCAATATCATACTAGGTCTGTATCCCAAAGACATTAAAGATAGAAGAAAAAGGACCTTCTTGTACAAAAAATATTTAGTAGCTCTTTTCGTCATGGCAAAGAACTGGAATCTATAGAACTATATCCATAAACAATAATGCCTCAAAAATATTCCAGGCTGGGAGGAAACAAATGTTGATTCTTTTTATTTGCTTCCTAACTTTTTAAATGAAAGAAGCATCAATTTGAATAACACCCCAGATAAAAGCTCACTAAATAAACCTCTCACCTAGAAGGTTAGGGTTTACAATCATTAGATAGCTGTATTTTCCTTTTAGATATCTTTCTGCAGCTGTAACAGAAGTAAGGATAAAGAGTCTCTGTAGGTCAGGTTGTAGTCATTTATAGATAGCATAATTCTACCTCTCATCAATCCATATCCTTTTACATTTATTTTGGGTTGTCCTAGCAATTCAGCTTCCTAATAGTCCTTCCCCAGGAGTAATCTAACAGCTGTAAAAACATATATAAGCTGAATGGCTGAAGTTACTGCTGCTGCCAAGAATATACATAGGTCCAAAGACATGGGTAAAAACTCCTAATTGTCCTTATTCCATGACTTAATGCTAATTACAAGATTTGACAACTCTACAATTATCATGCAGCTAATAGATATCAGAGGTGACAGGATGTCTTGAACTGGGATCTTCATTATTCCAGGTCCAACATTTCTATACTCTTCATGTACCATATTGCCTCTTTAGCCACACAGGTTTAAGACACCAATTTTTCTAACAGTACTCAGTAAATAACTTTAGCAAATGAACTTATTACAATGAATTTTACTAATCTAGACTTCCACTAGGAAATGTGTTATCTGAAGCAGAGACTGGCTCAATTCCATTCAGTTGAATAAACATTTAAATATCATTTAAGTACTAGTCTCTGTCTAGTCTTGGAATTAGTTTAGCTTTGTGTCATTTAAATGCCATAAATTCTATTAAAATCATGGAGTCCCAACCATAGTATTCCTTGTGGTTGAGAAAGTGCTTCTAAGAAATAAAGTGATAAACTTGAAAGAAAAATAGAATTCTTAGATATGCTTTGTACAGGAAAAACAGCTGCTGTTAGGCCACCCTTACAGCATTGAGTCTAGTGTACCGCTTGCATAGAAAGTGCAACATTCTTTTGAGTGCAAGATTGTTTAAAAAAAAATGGTATTCCAGTAGACTGTAGAATCATATGAGAAACGGCTAAGAACTAATCCTAACTCCCATGATATAGAAGAGATACTTGTATGTAGAAAATGGATATATACAAAGAAAAAGAGGTTAGGAGAGAATAATTAACAGGATTAGATGATGGCCAGTGCAAAGGCAAGGAGACAGGAAATGGAGTATCATGTGTCAAGAATAAAGAGAAGGCCAATCTGATCAGATCTCGGGCTTCACAAAGAGAAATCATAACCATCAAAAAGTATTTATTAAGAGCCTAATACATGCCAGAAGCTGTTCTAAGCACTACAGATTAAAAAAAAAAGAAGAAGAAAGGCATGGGAAAGAATGTATAAAGAGTCTGAAAAGATAGATTAGGAACAGATTGCAAATGTCTTTAAAAACTAAAAAAAACATTTATCATTGATTCTAGAGGCAGAAAGCTAAAGGTGAAGAGCAAAGGAGTTACATGGTCCGATTTGCAATTAAGGAAAAATGCTTAGGTCTTTGGTGGAAGTTGAATTAGAGTAAGGAAATACTTGGGGTGGGGAATCAATCAAAATGATATTATAATAATCTAGATAAAGATGATGACCTATGCTAAGGTAGTGGCTATATTAGTAAAGGGAAGGAATTAAATGAAAAAGATTATGTGGAGTTAGAAAATGAAAAGATTTGTCAACTAATTGAAAGAGTGGTGATACTTTTGATAAAAATAATGGAATTTGGAAAGTTTAAGGGGAAATGCAATGAGTTATGTTTTGTACATGTTGAGTTTGAAATGTCTCCTAGTGGTTCAATTTAAAATGTATAGTAAGCAAAATTAGAATTCCTGGGAGAGATTAAAAGCAGATATAGAGATCTATTAGTGACCTGCATAGAAATGAAACAATCATTAAACCAGTGATAGCTTTTATGTACTGTGGCATGTTCAAAATGCATCTGGATATTTTGGGGGGTCTGGAAACTACAGTTTAGGAAGAATATTGATAAAGTAGTAAACATCCAAATGCAGACAAATAGTATTATGATGGGAATTAAGTTCATTTGGTTGAAGGAATTAGAAACATTTAAAATGGAGAACAGGGGCATCTGAGTAGCACAATGTGAATGCTCAGCTTGAACTTGGGAAAATGGTTTCAAATTTGGTCTCACATGCTCCCTAGCTGTGTGACTCTGGGCAAGTCACTTAATCCCAAAAATTGCATAGCCTTTTGTCATAGAATTGATACTAATATTGAAGATAAGAATTATTAAAGTAAGTAAATAAATAAAAATTTAAATATAAAATGAATGATTTGACATTATGATGGTTTTCATGTAGTTGATGCGTGATCATCTGAAAGAATGATTAGACTGATGTTGTTTGGCACAAGAAAGAAGACCAAGGAGAGGGGCAAAGATAAGAATTGAAAAGAGGAAACTTTAGATTTCTCAAAAAAAAATCTTAGGCATTAAACCTATTCATTTGCAGGATGAGCAGATTTGAGAATTCATGGATTTCTCCTTATTGGAGATCTTCAAGCAGTGACTAAACGACCACTTCCATGGAATTTTATAACTAAATATCTATTACAGTTATAAATTACTCTAGATGGCCACTGGGTCAGATACCTCTTAACTCTCAAATTCTGTGATTCTGAAAGAGAAAAGAGCATCATAGTCATTGTTGAGAAACCTGAATGAGGAGATTTAAAGACAGTTTCACAGTCACTTATTGAACTGATTGCCTTTAGGAAGAATAATGAGTATATTTGAAGGTAGCACCTAACTAATTTATGTATATGAGACAAAAGAGGAGAAAGAAAATATGTTAAAAAGATCACCTTTCTCTTCAGGAGAGAAGCTTTTTAAGCACAACACTTTCCAGCCAAAGTTGGAGATGGTAGATGTATTAGCAACAGATCTATAATTTTCCTTGCAGTGGACATGTTTATTATCAAAAGATACCATCTGAAAGTTTAAAATTGGGTATGCAATTAAAAAGAAAACTAAAAAAAAAAGACTAAAATAAAATGTAGAATTAAACACTAAACTGGAAATCCTGAAAATCAAAGGAGAGATTAACAAAACTTAAAGTAAGAAAACAATTGAACTAATAACTAAGACAAGAAGGTAGTTTTATGAAAAAAATAGATACAACATCAATTAATATGGCCAAAAAAAGAAAAACAAAATTACGAGGATAAAAAAATTAACAGGATAAAAATAACAACCAATGAATAGAAAACTAAAGCAATTATTAGGAGTTATTTTGTCCAATCACATGCCAATAAGTTGGATAATCTTAGTCAAATAGAAAAGGATTTATAGACAAAAAAAATTACTCAGATTAAAAGAAAAGGAAATAGAGCATTTAAATAATCCCATCTCAGAAAAAGAAATTGAACAAGACACCAATGAATCAAACAATTTTTAAAAGGCCCAAATCTAGATGGATTCACAAATGTATTCTATAAAACATTTAAAGAACAATTAATTCCAATACTACATGAAGTATTTGGAAAAATAGCTGAGGAAAGGAACTCTACCAAATTACTTTTATGACACAAACATGGTATTGATACCTAAATAAGAAAGAAAAAAATGAAGAAAACTATAAACCAGTATCCCTAATGAATACTGATGCAAAAATTTTAAGCAAAATATTAGTAAGGCGATTGCAGCAATATAACACAAGGATTATACACTACGATCAGGTGCATTTTATTTCAGGAATGCATGGATGGTTCAATATTAAGAAAACTAACATAATGACCATGTTAATAACAATCAACATGAAATCATATGGTTATTCTAATAGATGAAAAAAATTGACAAAATATGATACCCATTCCTATTAAAAACATTAGAGAGTACTAGTATTAATGGAACACTCCTCAAAATAATAAATTGCATCTATCTACAAGCTTTATCTGTAATGAGAATAAGCTAGAGTAAGGTCAAGAGCAAAGCAAGGATATGCATTGTCTAATATTATAGTAGAAATGCTAGGTATAGCAATAAGAAAAGAAGAAATTGAAGGCAGTAGAATAGGCAAAGAGAGAATAAAGCTATCACTTTGCAAATAATATGATGTAATATTTAGAGAATCTTAGAAAATCAACTAAAAAAATTAATTCAAACAGTTGAAACCTTAAAAAAGATGCATGATATAAAATAAATCTACACAAATCATCAGCATTTCTCTATAACCCTCATTAAATCCCCATAGCAAGAGATAAAAAAGAAATTCTTTTAAAAATAAGTATAAATAATATAAAATACTTGGGAATCTACTTTCTAAGACAAACCAAGGAACTATATGACTTACTTGTAGGAAAAAAAAAAGTATAACAGCTCTTTTTATGGTGACAAAGAATTGGAAACTCTGAAGGGATGTCCATCAAAGGCTAAACAAGTTGTGATGTACGCTTATAATATTGTGCCATTAGAAATAACAAATAAGATGTTCACAAAAACCCTCTATTTCTCATTTGGACATAAACTTTTTCCCTTATCATCAGATTTGACAGGCACATTTTCTCATGTTCCCCTAATTTACATATGGTATCAGCCTTTATGTCCAAATTATTCATTTCTTTGCCCTTATTTTAGTATACCTTGTGAGATGTTGATGTATGCTTCATTTCCACCAAACTGATTTCCACTCTTCCCAGCAGATTTTTGTCACAATGTTAAGTTCTTATCCCAAAAGCTTGGATCTTTGATCTTAGTATATGTTAAATTAATGTGATCATTTTTCTACTGTGTATTGTGTATCTAATCTATATAACTGATCTACAATCTATATCTTAGTCAGTATTAAATGTTGTTCAAGATTACTGCTTTGTAATATGGTTTGAAATCTGGAACTGCTAAGCCACCTTCCTTGACATTTCTTGCCCATTGTTTCCTTTAATCATTCTTGATGTTTTGTTCTTCCAAATGATTTTTTAAATTTTTTTCTAGTTCTATAAAATAATTCACTGGTAGTTTGATTAGTATCAAATAGAATAAGTAAATTATATTAGGTAGAATTGTTATTTTAATTATATTGGCTCAGCCTACTCAGGAGCAATTAGTGTCTCTATATATTTATTTAGATCTGTGAAATATATTTTGTAATTTTGTTCACAAAAAAATCTAGACTTGTCAGATAGCCTTCTAAGTATTTTATATTGTTTGCAGTTATTTTGAATGGAATTTATCTTTTTATCTCTTCCTGCTATATTTTGTTGGGAGTCTCTAGAAATGCTGATTATTTATGTGTATTTAATTAATATCCTGTAACTTTACTAAAGTTCTGTTATTTTAGTTTATTCTCTTGAGTTCTCTAAGTATATTATCATATCATCTGCATAGTGATAGTTTTTCGTTCTCATTGCTTATTTTAATTCCTTCAAAATTTTTTGTGTAATTGATTATAGCTAGCATTTCAAGTGCAATATTAAATAAAAATGGTGCTAATGGACATCCTTTCTTTGCTCTTCATCTTATTGAGTTTATCCCCATGACAAATAATGCTTGATGATGGTTTTAGACAGATGCTATTTATTGTCATTTTAAGAAAGGCTCTATTGATTTCTTAGGTGCTTACTAATGCTATTGATATGAATGGGTGATGTAATTTGTGAAATGCTTTTTGTTCACCTATTGTATGGTCATATGATTTCGTTGTTTTTGGTACTGATGTATAGTTTAGACATCAGGAGACACTAGTTTAATTTTCTTGAAATTATGAACAGTGACATAGTGAAGTTCCAGAATCCAATGCGGATAGATCATCATGAAGCCAAATTACTAGGAAATATAGATTTCTCCAATTGTCATTCTGTACAGGAAAGAGTATATAGAGTTAACACATGGAGTCATAAAAAGCAAGGATGCCAAACGTCCAAATAGGATAGCATTTTGGTAACAAAGGGTAAATCAGAAACAGGCCATTTTCTGAACTTTAAATGATGCGGCAGGTCCCTAGAAATCAGTGAGAGTCAAGCAGAAAGTTGAAGCCATTGCTAAGTCACTGAAACAATGGCAAAATTCTCCCTTGTCTCTTTAAGATTTGCATCAAAGAAATAAGTTTATCTGCCTCAATAGAGGAATGTGATAATTATTCTAATGGTCCTGTCTTGCTGTTAAGTAGGTTTTATAACAAAAAGGCTCTGGCTTCTTTCCTATTAACTCACTGTAGTCTACTGATTTCACACACCATTTTCCATAGCCTCTGAAGGAAAGGTTTTGGACAGTGAAAAGGGAAGGGATTCAAAACACTCACTTGGGATTAGGAGAGCAAACCAAAAAAAGTGAAGTCTAATATATGTTACTGAAACCTACCAGCTGTCACTGTGAAACAGGTAGATACAACTTTTTTCCTTCTTTGGAGAGTAAGAGCAACTCAGCAGACACCAAGGTAGAGGAGAATAGGCAGAAAGGAGGTGGAGGTTTTGTTTTTCAATCACTTGTTGCCTCAGTTTCTCTCTTTGCTTTGTTCCTTTGAGGTGTTTACGATTTCTTGGAATTTTGTGAAAGTAAAATGAGAGTCTTCTGTACACATACACATACACAAACACATATACATATACATACAAAAACACACACAGAAACAGACACAAACACAGGCACACACACACACATAAGCATGTGATAAAGAGGATGAAACAACTTTATCCTAAGGAAGAAAATGAGCAAGGAGGGGAAGAGAAAACTTACCCCTCCTCTACTTTTCTAAATAAGGATTTGGAATTTAACAGGGACTCATATTGTTTCTTTTACATGAATTCCTCCAAGAGGGGAATTTTCATTGAGCAAAATGTCTCCACTGATACAGTTTACCACTGACCCAGTAGGTCTAAGAGATTACCAATTAACCTATATTAGACCTCTATTCTTTTCATTTTGTTTCTTTCAGGGCTAATGTAGGTTCCCCAAGTTCTCTGACTTTTTGTTGTTGTTGCATCTCTTCCTCAGATAGAGCACTGGGCATTGAATTAAGAAGTCTCATCTTCATGAATTCAAATTTTTTCTCAGATACTAACTAGCTATGTGACTCTGGGCAAGTCATTTGACCCTGTTTGCCTCAGTTCCTCATCTGTAAAATGAGCTGGAGAAGGAAATGGCAAACTACTCAAATATTTCTAAGAAAACCCCAAGTAGAACCACAAAGGGTCTGATACAATAGAAAAATTACAACAGGAATATTAAAACATCTTCCTCGGAGTCTTAGAAAATTCTATGGGGAAATAGCATTGAAGTGACTTATTCACAGTCAGCAAAGCTCCTTTATGTCAAAAATTATTCTTGGACCTAGGTCTTCCAGACTCCAGGGAAGGTTATTTCTATATTGATCCTCAGGGCCTCTCATTTTACATACAGTAGATCCATAATAAATGTTACCTCGTTTTAAATGCTTCTTGAAATAGCTTTCTGTTCTGTCCAAGAGTGGGGAACCATTTCATCTGGCAACCTTCCTATTTATGGAGCCTAGCGTCAGCACCAACACAGAAATGTTCTTGGTTATCTCTTCTTAATTTAAATCTAGACTAGTATACTTCCTAGCTGTGTGGCTTTAGACAAGTCACTTAACCTTAGTATGCCTCAGTTTCTTCTTCTGTAAAATTGGAATAATAATAGCATCTACCTTCCCAAGTTACTGTGAGGATTAATTGACTGCATATTTTTCAGTGATTTGTAAATACTAAAGCATTATATAAATGTTAGTTATCACCATTCCTAGTACTCCTCCTACTATTAACATTACAAGCCATTAATGTCCTTGATAGCCTCTTCTTCATCCTCTCCTCTTCTCTTGAATAGATCCTCTCCATGATAAAAGGAAATAAAGGGTTAATAAGTTAGGAAAAGACCTTTTTATGACTTGAAACAAAGAGAGGTGTTTATACCTGAGCTAAGAAGGAACTTAGGGGTCTTTTGTTCCTTGGCTTAATGTTTAACTTGTCAGCTTCTCCTTAAAGTCTGCTCCTTTTATTGCCCTATAATGTTTCCTTTTGATCTTTCCCCTGCCTTTTATCATCCTTAAGAAGTCCAGCTACAGTGTCAGAATCTTTGGTCAGGTGTTTGTCTTTGGAATGAGCTCCTTAACTATTGAAGACTGGTTAGACTGACCACAAACATTTCTTACCAGGGTTACTGTCCATGGTCTTCATTTCAATGATCATTCTCCTGATTCTTACCTCTCCTGAATTTGGAAACTCTTTACCCCTGGAACATTTCTGACTTTCTAGTAAGTAGTGAGTTGGCAGTGAAAGTGTTTTTGTTTTCATGAAAATTTTCCTAAAGCATATTGGATTGGCCTTTCCCCAACCTTTGAAGTGCACCATTCATCTAGAACTGGGGTTCTTAAGTTCTGTGGACTTTTTAAATTTACATTTTCTAACTATTATCTTAATATAATTGTAATCCTTTGTATTTTACTTTATGCATTTTAAAATATTCTGAGAAGAGTTCCATTGTCTTCTACAGTCTTTCAAAGGGTTCCATGACACACATATAAAGGGAAAGAACACAATCTAATAGAATTTCAAATAAAATCTTTCCATTAGGCAAGTTCAGAGACACCTTCACTGTGGCAGACCACTCTGTCACTGTGACATGGAAGGAAGCTGTGAAGAAAAGAGAACTGTGGCAGACTAGATGAAGTATTGGATTTAAAGCCAGGGTACCAGAATTTAATCCCACCTCAGCCAAACAAAATTTAGTAACCTCAGTTTTTTCATCATCAAAAATGGAAATAACAGGGACAGCTGGGTAGCTCAGTGGATTGAGAGCCAGGCCTAGAGACGGGAGGTCCTAGGTTCAAATCTGGCCTCAGACATTTCCTAGCTGTGTTACCCTGGGCAAATCACTTGACCCCCATTGCCTACCCCTTACCACTCTTCTGCCTTGGAGTATTGACTCCACGATGGAAGGTAAAGGTTTAAAAAAATGGAAATAAGAAAATCTGCACTACTTACTTCAAAAGGTTGCATTGAGGAAAATGTTTAACAAACCTTAAAATGCTATAGAAATGTGAATTATCATTGACACTAGTTTTTGCATGACTTTCTTATGTTTGTTTCTCCCTATTGAGAATCATGACTTCCTAACTGTGATGAAAATAGATGTTGGAATAAAATTCCAGGTGTATACATCTGCTCCAAAATAAGAAGCCTTTTTGTTCTGACATACTATCCATTTTGGTGCTACTTTTTGTTAGGATGAGTAGGCAAGACCATATAAAAGTGGATATTTCAGAACACTGGCCCATATAGGACTAGCTAAACCCCAGCTTAAAATTTCTCCATTTACTTATATTTTTATGAGTCCCACAACTATTTCTGATGCCCTATTAAATTCTTCCGTGCAAACCTGCCTGTAAGACTGAAACAAAAAGGCCTCTTCATATAACATTTTGCATGCAAAATTTCCATAATGCAAGGGAATCTTGTATGCTCAAAAATATTGCTGATATAGAAGATGTATACCCATCTATTCCCCGGCCTTCAAAAACCAGACTAGAGCCCTCTTCCTCAGCAAATATAATCAAATCTCATTTCATATAGTGAATTATGTGCACCCCAGGGATTCTCTGCCAGGAAAAATATGGTACATATCATAAAGATACCTAGTCATAACAGTTTGCCCTATATAAACACTTATGGCTCAAGTTAAGTATTTTATAGACACCTGAGAATTAGGTCAATATGTATATATCATCACACACTCCCTCTAAATGGAAACCATAATTCTTCAGTGCATTACATAGGACACTTTGTCCTTTGTTGGCTGCCATACCTACCATATCCATATCCCAGAAGGGAAGCACTTTCAAGATAGGCAGAAAGTAGTGGAGGCTCACTGCATGATGGGATTTCTAAATGGACCCAAGGGGTCCACATATGGACACAAAGCCACTAAAATTGCTTTCTGTCTTCTGGAAAAGACACGATCATAAACAAGACACATGGGCTTATGAGTAAGAAAGCTTACAAATTTGTTAACTAAGTTCTGTCTTAGAAGGGAAGGGAGCTTGTTTTAAGTTAGGGCTGTCATGGGAATTATAGAACATGCAAAGGGGAACCTCAAGCCAAAAAAAAGTTTGGGAACCATTAATGGAAGAAAACCGTAGTTATACAGTTTAGGATGCTAAGACAGTTAGCTCAATTTTTCCCTTTGTGTTAAGGAATATATGTTTCCCAGGTGCTGAGGGAGAGACGTTCCCTCTAACCTCCTTCCTGATTGTTCTCTTCAGCCAGATATATTCAGCCAAAAGAGAAGAATCTTCTGCTTGCTGCAGGTAGCCCTATTCCAAGTTAAGGGCCTCTCTGCTTCCTAGCAGATATTCTACTTCATACCAGAGGTGTGGAATCTATATCAGCAAAACATTCCCATATAGGAATAGAATAAGGTCACTGTATACACATCTAGCTTCATTCATGAAAAGGAAAGAAAAATACCCTCAATAAATCAGAAGTTGGTGGGAAGTATGCCAAGAATTTTATCTAAAATATAATTTAACCTAGAATTTTTCATTTTTACTTTGTATCTACTTTGATTCTTGGTGTTCCTATTTTTCCACACATATTCATGTAACCAGGCTTCCAAGATTGGGCATTTGTATGTATGTCTGTGTATGTGGAATGAGATAAAATTCCCAGTTGTTGGGGAGAACATGATGTAATTCTGTTTGCTTGTGTAAATACCGGTTATGGCCAGAGTTTCTTGGGAGATCAACATGTGTGAATCCAAATATTCTTCATGGGACAGATACATGGAGAAAGAAGCAACAGATATATTTTAAACTGTTTATTAACATGTATGTTCCTTGATTCCCTATGGATTGCCAAAATGGAACTCCTTTATTGAAATCAGGTGCTCAGTTTTGGTTTGAGCTGAGATTTCATCTTCCTCCCAGCTCTTAAACACATTCATTTTCTGGTACATGGTATTTTAATCCATGGGAGTTCTCCAGTTCCTGTTTGCTGATTTGCTTGGATAAATGGACTTAGTATTCACTCTTTGTAATGATAGTTTGTGTAACCATCATGTGGTAGAAAGGAGCTTTGCTGGCAAGTGGAAACTAAGGGTTTCCCTTGTCCTTTAAGTATGATCAGAGAAAAGTGGCATCAGGCCTGTACAATCCCAAAGTATTATATTCTTACACCAGAGATAATTTCAGGGTGGCAGATACAAATATGACTCTAATCTTATAACCTTCTTGGAGATAGGAAAGAGAAGGAACAAACCAAGCTAGCAAGTGTCTGAGACATGATTTGAAACCAGGATCTCCTGTTTTTAGGCCTGGTTCCCAATCCACTGAACCACCATAAAACATTTAAAATATATTTGGTTAAATGTTTCACAATTATAAGGAACAAAAATAACGTTAAAAAATTTAAGTTCTAGATTCTCTCCTTTTCTCCTCCTGCCCCATTTCCAAAAATTAGGTAAGCAATATGATATCGATTACACATGTGACAGTAAGTAAAATATATTTCCATATTACCCATGTTAAAAAAATACACACAAAAAAAGAAAGTGTTAAAAAAAAAGTATGATTCAGTCTGTACTCATACTTCATTAGTTCTCTCTTAGGAGATGAATAACATTTTTCAAAATGGGTTTTTTGATCAGAGTAGTTAGATCTTTCACAGTTGATTGTATAACACTCTTGCTGTTATCCCATATACTTTTCTCCTGGTTCTGCACATTTAAATTTGCATCAGTTCAAGTAAGTCTTCCCTGTTTTTTCTGAAAGCATCATGCTTATCATTTCTTATAGCACTATAGCATTCCAACACAATAATATACAACTTTTAGGCTACCCCCAATGGATAGGAATCCCCACAGTTTCCCCTCAGTTTCCAATTCCCTTTTTTTTAATGTGACTATTTATATCTTTGATTTCTTCTTAAGAAATTTCTGTTACATATCCTTTAAAATGTTGGGGAATTTTTATAAATTTTTTTATAAAATTTGTTTTTTTATATTTTTGAAATATATCTGTATTTTTATAAATTTGTCTCAGTTCTCTATATTTAAGAAATGAGGAGGTCTTTATCAGAGAAACTTGATATCATGTTTTCCCTAGTTTTCTGTTTTTCTCCTAACTTTGGCTACATTAATTTTGTTTGTACAAAACATTTTTAATTTAGCTTAAACAAAATTATCATTTTACTTTCTATATCTCTTGTTTATTCACAACTTCTTTCCTTATCCCTAGATCTGACAGATGTATTTTTCCATGCTCCCCTAATTTACTTATGATATCACCCTTTTAATCTAAATAATTTATTTGTTTCAACATAATATTGGTAAATAGTGGGAGATTTTTGGTCTATGCTTTGTTTTCAACAAACTGCTTTCTTGACTTTTTATCAAAATTGTTTGTCTACTGGTGAATTTTCAACTTCCAGATTTGGATTTTTAACTTTATCACACATTATTATCATTTACAAGTATGCGTTATATATTTAACTTATTCCACATATACACCACTCTATTTTTAGCCAATACCTGATTGTTTTCTTGACAACAGCTTTTTAATATAGTTCAAAACTGGTACTACTTTGCTGTCTTCTGTCATATTTTAAAGAACATTTTATTTTCACAATTACATGTAATATCAATTTTCAACATATTTTCTTTATCATCTCATAATTTTAATTTTTCTAGACATCTTCCCATCATATTCAACTCACACCTTTGCCTCCTATGTATACTAGTTCTCACTGCCTTAATAATGATAAAGTTCTTAGGAGTTATAACAATCATCTTCCCTTGTAGGTATATCAACAGTTTAACCTAATAGAATGTCATTTGATTTATCTTTCCTGTTTACCTTTTTTGTGTTTCTCTTGTCTTGTATTTGAAAGTCAAATTTTCAATTTAGCTCTGTATTTTTTATCAAGAATCTTTGAAAATTCACTATTTCATTGAATATCCTTTTTTTTTTTTTTTTTTTTTTGCCGTGAAGGATTATGCTGTTTAGCTGGGTAAATTATTTTTGTTCAAAATCTTAGATCCTTTTCCCTCTGAAATATCATTTACCAGGCCCTCTAGTCCTTTAATATTGAAGCTGCTAAATCTTGTGTTATTTTGACTGGGCCTCCACAATATTTGAATTGTTTCTTTTTGGCTTCTTGAATTATTTTCTCTGTGACCTAGATGTTCTGGAATTTGGTTATAATCTTCCTGGAAGTATCTTCTTTACCATCTTGAGTCTGCTTCCTCTTGTTTATATTTTTCACTGATTTTCTTGATATACTTGGTCTTTGTTCTTTCAGATTAATTTTATTTTTTAGCTCCATAATATAATTCTTTGGTAGTCTGGATGGTATAGAACTGAACTAGTAAATTAACTTAGGTAGAATTATCATTTTTATTATATTGGCTCAGACTAATACTGAACAATTAATATTTCTCTAATTGTTATATCTGTCTTTATTTATGTGAAGAGTGTTTTATAATTGTATTCACAATCCCTGTGTTGTCTTGGCAAATAAACTTCTAAGTATGTTATAGTGTTTGTGGTTATTTTAATAGGTATTTCCCTTTCTTTCTCTTCCTGCTGGTTTATTTTGGTAGTATAAAAAAGTGCTGAAAGGAAATATGTGTATTAATTTTATATTTGGCAACTTTGCTAAAGATAATTATTATAACTGGTTTTTAGTTGATCCCCCAGGGTTCTCTAGATATATCATCAAATCATTTGCCAAGAGTGATAGTTCTGTTTCCTCTATTTTTATTCATTCATCTATTTTTCTTCTTTCATTAATATTGGCCCAACCTTTCATTCCTGGTGTAAATCCCGTCTGTTCATAGTGTATTACATTGTGATGCATTGATAAAGATCTACCTGATAGTATTTTATTTAAATTTTTCAGAGATACTCATTTGGAAAATTAGTCAATATTTCCCTGTTTTTGCTTTCCTTGATTTGGACATATAAAACACTTTTAATTTAAATGCTCATTATTAATATTTTCCATCTTTTTTAGTCTATTCAATCAACAAAATAATACATAAACTACTAATTTTTAGCATTTGACAATTTTTGAGATAAATACCCAAAATGAAAATTTTACATTCTGCTCTGGCAAGCAATTTTGACATTGCTCCAGCACTCTTCTGTTTTTAGGAGAGGTTGAACAAGTAGAATTTATAAAAATCTAGTGCTTTATAGATCACAATAAGGAATAAGAATGAAGAGTTAAGGATGATTTTTAATTCTAAATTCAGCTGATTAAAAGAAGAAGAATATCTTTGACAGAAATGGAATTTATCATCCAGTCATCTAAGTTCAGAGATGCTGAGTTAAAAAATGTATATGAGTCACAACATAATGAACATGGAAATGTATATTGTATAAATATGGTATGTACAACCAATATCATATTACCTACCATTTTGGGAAGAACATGGATAGTAAAATGTCAGAAAATTATTACTGAAAAATTATATTAACTGCTATTAACCTAGGCAATTAATTTTTTGTAAATATTCATCCATATCACCTAAATTGCTATATTTATTGCCACATAATTGGGCAAAATAGTTTTTAATGATTGCCTTAATTTCTTCTTCATTAGAGGTGAGGTCTCCCTTTTCATCTTTGATACCATTAATTTGTTTTTCTTCTTTCCTTTTCTTATTAGAGTTACCAGTACTTTGTCTATTTTATCTGTTTCTTTCAAAATATCAGCTTCTAGTCTTGTTTATTAATTCAATAGTTCTTTTGCTTTCTATTTTATTAATTTCTCCTTTGATTTTTAGTATTTCTAATTTAGTTTTCATCAGAGGATTTTTAATTTATTCATTTTCTACTTTTTTTAAGTTGCATGCCCAATTCATTAATCTCTGCCCTCCCTAATTTGTTAATATATGCATTTAGTGATATAAATTTTCCCCTTACAACTGTTTTAGTTGCATCTCATAGGTTTGGGTAAGAAGTATCATCATTAACATTGTCTTCAATGAAATTATTAATTGTTTCTACAATTTGTTCTTTCACCAAATTATTTTGGAGAATCATATTATTTAGTTTCTAATTTGTTTTTGTTTTGCCTCTCCATGTATTCTTACTAATAACTATTTTTATTGCATTATGATCTGATAAGGTTGCATTTATTATTTCTGCTTTTTTGCATTTGTTTGCCATTTTTCTATGCCCTATTACATAGTCTATCTTTGTGAATATTCCATGTGCTACTGAAAAGAAGGTGTATTCCTTTTTGTCCCTATTTATTTTTCTCCATATATCTATTAACTCTAATTTTTCTAGGGTTTCATTCACCTCTCTTATCTCTTTCTTATTTATATATACAATGAAGAAATATCAGTACTCAACATGTATACACCAAATGGTATAGCTTCCAAATTTCTAAAGGAGGAGCTTAAGGATGAAATAGATAGCAAAACTATACTAGTGGGGGACCTCAACCTTCCTTATCAGATCTAGATAAATCAAACAAATAATAAATATAAATAAGAAAGAGATAAGAGAGGTTTGTAGTTACTTTCTCTGCCCTCTGAAGACTTCTTCTCTTTCCAGTTGTTGGTATTTAGCCTCTTTGGATTAATCTATACTTCTTAATCTGCCCTGAGACTAAATACTCTAGAGGAGAAAAAAAACAAACATGGGGTGACACTAAGGAACATTTTTCACTGAGCTGAGCTGTACGGCAGTGGGGTCCCCCTGTGCTATCCTTGTGTTTAGTCTGGTTTTTCTTTCCTCTTGAATCCCTTTGTTCTCTATCTCAGTGTGAGGAAGCCAAGGAGTCTGAGGCTTGGCTCTCTCTAAGCCTCCTTCTTCCAGGTGTTTTTGCTCTTTCTCTGGTTTTCTCCTCCAGTCACCTCTCTAGTGCCTATGTCCAACTCCCAGTGTTTGGCACCAGCAAGACCCTCTCTCTGGAACAGTGTTCCTGCCAGCCCTGAGACTTCTGGGGCCTCTGGAGACTCCACACAGCACATAGGGGAGGCATCCTGGAATTCCCCTTCTATACCCTCAGACCAGACAGTTAAAGAATTGAAGCCTTTTTCTTGGCATACCTCTTTAGTTGTGCAGCAGTAGCCTTCCCCCTGCTCTGTCCCATTTTTAGAGTTGTTTCTCTTTCTTCTCAAAGGGCATTGTTTTCTATCTCAGTGTGTAATGGTATGGAGGTTTTAAGATTTGCTCCTTCAAAGCTGCCATCTTCCCAGAATCACAGGAGAAGAAATAGAATACATAAATAATCCCATACCAGAAAAAGAAATTGAACAAGCCATCAAAGAAAAAATCACCAGGGCCTGATGGATTTTCAAGTGAATTCTATCAAACATTCAAAGAACAACTAATCCCAATACTATACAAATTATTTGATATAAAAAGCAAAGAAAGAGTCCTATCAAATTCCTTTTATGACACAAATATGGTACTGATTTATAAGACAAGTAGAAAAAAAAGAGAGAAAGAAAACAATAGACTAATTTCCCTAATGAACATAGATGTGAAAATCTTAAATAGAATACTAGCAAAAAGACTCCAGCAAGTGATCGAGAGGGTTATCCATCATGATCAAGTGGGATTTATACCAGGAATGCAAGGATGGTTCAACATTAGGAAAACCATCCACATAATTGACCATATCAGCAAGCTAAGAAACAAAAATCACATGATTATCTCAATAGATGCTGAAAAAGCCTTTGACAAAATACAACACCCATTCCTATTGAAAACACTAGGAAGATAGTAATAGAAGGACCTTTCCTAAAAATAATAAATAGTATATATCTAAAACCATCAAAAAGCATCATATGCAATGGGGATAAATTAGAAGCCTTCCCAATAAGATCATGAGTGAAACAACGATACCCATTATCACCTCTATTATTTAACATTGTATTAGAAACACTAGCAGTAGCAATTAGAGAAGAAAAAGAAATTGAAAGTATTAAAATAGGCAATGAGGAGACTAAGCTATCACTCTTTGCAGATGATATGATGACCTACTTAAAAATTCCTAGAGAATCAACTAAAAAGCTAGTAGAAATAATCAACAACTTTAGCTAAGTTGCAGGATACAAAATAAATGCACATAAATTATCAGCATTTCTATATATTTCTAACACTTCACAGCAGCAAGAGTTAGAAAGAGAAACACCGTTGAAAATCACCCTAGACAATATAAAATAATTTGGAATATATCTACCAAAACAAACACAGGAATTATATGAACATAACTACAAAACACTTTCCATACAATTAAAACTAGATCTAAACAATTGGAAAAATATTGATTGCTCATGGGTAGGAAGAGCTAACATAATAAAATTGACCATTCTACCCAAATTAATTTTCTTATTTAGTGCCATACCTATTAAGCTAGCAAAAAACTTTTTTACTGAATTGGAAAAAACTATAACAAAGTTCATTTGGAAGAACAAAACATCAAGAATATCAAGGGAAATAATGGAAAAAAAAACATGAAGGAAGGTGGCTTAGCAGTACCATAAATTAACCTATACTATAAAGCAGCAGTAATCAAAACAATATGGTACTGGCTAAGAGACAGAAAGGAGGATCAGTAGAATAGAGTTGGGGTAAGTGACATCAGCAAGACAGTGTATAGTAAACACAAAGAGCCCAACTTTTGGGACAAAAAAACCACTATTTGACAAAAACTGCTGGGAAAATTGGAAAACAATATGGGAGAGATTAGGTTTAGATCAACACCTCACACCCTACACCAAGATAAATTCAGAATGGGAGAATGACTTGAATATAAAGAAGGAAACTGTAAGTAAATTAAGTGAACACAGAATAGTATACTTGACAAATCTCTGGGAAAGGAAAGATTTTAAAACCAAGCAAGATATAGAAAAAAATTACAAAATGTAAAATAAATAATTTCAATTACATTAAATTAAAAAGGTTTTGTACAAACAAAACCAATGCAACCAAAATCAGAAAGGAAACAACAAACTGAGAAAATATCTTTATAACAAAAGACTCAGACAAAGGTCTAATTACTCAAATATACAAGGAGCTAAATCAATTGTATAAAAAATCAAGCCATTCCCCAACTGATAAATGGTCAAGGGACATGAATAGGCAATTTTCAGATAAAGAAATCAAAAGTATCAATAAGCACATGAGAAAGTGTTCTAAATCTCTAATAATTAAAGAAACGCAAATCAAAACAATTCTGAGGTATCACCTCACACCTAGCAGATTGGATAAAATGACAACAGGTACTGGCTATTGAAATAGCCAGTACCTGTTGTCATTTTTGACAGTAATGAATGTTGTAATGAATGTTGGAAGGGATGTGGCAAAATTGGGACATTAATGCATTGCTGGTGGAGTTGTGAACTGATCCAACCATTCTGGATGGCAATTTGGAATTATGCCCAAAGAGTGCTAAAAGAATGCCTGCCCTTTGATCCAGCCATACCATTGCTGGTTTTGTACCCCCTAGAGGTCATAGATAAAAAGACTTGTACAAAAATATTTATAGCTCGCTTTTTGTGGTAGCAAAAAACTGGAAAATGAGGGTATTCCCTTCAATTGGGGAATGGCTGAACAAATTGGGGTATATGCTAGAGATGGAATACTATTGTGCTAAAAGGATTAATAAACTAGAGGAATTCCATGTGAACTGGAAAGATCTCCAGGAATTGATGCAGAGTGAAAGGAGCAGAGCCAGAAGAACATTGTACACAGAGACTGGTACACTGTGGTAAAATCAAATGTAATGGGCTTCTGTACTAGTCCTGAGGGAGTTATGGAAAAGAACGCTACCCATATTTAGAGGAAGAACTACAAGAGCGAAAACACGGATGAAAAACACTTTCTTGAACATATGGATTGATGCAGACATGATTGGGGATGTAGACCCGAAAAGACCACACTAATGCAATAATCAATAATATGGAAATAGGTCTTGATAGATGACACGTGTTAAAACCAGTGGAAATGTGCATCACCTATGGGGGTGGGGGGTTGGGGGGATGGAAGGGGAAAGTAAGAACATAAATCATGTAACCTTAGCAAATTTTTCTAAAAAACTTAAAAATTAAAAAAAGAAGAAAAATTATGCTAACAAACCCCAATAAAGTCACATCTGGACTAGAAATTTATAAAAGCAAATACTCTACCACTACCTACATGATCCCTGACTTCCCAGGAAATAAGTTTAAAGTATTAAAAACCAAAATCATAGTATTTTGATGTTAGTCTGGATTACTACCCAAATATCACACAAGGAACTCTAAAAATAAATTCTGAAAATTTGAACTTTAATATTGATACAGTAATATATTTGCATTTAGAGGAGACTAATTTTGGAGAAGTTTTGTCTTTGGGTAAGAACAGTTCTAGAACATACAGATGGATACATCAATCTGCTACCATGCACTTCTCACTTTACAAACCCTAATAGAGTCACATCTGGAGTAAAATGGTGCCCATCATGGACCACCAAAGAATTACTATATGCATAATTAGCATAACTGTGTATTTCATAGGTTCACAATTTCCTGCATAAGACCCCAGCTTTGCAAGAAATATCCAGAAGATAGGCAGGCAGTCAGGCAAAGGAGATCAGCATTAAATAGGCCTCTGACCATGTTCAATTGCTGGAAAAATAGTAGTTCCAAACTAGTGAAAATAGTTCATTCTATAATTCTAGATGTTTACTGTGTCTTGCACAAGAAGGAACATCTGTCCCATTTTCTTATTAGGCTTCATAATTTGAAACAAGGGAGGAAGTTGAAAAATAATACTCCATTTCACAGGAACAGAAGCCAGGGTTTGAAGAGGCAAAATAACTTCTTAAAGATCAAACAGTGAGCAATCAGACAGGACTAGGACACAGATCTTTAGAATTCACATCTCATCCTCTTTCTACTACCTCTTCTTGAATTCAGATTATGCTTAAGGAATTCTGGGAGGGGGTTGGGGAGTGGGTGGGGAATGCAGAGACAACCAAAGAAAATGTACATTTTGATTAGTCATTCTCTTTCTGAAGAAATGCCTAAGGCCAGGCTATCAACACTCATTCTAATCACTAACTAGTTCTGCTGTAGATTTGTTTTTAATTTCTATTTTTAGTATAGATAAACAGAATGGCGATATCTCATAAAGAAATGTCTAGACTCCAATTGTATCTTTGTCTCTAAAATTGATAATGTAGCAACAAACATAAATCCCCGAAAATATTTCACAATATTCCATTGCTATCTAGGGCTTTAAAATCCAGACTTGGAAAATCAGATGCATAAAGGAAAAAGCAGGGGAAAACACATTTGTAAATAACCTGGAAACATGTAGAAAAGAGATCAGGCTGTAACTACATCTCCAGCTGTGTAAACAAGTTTAGAGACTTTTAAAATTCTCAATTTGGTCTTATTCACAGGAGTTTTTTGTGCCAAAATCATATACTTCACATTAATTCTTCAGTAATTCAGCATCATTTCCACACTGCATCAGTCTAAACTGCCTAATTCAGATGGAACCACTCAAATTCCATTAATGTTTTTGTTTTTACAAGTGAACACTGTAAACTGTTATTCTTGGTCATACTCTCTACTCTTAAATGAAAATAAGATCTCAACGATGAAAGGCTGAACTGCAGGTGCTAAATATTTGCAAATACTATCATTTACTACAGAAGATTAGAATTACAAGGGGGGGCATCTTGGATCAGAAAGCAACATTTTTAGTATTTGTGGAAATAATCTCCCCGAGAAAAAGAAATAACTACCAGAAATAGGGTCCAAACACAATCCAGAAAAAGCCCTTTCATCAACTGAACATTGGTACTGGATATTTAAATCTCATTTATGTGGTCCTTTAAAGTCTACTAAGTTCTACTAAGAATTTACCATGAGTGAAGTAGTGCCAAAATTGTTATTACCATTTTAAAGATGAAAAAACTGACAAAGAGACAAAGAGAGAATGAGTGATTTACTTAGGCCTCAGTAATAGAATCAGAATTCAAATCACAGTCCATTCACTATAAAGCTTGTATACCTCCCATTATACTATGCTGCCCCACTTCTACTTTGACTTCATAATATCATGCCAGCCTTATTATTTTAATCTTATTTTATAGAAGAACAGAGTTTGCAATTTGACAAAGTCAAGTTAGTGACAAAGTCCAGACTAGAAACAAAGATTTTCTGCTCTATTATCCTTTCTATTATGTTGTCTAAATAAATTCACATTACATATCTACATGGTGGCTATCATGCTTTAATTTTCAAAAATATTTTACTGATTTTCTCTTATTTCAAATGATCTACATTTATTATTGTGTCTGTTCCTCAAAATTCTTCAAGTGCCATAACTTTAAAAAATAGTTCTTTTAAGAAGAGAGAAGGAAGCCGAGCAAAAGTCACATAAATATTAAAAAATCCTAACAACTTAGTAAGTGTTCTACAACCATAGTCCCCCATATCTGAAAAGAAATGAATGGTATTCCTTCAGATATCTTCTTAGAGATCACATTTAAGCATTAAAATTATATAGCATTCAATAGGAATTTTATGGATATATCTCCACTGCTATAATCATTTTGTATAATGTTTTCCTGCTTCTGCTTAATCTGTTTTGCTAAAATTCAAATAAATTTTTTCATGGTTTTCTGTGTTCATCATATTCACTGTTTCTCATACTTTAATAATATGCCTTTATAGGCCTGCATTAAATGAGCATTTTCTTTTTTCCAGTTTTTTTTTGTGCCCAAAAAGTGATACAATAACTATTTTGCCATATATTGGCAAATTGCCTTTTCTCTCTACCCTATTACCACTCCCCTCTGGTGCATCAATGTTTATTATCTTAGTGTTCTTTGACTTTTCAATCATATTGAAACCAATCACTATTATTCAACATTAGTAACCTCTTTAACTTTTTTCTCAGTTTTCAAATACTATCTTAGTTGCATTAAATTCATCCTAAAAAAATGAGAAGAATGGTATCTCATTTGGATAACCACACTGATATTCTCCACATGTAAAAACATTGCCATCTTGTATATTGCTATCTACAATATTGAATGTTGTTGCTAAAGGCTTTTCAAAATCATGATGACTTTTCACAACTCTAGGGACAATAAGGATTTAGACTCTTAGGGTCATTGAAGTTTCTTGATTGAAATGTGGATTCATCTTAACACTGAATACTTGAGGCTACTGGCATATCTACTGGATAATCAAAGTACTACTTTGTACTATCAAAGTATGTTTTAGAGATCATTAATATAGAACCATAGAATAAAAAAAATGGAAAGAACCTTAGAAGATAAACCTTGTCCTTACTTTTAGAAATTCCTTCTATAATATTCCTGAAAAATAATCATTTTTCTGTTTGAAGACCTTCAGAAATAGAAAATTCACTACCCTTGAGGAAGTCTTTTACTTTCAGACAACTCTAATCATTAGAGAATTGTTTTGTGTTGTTATTGTTTGTTTGTTTGTCTGTTTAGTTCAGCTCTGGTCTTTTCAACAGGAATGCTTAAGTCTTCAATTTTATTATATACATATATATTTCCCCTGAAGGATTATACCCAGTTTTCCTAGATAGATTATTCTTGGTTGCAATCCTACCTCCTTTGCCTTCTGGAATATCAATATCTCATTGGAATCTCTAGCATCTCAATATCTCAAAGCCTCCTCTTCTTTAAGTTGAAAGCTGCTAAATCTCCTATGATCCTGACTGTGCCACTGTTAACATTTGAATTATTTCTTTCTGACTGTTTACTTGGAAGTCCTGAAGTTCGGCTATTATATTCCTGGAAGTATTCATTTTGGAATATCGTTCAGAAAAAAAATTGGTGGATTCTTTCTTTTTTTTCAGTTATTATTTTTATTTTTTCTGCATTACATGTTGATAAAGTTTTTTTTTTCTAATTTTTTAAACCCTTAACTTCTGTGTATTGACTCATAGGTGGAAGATTGGTAAGGGTAGGCAATGGGGGTCAAGTGACTTGCCCAGGGTCACACAGCTGGGAAGTGTCTGAGGCAGGATTTGAACCTAGGACCTCCTGTCTCTAGGCCTGGCTCTCAATCCACTAAGCTACCCAGCTGCCCCCTGATAAAGTTTTGATACTCATTTTCTGAACATTTGCAATCCATGTTCTCTGCTGCTTTCTAATCCCTCCCCCTTTTCCAAGAACACAGGTAATATGATATAGACTATTATCATACAATACATAATTCCATGTTTGTCATGTTATGAAATAAGAAATATATTGCTTACCCTAGAGAAAATCCATGGAGAAAATAAAGTGAAAAATAGTATGCCTCAATCTGCATTCAGATGCCAAGTAAGTTGCTTCTGTGGTGGTAGATATCCTTTTTCATCAGTCTGACCCATGGATTATCTGTGGCCTAAGAGCTCCAAAGCTCCTCCTACAGCTGTGTTAGCCACCTCCAAGTTCTAAAGATGGTGTTGCTGTTGCATGGCTTTTACTGTGCTCCAGGCCTGATTGCCACCCCAAAATGATATACCTTTTAGGAAAATTAATGCTGAATTGTGTTATTTTCTAGAAACATTTTTGTATGATTCCATTCATTTTTATCCAACCCTGATCTCTGAAAGTCAGAAAATTCAGTTCTTAAGCTAATGTAATTCTTTCTCCCAGGCTTCAAGACATCTAAACTGGACTGGGATATTTGTCTTTTGTTAAAAGTAATATAGATACTTATCCATGAATGAGAACATATTCTCCCTAAAGTATTTGAAAGCACAAGCCCCTTTGTCCTTGCTAAAAATTTATCTAGATTTGAAATAACCAGGTCTACAATGCAGGAAAAGGGCACTGAAAATAAGATTGTAACCATTTATATTTTTCTACTCAAAGTTGGCCAGAGGAAGCTGGTTTCATATACTCAATGACATTCTATTCCTTAAAGTATTTGAAAAGGGCAAGTTGGACATATTTCCCTGGCTTAATGAAACTGTAGAGGTCCACCCACCTGAGGAACACTCCTTCCCTGTTATGAAGTAATGGAAGAGTAGTTGAGATATCTAAGTCCAAACTCCTCTTTTAAAATATCCACCAATCAGGACTACCAGGGATGGTGTAAGGGAGTCATTTGGCATCTTTTTTATGCAGAACTATGTGTAATAGATCCATCCATTATTAATAGTTTGTGTGCTCCTATTAGTAAACAATATTACATTTGGGGAAATGGCCTCATTTTATTTATTGGATAAAACCCTGGGTGTTACACTGTTGAACTCATAAGTTATTTTGGATAAAAAATTGTTTTCCCTCAACCTTTTGTTAGCTCTATCACTTCAGAATTCAATTTGAGATTTTTTAAAAAACTATTTAGAGGGGATTTTGAGAGAATTCAGGTGAAGAATCTTGCCTCTACTCCATCTTCCAACTCTTACTTCTGAAGTGTCAAATGAAATGACAGGGAGAAAGAAACAAGAAAAAAATCAAAGAATGAAAACAAAATATTAACCAACTTTGAGGTTGTTGTTTTTATTGTTGATTTCAAATAAAGTCTAAAAGAATAGACAAGAAAACTGGTAACATTAGCTTCATAGAAAAAGTCACAAATTTCTCTTCCTCTGAATATTAGGAAATAGACACTTAAGTCTGGTCTTTGGACACTGGTTCAATAGTTATTTATTGAGGATGTTGTAGGGAGGATCCAGCTCAAATACCTACTAGACAGGGCTCAATTCTATGTTCTTCTAAATTCCCTTCCAACTCTGAAATTCTATGATTTCATGGCTTTACAGAGGGTCTTAAAATATTAACTACTGTGATCAATATGGGAAGCTACCTAACTGTGACCACCCCGTTAAGAAGGATTTGACACTACAATTTCTCACAGTATAAAATGCATTTTAAAAATGCACAAATATTTACTTAGTGCTTATAATTTTTCTCTACCACAGAGAAATTCCTAAATATAAAGCAGGTTATCAGCTACTAGTACAACTAAAAGCTTAACTTCTCAATGTCTGTATTTCAGCTAAAATCTCAACCATGAAGATAGATATGGAAATATATGATTTATTTTCATGAGATAAAGGGAAGATTTGGGCTGTCCCTCTTAAATTTTTTTAATTTTTAAACATTTATTAATATTCATTTTTAACATGGTTACATGATTCATGCTCCTACTTTCCCCTTCACCCCCCCCCACTCTCACCACACCCATGGCCGATGCACATTTCCACTGGTTTTATCATGTGTCATTGATCAAGACCTATTTCCAAATTGTTGATAGTTGCAGGTGTGGTAGTTTAGAGTCTACATCCCCAATCATGTCCACCTCAACCCATGTGTTCAAGCAGTTGTTTTTCTTATATGTTTCCTCTCCTGCACTTCTTCCTCTGAATGTAGGTAGCGTTCTTTACCATAAATCCCTCAGAACTGTCCTGGGTCATTGCATTGCTGCTGGTTGTCCCTCTTAAATTAATGTAGTCATAGAATATAATCATAGAGGAGTTAACATATTAATTTCATCAACTGGACTTGAATAGCAATGGAACTGATTCAGACAATGAGTTGCATACTTGAATGACAATTTCTGAGCTCTTCCAAGATGGTGGATATGCATTCTTCCCTTTAAACCAATAACGTTGCTGAACCATAAAAATCTCATAATCTATGATTACATCCTGCTACTGTATCAACTGAGCTGGGTGCAGGATTTAAAGGTCAAATCTCCCTTTCCCATTATATATAATCTTATTAAAATATATATAAATACTATATTACTCATATAAATGCCTAAAATCAATATGTGGGTATATATATTTATATATAGAGAGAGAGACAGAGACAGAGAGGCAGAGGCATAGACAGAGAGACAGAGAAAGACATTTCAGAAAAGAAGGGGTGCTAACTAAAGAAATAAGTATATATTATCTCCTATCCCACTGCTGCAGAGACTATCTCTTAGTTTAGAATGTTCTCCCTCCTCATCTCTGCCTCTTGAAATCTTGAATCCTGTGGACCTGCTCAACATCTAGTTCAAGAACCAACTCCTTAAAGGTACATTTTTAATCATATTCCCCAAATGTGGATAGTGTTTGACATATATATGTGTGTGTGTGTGTGTGTGTGTGTGTGTGTGTGTGTGTATAGTAAAGGTTTAAGCAATATTTTTTCATCAATTGATTAGTATCCCAGTGCTCCCAAATCTCTGTCAACATGCTGTGATGCATCTCTCTATAAATTATCATTAGCTTTGCAGCATGGCAGTATCATAGCCAACGAGGTTTAACGGAGGCACAATTATTGCTAATTGAAAACTTTTCTATAGATTATCATTACTTCATATCTTTGATTTGGATTGTTTTTATTCATTCAGCAACTTGCTTATCCTGTACATAATCTTGGTTCATCTTTTCTGAATACATTTGTAAAATATACATGGTATCTTTAAAATAGTTTTTAAGAGAATTTGAAAGGATATGTATGCATTATGATACTCATCAAAATGATATCTTTGCTATTAACAATGCCTTTATAACTAAAAATTATAAATACTTTATATCATTCAGAACAATTTATTTGTATAATTAAGAAGTTTGGAGGTCAATAGCAGCCTTTAACTTCCTGTATTTTCTCTATTGGAAGAAACCAGTTTAATGAAACTATATTAACAATAACAACACCAATAATATGTTGTATTTTCAAGGCATGTTGAGGTTTGGAAAACTATAAATGACATCTTATTTAATCATCACCACTTTGTGAGGTAGATGCTATTATTATCTCCTTTTTTACAGAGCTGAGAATTGAGGCTGAGACAGTTTAAGTCACTTTCCCAAGGTTATATGGCCATTGCCTGAGGCAGAAATTAAATTTTGTCTTCCTGACTCTAGGCCCAGTGTATCACCTGCCTACTTCACCACTCTTTTGATATGTCCATGTGCCTTAAGAGCTGACAGTACTGATCAAATTTTCAAGGTAAAAAAAATGATTTATTATCTTGGCCATAACTAAATTCAATTGTGAAGCATATTATTTTTCTTGTTTCTTTTTCATCTACCTAATGAAATAATGGGAAAGTCTTCTGATCTGTTCATCTGATTTAAATTTTACAAGTTTTTATTAAAAGTCTTTTTAATGAAGACATTTTCCTGTGCTATGGAAAAGATAGTTTAGAAAAGACAAGATGTCTATCTTTTGGGAATTTGCCCTATAATACAGGAAATTGACCTATAACCCAGTAAATAAAATAGAAAATGAGAGACAAGTTAGTAGATAGAGAACTTCGTTTGGAATCAGGAGACTTCAAGTTTCTGAGTTGCTTCTAATATAAATTGACAGTGGTATTTGCAAACAGTTACCCCTCAAGACTCCCAACTCCCTCTTGATTGAGAGTGTTTCTCTGCACCTTTGTACTGTGATCTAGAATTGTGTGTAGGCACTGTAATTCCCAAAGAGTATCTCATCTTGAATCCAGTGCTAGCAGAGTGGTACACTATAATATCTTTCTGAATGGTTTCCAGGTCAGGTAACTGGGGGACAAGTGTTCATCTATGGCTGGATAGCTCCATAACCTACTGCTGCTTCTGTTTTTTTTTAAACCCTTAACTTCTGTTTATTGGCTCCTAGATAGAATAGTGGTAAGTGTGGGCAATGGGGGTCAAGTGACTTACAAAGTGTCTGAGGCCGAATTTGAACCTCTGCTGCTGCTTCTATTGCCACACCTAGTCCCACAATTGATATTTCATCTACCTGGGTTCTAAGCCAGCATCCTCTGTCATAAATCTCACTTTCTAGCATCATAAGTTTTCTTGGCCTGGAATAATATCTCACTCTGACTTTTTGGTGCTTCTGCCATTCCAGAATTCTATTTCAGGCATTACTTTAAAGTTGTTGTGAGGAGAATGTTGGGAAAACTTAAATTTCTCTAATCCATCATCTTGGTACTGCTCCTGATTCTATTAGAAATCTTTGAAAGACCTCTTATCATAAAATTGAATAGAACAGGGAGGCAGCTGGGTAGCTCAGTGGATCGAGAGCCAGGCCTAGAGACAGGAGGTCCTAGGTTCAAATCTGGCCTCAGACACTTCCCAGCTGTGTGACCCTGGGCAAGTCACTTGACCCCCATTGCCTAGCCCTTACCACTCTTCTGCCTTGGAGCCAATACACAGTATTGACTCCAAGATGGAAGGTAAGGGTTTTTTTAAAAAAATGGAATAGAAAAAATCAGAATATAAGGGGTTGAAGACAGAGTTGAAAAGGAGATAGAAGCCTTGGAGGAAAGCCATTTTCTCTAGAAGTTTAGCAGTGAAGAATAAGCAAAAAGTTCAAGAAGTGGTTCAAGCATAGGCTTTTTGAAAATGAATTTTTGTTTAGCAAGACCTAACTACTTTTTATTAATGATAATTATTTGCTTTGAAAACCTAAATCCTGGGGGACAGATGGATAACTCAGTAGATTGAGAGCCAGGCCTAGAGACAGGAGCTCCTAGGTTCAAATCTGGCCTCAGAATGCCCACATCTTACCATTTTTCTGCCTTAGAACCAATTCACAGTATTGATTCTAAGACAGAAAGTAAGGGTTTAACAAAAAAAAAGAGAGAGAAAAAATAAAACTTACCTTCTGTTAGGAAAGGTGACAGGCAAAATGGTGTGCTGAAACCAACAAAAATTTCTTAATGAAATAGACATAAGAAACTAGACATTTTAAATTGAATGCCATTATAATAGTTTTCCTCTCTGACATTTTTACACATTACATTTGTATTATCATTATTGCATTAGTAATTTAATCCTGAAAGTAACATTATTAAGGTCAAAGTTCTATTTCTTAGCATACAGGTGGAAGATATTCTAATTTTAGTAGAAATATGGTTATTTCACCAAATTCAGATCTACAATACTTTGACATAAAACAATATCATTTGAATAATTAATGGCTGTTATGTTGATGATATTCAGTATCCACAGTGTTATTTTTCATATTACTCAAAGTATTCTTGAAATCTGAAAACATTTTCCAACTAGGAATGTTTCATTCTTAATAATGTACTATACGTGGTAACATCTATTTCTAGAAAATAGCTCTTCTACAATTTGGTAGGCAGAACCTGCTCAATTGCAGAGGAAGTCTTAAAGGAAATTAAAAAACAATTAAGTTAATTAGAAATAAAAAACTAACTTTTTATTGAATTCAAATACAATTTTCTCAATAATAATGTAATAGAATGGCCTTTCTGCTTTCTGACTCAACAAAAGCAATTCTTAAAATCAATTTCATTCTTTTCTAAGTCCATAAGCTCAGTGAAGACATTCAAAGACGATTATTAGAATTTATTTTAACTTAGTTTTTGCTCGGTACAAGCATTGTTGTAATTGAAAACATTTTTGTTGTTATTTTACAATAGTTGAAACAGGCTTTTTTCTTTCTTTTTTTCCCCCTCAAGCTGGGCTGAACCCAGCTGCCAATCAGCAGGAAAGTCATTTTCTGCACATAAGCCAAGTTGTATGTGACTAAAATTTACATTTATTTATTCAAAATACCTTTAATAAATGTTTGTGATATGTGCAGAGCACTGTACTAAATGCTAAATGTACAATTGCCCTATGTAGAATAAATATGCTAAATGTGTACAAAATTTAGGTTATGCATAATTTGGTCTCAAAGAGTTCATACTTGAATGGGTGAGGGAAATATTTCAATGGCTTAGAATCAAAACTCTTTGATAACTCAAATCTACTTTAAGAAAGTACTAAATAAATCAAGAAGGAAATTGGGAGTTGGTTTAGAATTCCATAGAGTTGATCTGTTCAAATGCTCAAAGGCAGAATAGCTGCCCTGAATTTTCTTTAAACTATTTTATTAAATTCTGGAGGTGAACATAAAATTGTTCCTATTCCACCTACTTGTAGTTTGGAAATCTACACTTGGAGATTGCTTCCTTCCCTAATGAGGAAACTATGAAAGCTTCAAAATGATAGCACTAGGTTGGTTTAGTCAATCAACCAATGCATGGCAAGCAATTAATAAATGCCTCCTCTTTTCTAAACCCCTTGCTAGGGTGGGAATCCAAAGACAATAGTAAAGATTTTGCCCCTCCAAATCCTACAGTATAAGGAAATCAGGGAGAGAGAGAGAGAGAGAGAGAGAGAGAGAGAGAGAGAGAGAGAGAGAGAGAGAGAGAGAGAGAGAGAGAGGGACAAAGCAGATATAAAGTAATGTGAGTGGGGCAAGGTACTAAGCCAAAAGGTTGAAGAAAAGCCTTGTGTAGAAGGTAATGAATAAGCTGAACTATGAAGAACAGATTTTGAAAGTGAATTTATACTTTCATATTAAAAGCAAACCATTGTGACCAAAACAGAAGAAAATCACAGAATGTCAGATTTGAAAGAGATTCTAATGGCCATATCTAGTCCAGCTACCTATGTAAAATATAATTCCCTCTTCAGCATCACTGAAAGCGAAACAATTGGATTTTTCTTAAAGATATACAGCAAAGGGTATACCTACTACTTCTCCAGGTAGCCAATTCTATTTTAGGACAAATCTAATTGTGAAGAGATTTTAATTCACATTAAGAATTTATTAAGCATTTACTACATTCAAAGCACTGTATCAATTATGTAGGCACAAATATAAAGAATTGGGGTTTTTGTTCATCTCCTTTTATTTCTTGTATCCTTTTATTTCACTGATACCTCCTAATTTTGTCCTAAGACCTAACATAAAATGGATCTGTTCCCTCTTCTTTGTGATAGTTATTAAAATATTTCAAAACAGCTTTCATTCTGCTCCCTGATCCCCAAGTCTTCTCTTGTTCAAGCTAAATATCACCAGTTTCTTTCTGGTTGCCCTCTTGATTCTTTCCAACTAATCAGCATCCTTCCTAAAATATGGTGGCTATAACTGAGCACAACATTCTAGAGATGGTCTGACTAGAGCAAAGTAGTAGTAGTAGTAGTAGTAGTAGTAGTAGTAGTAGGTATGGTGCTTACCATGTGGCTAGCTGTGCTAAATATTTTATTGTTATTATCTCATTTAAGCTTCACAATAACTGTGAGATATAGATGTTATTATTATTCTCATTTTACAGTGGAGAAAACTGAGCCAAACAGATGTTGTGACTTATTCAGGGTACACAGCTAGTAAATGTCCAAGATTTTAATTCAGGGCTTCCTGACTCCAGGTCTAGTGTTCTGCCCAAAGAATCACAATTTTCTAGTATAGCAAGAGAGAGTACAGTAGGATATTTATCTCCTCAGTCCAGGGGAGGACCACCCCGTCCCCCCATGTATTAGCTTTCCTGGTTATCATAGTATATTAGTAACTCATATCAAGATTGCAGTTCATAAAACTCCCCTCAACTATTCTCAATAAACTTGCTTCTAACTATGCCTCATCCATCTTATACACAGTGGGTAGAGCACTAGATATGGAGTCTGAAAGATCTGAATTCAAATCTTGGTGAAGACGTTTACTCGTTTTGTGGCCCTTTCACTTAACCTCTCTCAGCCTTCAATTTCCTCATCTATAAAATGAGAATAAAAAAAACTTCTAGAGCTTTTATGAGGATAAAATTAGATAATCTCTATAAAGAATTTTACAGACCTTAAAATTGGTCAGGGAATAAATATTTATTAATCATTGATTTTCTTATATCAAAGTTAATCACATTATAAAATATTTATATTGTCCTAGGCTATATAGTCATCCTCCTCTATCATTCTATCATCTTCTTGCTATCTTCCCTACTGTAGGACTACATCCTACCCTTTTTATCTCTTGCCCTAGGAAACATATTCATAATCATTTAATAAGCATTTATTAAGTGACTATGTGTGCTAGGTGTTACTATCATATTGTTGCATCTAAATAACTCATATCAATCAACTCCCCCATGGCTCCAGTCAACATCCCTGTAAATTTCTAAGGTCAATTCTGCCCACTGACACAATACTCAGAAATGTGTTATCTCTCTTTAGTAGTATTCAATTCCCTTGAGGACAAGAACTGTCTCATTTTTATATTTGTATCCCCAAAATTTTATGTAAGATTAACACATATCAGGTAGTTGGTAAATGCTTTTTAGTAATGGTTTAAATATTTTGACATTTTAAAAAATCAATATATGATTAATAGATAATTATACATAAATAATAATGAAGCATTATAACTTTATTAATTCATTTACAAGCTTATTTTAAAAATAATATCTGACAAAGCAGAACATAATGAAAACTTCAACACTTCCCGTAGCATTTTTCATGTCTAGGTCAAATTTATACAACATTCCAGGGAATAAAAAACTCTAAAGATGGTTACTGTTCAATCATTCACAGAGAAGTCACGTAACTGAACAGGGAGATATAGGATGGGTGTAGATGTTTGTCAATGTTATAGAAACTGTCCTACTGTCTTGTAAAAGTATTAAAGGAATGACTTTCTATTTGTGGCAAGGATATCCAGAGTCTCTCATGCAAAGATATAATAATTGCACTGAGGACTAAAAAATAAAACCAGTTCAGCAAAATCCACAGTAAGGTTTATAACGCTCCACACTGAACAAAGTGTTCATAAATGCACAACAACCATGTGCCAAAAAATTGCTAAGAAGCATTCAATAAGTGTATCCTGAACCAGTGTTTCAGATGAAGAAGGAGTTAGGCCCAGAAAGAATAGGATGGGTTGATTGATTTTTAGGTAAGATTGATTTTTAGGAACATCCACAATGCATTTGTTGTTTACAAATTGCTTGACAACATTCACTACTACAAATGCCACTAACTTAGCACTATGTTCATCATTTTCAAAAATAATGAATAACATCATGATATTGGGGCAAAATAATGAATGATGGGTAATGTCTTTACTTAAGTGAGTCAACATTGCATCATCATTAGTCTCACTCTGTTTTCCAAGGTCATTGAAGTCTAGAGACGGGACAAAAATAAAGATCACTGACAATGGCCCAGGATACAAAGGATGACGTTGACATCTTGGACATCTGATCAAACTCTGAGCACTTCACAGCACCTGATTCAGCCACCTTCATGGCACTGGAACAATTGTTCTCATCCACCCATCCTGCTAGGGGAAATCTTTGCATACCAGAGATAGATAGCCCCCAAAGTTGCCAATGGTTTGATGTCCATTGGTTACCCTCAACCTGATTTAAAAGCTGTCTGTCCAAATGGTTTTACCAAGGTGTGGCCATTGCCATTGGGAGCCACAGGTGAGAGCTGAGTGAAAAGTAGACACTCAAGGTGGATGAGGATCCTTGAAAAGGGCTCAGTAGCCCTAAAACCAAAGTATCTTCTCCTCCTGAACATATAGTGATATGCCTTATACACCTATATGCCTTATAAAAATCCGTTTGTCTCTGTCTCTCTTTCTTTCTCTGTCTCTCTCTCTCTCTTACTCTCTCTTCTCCTTTTCTCTCTCAGGAAATCTGTGACTTTATCTGTGTTTGGATCAAGTAAGAAATATCCTCTACTAATGATGAGTGGCATGCTATTTGAAATGTGTGTTCTTAAAGACTTCTCCAGGGCACTGTGAGGTCAAATGACTTTTCCAAGGCCATATCCAGTATGTGATGGAGACAAGATTTAACCAGAGACATTCTGAGTCGGATGGCAGATCTTTAGCCAACATGGCATTCTGCCTCCCAAAAGTCCAACTCTTTAATAACTATTGCTGAAGTATTGAACATCACTTATCTCAACAATGGTAATAGCCACAAATTTTAGAATTCAATAATCTCATGAAACATCAAATAAAAAACAACTGAAAGAGCAACAGAAAGTCTCCTATTAGACTTGAGCAGGATGCAGTATGTTACCACTTAGGCAAAATGAGTCAGAGTTACTCAGAGGTAAATTGAAGCTCTATGTCAGGAACAACTTCCTACAATTAGAGCTGTCCAAAAAAGGGATGGGCTGCCTTAAGAAGAAATGGGTTGCCTCTAACTTAGGGACTTCCCAGCTGGATGGCTACTTATAAAGTATATTGCAAAAAGACTGTTTTCTGAGTATTCTTTATGTTAATGTCTCCTCAAGTCCTTTCTTTCCATGTTTCCATAATAATGACTTTCTCATATGAGGGAGATTAAAAAACAATCCCTTAATTCTTTGTGGAAAGTGAGGGCCTATAGGTATAGAATGCTGCATAAACTATCAGATAAGATTGATGTATTTTTTGATGTTACTGAACTCCTTTTAAAAAACCAACAACTTTGTTACAAAGGATGGCTTTTTGGATAGGAGAGAAAGAACAGATATGGAAATACAAGGTATACATAAAAATAAAATTTGTTGGGGAGGCATGAGTCATGCAAAAGACATTGCTGATCAACAACAAGAGGTGAAAACCTTGATGAATACATTGAATAAAAATAATAAAAAAAATAAGAGGGAAAGCTCCAGAGTACTAGATTCTGGGAATCTTTGGGATTCTAGTAAATCATAATAGTTTCCCCTATTCTAGGGAAACTTGAACAAGAGTTACTAAGAATGAAAAGAGATGGAGAGTTTGGGCTCTACATCAGAGGGGAAAATATACGAGTAACACCATTGATTTTTCAAATGAAAATTCATTTTAAAATATATTAAACTTATACCATACCTTTTTAAAATAATATTTAATATATTTTATTATCATATCCACTTCAGTTCCAAATTTATCCTTACCCTGTTCCCTCCCCAGCAAGCAATTCCTTTAAGATTGGAATAAAAAAGAATACAATTGGCAGAAACAACATATCAGTCATATCTGACAAGATATACAATATTCCTCATTCCTCTTCAAGCTGCTCTTCAGACTTCTACCTTCCTGAAGCCTCACTTTGTCTTGGAATTCACACAATAGAAGCACACTCTGCCCATGAGGCCCTTCTTTCTGATTAGAAGATTCCTCTGAGAACCTCCATGTTCATCCAGGTCATCCAGGACAGCCATGACTCATTCCCCTCCAGGCTGCACCTTGGATTTCCTCTACTTTACTCTGTGCCTTGTACTTTTGTCTTCTTCCTTTTCCCCCTCCCATCCTTTTAGCTACCTATTGTGTGCTTCATTTGTTTTTCAATCATGTTTAATATTTTATGACCCCATTTGGGGTTTTCTTGGCAATAATACTGGAATGGTTAACCACTTCCTTCTCTAGATCATTTTATAGATGAGGAAACTGAGGCAAACAAGGTGAAATGACTTGCCCAGGGTTATACAATTATTAAGTGTCTGAGGCCAGATTTGAACTCAGGAAGATGAGTCTTCCTGACTCCAGACCTGGCACTCCATCTATAGTGCCACCTAGCTGCCCTGTTATATTGTATGTTATCTTTCTTCATTAAAAAACAAACTCCTGGAAGTCTTTCTGTTTTTCTATTTGTACTTAAATTCCTAGCACTTAGGGCAATGCTTGGTAACTTTTAAGTTTTGACAAATGCTAGTTGGCTGACTAACTGATTATCCAGAACACCCATAGTTTTTTACTTGGGCAGAGAATATATGGAGGTAAATTTTCTCATATTGTATCTGGAGCCATGTTTGTTCATTATAATGAAGACCCAAATAGTAATAGACCCCAAATACATGGAAAACCTTCTTTAAAAAGTATAGAATCAACTAAGTGACATACAGATAATGTGTTTTGCTTTCGTGAGAAACTGAAAAGTTTAAGCTTAGCAATGAATTTTTTAATAAAAAGAAAACCAAGATGAAAAATCAGATATTCATACTGAAAGTTGTCCATCTAAAACTCATCTCAACTACTGGAACTGAAAGTCACAGCTAAGAATCAGCACATTAAAATGTGCAATAACATCTTTTCCAAGCAGAAACCACTGGGCCAGGCAGAAGAAAAAGTAAATTAAGTTTGAGTACCATCAGCAGAATGAGGGGAACCAAGATTGAAAAAAAAGAGGTGATACAGTGTGTGTAGAGAAGCTTTTAAGTCAGGAAAGCCCAGGGAAAATGGAAGCAAAACAGTTATTAATAGTGACAAATTGACATCATTGATTATGAAATTAATGGGACTAGGAAAGGCCTGTCTCTAAGCTTTTATCTGAAGATTTCAAATGTTTTAAAGGAGTCCCATGGTCAAATCTTTCAAAAGCTACTGATGAATGGAATATATATAAAAAGCACAGATCAAGCCCCTGTCAGCCAACATTCTGAGATCATTAGGAGCTCCCAAAAGAACAGCCCCTGTCCTGTGATAGAGGCTGAAAACCTGACACTCACAAAATGTGATGCTGCCTCTAATAGTCCTAAAGATGATACAACTCAGCTTCCAGACAATCTTCCAGTGACTTCCTGTACAAAAGGAAACTTAGCTCAGTAATAAATATCCCCTTTGCCCATACTCAGGGCAGATGATTTGACAACCAGATGAATAGAAGCTATTTTGAAAAGAGAGGAGAAATTGCCTGTCACTGAGAAAAGACTGATAAATGAGATACTTACGTTGGTCTCAGTTAACCATTTAAAAAGCAGAAGCAGCACGGCTGGACTAGTTGGTGGTTTGACATAATCTCCATACCATCTGTAGTGTCAGTTTATGAAAAATCCATGCTACAGAGCAAAGTGAAAGGTAAGGACAGATGTGAGTCTTATAACAGAAAGGCTTCTAACATTAACTCAGTCCAGGTTTACACAGTAGAATGATAGGATCAGTCTCCGTTTAGGAATTTAGAAGAAAAATAGAGTGAAAGTTATGCTTAAAGACATATTATGCACATTAAAATTCCAGTTAACTAATAATAATCACTCACATTTATATGTCTTTAAAATTAACAAACTAACTTCCTTATTGTCCTGGGAGGTAAATAGTACACACAAGTATTACTAATATTTAGTAAGCATATTGTTATCCCCATTTGACCAATCACAGATTTGGAGCGGGAAGGAACTACTCAATCTTAACTCTTTTTTGCATTGATTCATTCATTCAACAAGCATGAATTAAGCATTTACTATAAGCACAACCCATTATTTTGCAGAGGAGGAAACAGACTCTGTTAGACTTAGGTGACATGGCCATAATCTTACAAAGAGAAAGGGGCTGAAATGGATTTCAATAAAGGTCTCCAGGCTACAATTCCAATATACTAGCTAAACTATTCCTGAGAAAAGATGAGTAGAATAGCATAAAACTTTAAGCACCATATGATCTGTGTTGTTCTCCTTTGAAATAGGTTTTGGAAGGGAAACTATCCTTAACCATTCAGAATAAGGGATACAAAACAACTCTGGATCCAGAATGGTGTTGGGAAGACATGGATCCTAGTTACTGAGGTAGCCTACATCAGGGGAAATACATTTTGATTATGTGAGAAAATGATTTTTTAAAATGAATGAAAGAGCATATGTGATTTACCATGCACCAGTATTAGAAAATATAATGCGAAAAATTGCTCAATCTGTAATAAAATCACTAAAGTTGAGTTCTGAGCCAAAAGTTATTTATTAAAGGGAACTGCCCTCCTTTAATGAATAGACTCCCAGACCTTCCTCATGATCTGAGACTCCTCCGTGCTTCAGACTATCAGCCTTATAATCTTCAAGTCCCAGACAGTCCACAGGGACAGTTCAAAATATGAATTCTCATCAGTGATCACAGTCCAGCAAAATTAGCCCTCCCTACCAGCTCATGGTAATGGAGCAATGACCCAATCCGCCCCTTGTCACAAGGTAACAGCCTGGCTTAGTTTCCTGCCCCACCTCCCAACTCTACTGGTCCATAGTCACAGGGAAATGGGCTGATAGGGAGACCAACCTACTGTTGGTCAAGAGAGGGAAATGACATAGGGCCAAGGGGTAACCAAAATAAGCTTGGGACTTTCCACAGAAGCTCATGACATCTTTGCCATGTGGGACTTAGACAGTTAGGCCTAGGGTGGAGGCCTTTGGGTTCAGCCCAGGATAGAGGGCTGGAGGTCTTGCCCATGCTGACACTTACTCATCAGGCCACATGGGTGGAGGTTCCCTAGTTAAGATATTTTATGGTCAGGCAAGACATATTCTGACAACCTTAAAGTCTAATATAGGAATCTATAAGTTTAAATCCAATGTAAGAAAAAAAAAAGAATCTATTTAACCTAATCTAATTACTCCTAATTATATTACGTATTAGGGTTAGTTGATTATCATCAGCTGACTAAATATATATTAATATATGCTAATACAAAAGAAATAATCACTTCCCCTATGAAACCACTGCATAAATATGGATTAAGAATTAGCATAGGGGTAAAATCATTGATTTAGGACGGGCAGGGGTCTACTCAAATAGGGTAGGGTTCTAATTATTTCATATAGAATACAAATAGAAAAAGCAAGTCAGTTCCTGAGGCAGCAAGGCCTACAGTTAGGAAACTATGAATACCAATTCAATCACAAATCCTTATTAGCTTTGTGACTCTGAGCAAATCACTGGACCTCTATTTGTCCTAGTTTCCTCCTCTGTAAAAAGTAGATAATAGGGGGCAGCTGGGTAGCTCAGTGGAGTGAGAGCCAGGCCTAGAGACTAGAGGTCCTAGGTTCAAACCCGGCCTCAGCCACTTCCCAGCTGTGTGACCCTGGGCAAGTCACTTGACCCCCATTGCCCACCCTTACCAATCTTCCACCTATGAGACAATACACCGAAGTACAAGGGTTTAAAAAAAAAGTAGATAATGATATGGCCTACTTCTCAGGGTTATTGTGAGACTTAAATGATATAATATTAGTAAAGCATTTAGCATAATGCCTGGTACATGGTAGGTGCTTAATAAATGCTTGTTTCCTTCCTTCCCATTCCCAAAGAGGTCACACTCTAGTTGGGGGAAATAAAACATGAAAGGAAGTTCAGATGGATAATGAACTTCTGGAAAGGCCAGCTATTTCTAAGGTGACAATTCAGAAAAGAAGCTATATCAGAACTGAGGATCTAGACATGGCAACAGGGAGCACCAGCTCAATATAGAATCCATATCAAGGATGTTGACCAAGAATGAGCATCAGTGTGGGTCTGTAGAGAGTGAAAATGCCCAGAAAGGAGAAGTACAGATTCCCAGTACTGATTCCCAGTTAACATTATCAAGGAATGACTCTATAGTGTCTGAGGCCTGAGTAGCACCAGCTACCCCTTTCCTAACCATGCATTGTCCCTATGTGTGTATCTTAGCATATATATTTCCTACCTCCATATGTCCCCTATGTGTGTACCTTTTGCCATTGGCGATATGACAGGTGTATATCCCCATATATATAAGAGAATTTTTTTCTTCTGTGCATTTTGCCATGACATAGTATTAGGTTTTTTTGATTGAAATTAATGTGCCCTCTAGTATTAGAAAATATACTGGTGCTGGCTTTGGCAGTGCATATGCCAAAACTGAAACAATACAGAGAAGATTAGCATGGCCCCTGCGCAAGGATGACATGTAAATTCATGAAGTGTTCCATATTTTTTATAAAATTATTAACTTACAAAAACAAATAATTTGGAAATATATTTTGTGTAATAATACATACATAACCCAGTTTGGAATTGTTTGCCAGGTCCAGAAGGGGAAAAGGAAGAAGGGAGAGAGAAAATGTGGATCATATATAACATTGAAAAGTTACATGGAAATTTGTTTTTAACTTGTAATTGTTAAAAAGGAAATAAATAGATATCTTTAAATACATACACATATACACTCACAACATATATATATATATATATACATATACTGGTAGGAGCTCACAGATTATGTATTTGAGTAAAAGCTGGTCCCCAAAGTATGACAAAGTTGAGGTATCTTTCTGGATAGTATAGGGAGATGCATCTATCAGTTATAGAGAGAAGCCTTCCAGGACATTATAAAATAGGACTACAACAATTTAACTAAATCCACTAAAAAATATAAAATGTGAATCTGGTCATATTTGTGTCAGAAGGAACAAAGGGCATAGGGTTAACATTAAGGTCTATGCTAAGGGAGAGTGGACTCCAAGTTCTAGAAGAGACTGATAATAGTGGGGCAAATGTTCTTTTCTTTGAAGTGACTGAGGAGTAAGATATATTTAGAGATAATCTGGGGATATCAGACTCTTCATTGAATTTCTCTACGTTTTACTCTTGAAGCAGATGTTTGCACATACACAAACACATACACACACATACTCCAATTATCTTCATGTTGGTATATTTGATCATGATCATTCTAAGTAATGCAGGAAGAGATAACTAAATGTTCCATGTAGTATTTGGCGCCCTAGGGTGTGTGATGAAAACCAATTCCTTTATTTGTGTAGTGGAGCATCTAAAAATCTCTACCTTCTTTATTACAGTGACTTCACCTTAAGCACATCACCTTTTAAACATCTTTTTGAAAAACAGCCTAGACTATCATGACCCAACCTTCCTGGAGGAAATCAGGGGACAGGAAGATAAAGGGAGAAGGAAAGAGAGCTTGCCTCTAAGATTCAGACCCAGTGTAGGAGGCACATGTCAAGTGCTAAATAAAGGGAGAAGATAGATGTCTTTGTCCTGAACTTGTTAACTTAGAATAAGAGAATCATATTTCATTGAATTCAGAATGATTGTCCCAGCCCTTTCTCCAGAAATTTAAATAACCCTAAAAAGCCAACATTAATTGTCAGTGATGATTCCTAGGTAATATTTCAATGGACCCACTGTGTGTTAGTAGTTTCTAGAGGTTATTAGGACCAATTGTTCATATAATAAGGGTCAACTGTATGAAAAGGAGCTTCAAATATGGTCTCCACATGAAAGAAACTAGGAAGCAGGTGATATCACCAAATGTATTCATTTCCATGACAGTGGGAAAGTCTCAGAAATTCTCAGGATTCATCAATGGTTTAGATTGCAAGACCAAAGGTCCCTATGATGTAGTTTTACAATTTATGTTTCCATAAAATCGCTATCTAATATTCCCACATAACTTTATTAAATAATTAATCCTTTCTTTCCTAGTTCTTCTACATGTCTACCCTAGAGGATATCAGGTGTTCAAAGAGGACTTGCCAAGCCATTTTCAGGGCTGCTCATGTTCCTTTGGTGACCACCACTCACCAAACTCACTTGTATGGCTACAAGAAACTGAAGCATGCACATTAACCATACCCTGGTAAAGTAATTTGGACAGATATATTAAACCAGGTTAAGTGTAACCAAGAGGCCTAAAACTGATCCATAAGTTAGGGAGATGCCCCACCCGGTGACTTTGTATTCATTTATTCACTCACAGTGTGTCCAAAAGTATAAGAGGCTAATGTGAAGAAATTAGTTTCCTATAATATGGATTATTGATTTAGAATTGAAAAATATGTCAAAGGTCATCTAACCCAAGGCATTAATTTTAAAGACAAGGAATGTGAAACTTGGAAATATTGAGTGGCTTGCCAAAGGTCACACAAGATTGAAGTTAAGCAGGGATTACATGGATACTATAAGAAATAGACCAAATCAAAGGGGTCAAATTCAGGTAAAACTCTAATTGCCGGAAGCATATCAAAATATAGTTGGGAGATATTTGACAACATTAAAAAAACACAGTACAATATAATGTTAATTTGTGATTTTCTAAGTCAATATGCAATTTATAGGGATTTTTTTCTATTTGAATTTGACACTGGGCTAGATGACATTTGAAGTTCTATGAACCAATCTCCTTTTTTCTCAATTTTATCTCCTAAGACAGAGAATGACGTAGGGAATAAAAAGATTTGAAAGTAAATATGTATATATATATATGTACATATATATGATAGCTTTCCTTGCCATTGATACTAATATTTTCAACAATGGCACCTAGATAGAAGAGTGGATAGAGTGTTAGAGATGAGATGGAATTATGAAGATCTGAGTTGAATCCTGCCTTTGCTACTTATTGGCTATGTGATCATTGGGAAGTTTTTTAATATCTATCTGCCTCAACTTCCTCTTCTGTAAAATGAAGATAATAGAACTACCTATTTCCCAGGTTTATTGTAAGGATAACATGAGCTAATGTTTGTAAAATGCTTTTCAAATCTTTTTTATTGTTGTGGTTCAGTTATTTCATGATACTTCATGACCTTATTTGGCCTTTTCTTGACAGTTACAAGACTCATTTGCCATTTCCTTTTCCAGCTCATTTTATAGATGAGGAAACTGAAAAAAAGGTATAATCATTCCTTTTATAGTTAGTTCGACATCTTATTAATATTTTCTGACTTACCTCTGTTCCTTCTGAAACTACATTAACTAATATGGACAAAGGACACTAATACTTATTTGTGGTAAAGTTAAAATTATTGCATTTCTGACATTTACCTATATATTTCTCTCTCCTTGATATCATCATCTTCCCATGACAACATATACTGTTTTTACTCCTTTCTAATGAGACAACATGGAATCTTGGACCTAGAGTGAAGAAAACTGTGTGAGGAAAGTTCTCCCTTTTTGCCCCTCTTCTGGGTAACAGAGCAGGTGTGCATCTGCATTAAGTCTACATGAGTTAGTATCACCAATGCCACCAAGTGAGGATCACGGAGATGGTGACGTAGGCATTTGATCCAGAAATGATTCTGAAATTGATCCAGGTGTAAAAAGAAGGAATAAAAGAGGGGATCCAGGAAGTGCTGGCACTCTATTTTCTCTGGTGACTGGCCAAGAAGAAGTTGGATGAGAAGCAACCATGTAGCTAGCTAGAATAGACTTTTCTCTCTCTATCTCTCTGCCTTTTCCTATCCTAGTGATACTAATAAAACTTTATGAAAAATAGGGACCAGTTCAAATCTCCCTGCACTTTGACCCAACAATACTTTTACTAGATCTATATGCCAAAGAGATCAAAGATAGGGGGAAAGGACCTACTTCTACAAAAATATTTATTACCACTTTCTTTGTGAGGATAAAGAACTAGAATCTGAGGAATCAATTGGGGAATGGCTGAAAAAGTTGTGACATGTGATTGTAATGAAATGCTATTGTGCCATGAGAAATAATAAAAAGAAAAATTTAAGCAAAACCTAGAAAGACATGAAATGATGCAAAGTAAAATGAGCAGAAGTAGGAAAATGAGTATAGTAACATCAAATTCTCCTATGGACACCTACTAGCTTTGCAACCATGAGCAAGCCATTTAATTTCTCTCATTCTTAGTTTCTGCAGTTATAAGATAGGGATATTAACATCTGTAGCATTTACCTCAAAGGACTGTCATGAGGCTCAAATTAAATAATGTACATAAAGCACAATACTTTTGGTATTTATCATATTCCACTGATATCTAAAATAAGGTGTTTAACATAAGCTTAGCTTGAAATAATCACATTTGCAACCAATTATCTTCAGGAAAAGCCCTCCTTCCCTACATCTCTCCTTCAACAATCAGTCTTTTAGAGTTGTTGCCATTGAGTCATTTTCACTCATTTCCAACTCTTTGAACTGCATTTGCAGTTCTATAGACAAAGATACTGGAGTAGTTTGTCATGTCCTTCTCTAGATTGTTTTACAGATGAGGAACTGAGGCAAATAGGGTTGTGACTTGCCTAGGATCACACAACTAATAAGTGTCGAAAGCCAGATTTGAACTCAGGAAGAAGACTCTTCCTGACCTCGGACTTAGTATTCGATCTAGCTGCACAATATTTTATAGATAGATGTGTTAATAATTCAATGGAAGGGATCTATCTCTCAAAATATGTGCGCAGAGTCTCTTCAGGAAATGGTAGATACCCCTAAAAGTCTAGAGACTAATTATTGACCTTAAGATATTCATTCATCTTTTTCTTTCATTCATTATGTCTAAGATGAAGTAAGAAATATTCCCTGCCCTCATGGAGCTGACAGACCAAAAGAGGTAAGGTCATCCCCAAGATACCTTTTGATAGAGAGGACAGTTGGCCTGAGTTTTTCCCAGGTCCAAATGAGCAATTTCCCCTGCAAGTCTCTTTCTTAACCTAAAAGCCCTAACTGCCACAGCATCTTATGGCATTGATATGATTTCATTGCATCTGCACCTTGCTGAGTACTTGGACTTTTTGGAGTTGAAAGGCATTTTATCAATGCAAGATATTCTTGTTACTATCAGACGACAGAAAGTGCTTTGCAGAGCCTCTCTGCACATTAAGAAGTGGCAGGTGTCTGGCTCTCCATATATCATTTACAGTTCACTGCTGTGATTCTATGATGTTGGAATACACATTAATCATGGGATTTAATATAAAGAAGTGTTGGAAAGTTCCCTGGTCTCCAGGCACAGTCAAAATATTTCCTCACAATGTGCAGATAGAAACAACAAATAATTTAATTTAATAAGTAAGACATAAAAGAGCAAAGGTCATATTTCACTGGAAAATGCTAGGCCATCTATGGAAATTGCACAATTACCAGTAAATTGATTTTATAAAAAAAAAGTTTAATTTCATTTTTTTATGTCTAGGACACTTGTCACCAGAGGATTCTAGAGCCTTTGCCAGCATTGACAGGGAAATTGACCTAATACATAGGCAGGATTATTATGCTCAGATGAATGAAGAAATTGGTGAAAACTAAATTACAGTATTTTTTTCTCAGGTAACCTAGTAAGTCTCCATTAAAACTAGTAATAGAAAGAAATAAGTAATAGAAATCAGATCAAAACCAGAAATAGAAATTATTTCCTCTGCCCATAAAACCATGCTATATTTCCTCTTAAGCTATAAACACAGTCAACTAGACATTTAAACATATTAATATCAAAATTAGAATTTACTCAAATTAATCCTATTCTTTTACATGTTTCATTTTCCCTCAGAAACCTCCATTGTTGACAGAGTCAAATATTGATCACTTGATCCAATCACTTGAAATGTCACTTGGTCCTTCAGTAGAGAGATGGGAAGATAAACAGAAAAAGGTAGAGAAGGAAATGGAAAAGAGAAAGAAGGAATACAAAGGTTAAAGGTGGAAGGAAAGGAAAAAATAGATAAGGAGACAGGACGAGAAGGAAGGGAAGGAAATGGACAGAGAAGAAGATGAATAATATTCATCTGAGGATTTTTTTGGTCATTGCCAAGATAGCAGTCTCTAGAAATTCATAGATCCTTTTGGGTACAGGGGAAAATCTACTCATATCAACATCTTAGCTCAAAAGCTTCATTTCCCATGAAGTCTTCCAAAAGTGTTCTTTAATGAAATGAACACTGGATTTTGAGTCAGAAGGCATGAGTTCATTATGTAGTCTTGCTACTAGCCATGTGACACTAAGCTAATAATAACTTCTCTGTCTCAGTTTCCATATTAGCAAAATGTCATTTGAATTATTTGAATTGCCTATTTAAAGGACTGTTGAGAACATAGGATGAAACAATAAAGAGAAACCACTACATAAATAATAGAATTCAATTTTGAAGTCCAGTTGAATAAAATAATTAATTAATGAACCTTTATTAAGAACCTTTTAAGTGCCAGACAATGTGCTAAGTAGTGGAACTAGAAAAAGGGGCAATAGACAGTCTCTGCCTTCATAGAGCTTACAATCTAATAGGGGAGGCAGCATGCCAACAAATATATACAAACAAATAAGTTATAGGATAAATAGGAAGTAATTACTAGAGGGAACTAGAATTAAGAGGGTCTGAGAACACTGGAGGAAGTATCTAATGGATTATCTGAAGTTAGCAGTATTTGGTCCTGTTTTAAAAAAATTACCATGAAAGTTATAAATGGTATGCTTATCAGATTTGCTTGTCACAAATATGAGATAGACAGCTAACACATTAGATAGCAGAGTTAGGATCTGCAAAATGGATAGGTTGAATAGAGAATAAGGACTGGATCTGTGATTTTATTAGTATAAGATGTTACTATAAGTTAAGGTAAAGAATCCATACAAATGAAGGTCAGTACTTTCTTTTCAACCTTGAGTTTTAAAGAGTAATATAGATGTAGAAGATACTGGGGTTGTAAGAGGTTAAATTAATTGCCAGGCATCACCTAGATGTGTGTGTGAAATGAAGCCAATTCATTTGGACTTCAAAGCCATCTCTTTATCCAGCCTATCACATTGACTCTGGGGGAATAACAGAATCTTTTCGATAAGACAAAATAGAGTAGAAGTAAATGTAAGGACCTAATGTTGTTTAGACATTATTTAGTTATGTCTGACTCTTTGTGACCCATTTTAGGATTTTTTTGGCAAAGATATTGGAATGGTTCATCATTCATTGCTCAGTGCCACATAGCTAGTAAGTATCTCAGGTCTGATTTGAATTTAAGTCTTCCTGACTCAGGTATTCTATCCATTGTGCCATGTAGCTGCCCAAACATCCTATATTTCATAAAACCATAGCATCTTAGAATTAGAAAAGACAAACCTTTGCTTCAAGACATCAAGTGGGGGAGAACTCACCACCTCTTGGGGCATCACATTCCACTTTTGGACAGTTCCAATTGTAATTAAATTTTATTTTATATTACTTTCCTCATCCCAAGTCTAAATTTAACTCATTTGAACTCCTTTACCCATCATGTTCCTATTTTTGTCATTCAAATTTATCTTTCACAGGAAACCCCTTTTAAAACTTGAAGACAACTCTCATTCTCTACTTCAAAAGTTTTCTTTAATAAGTTTAACAACTCATCCTTATTTAGCAATACCTACAATAACTTCTCTATCTTAGATGCTTTTTTCATGAAGATCTCTATTTTAATATTGTATTTCCTAAAATGTAGTGCCTAGAATTCAATATATTATCCAAGTTACCATGTAACTCTCTTACTGAACATAAATTAGTGGCTTTCTATTATTTCAAATTCTGTTTAACTTTTAAAATCCTTAACAATGAGTCCTAAACTATTTTTCCTGACTTTCATCTCTCCTCTGTATCCTCACTCAGCTTTTCATTCAAGTTGTTCTTCTCTCTGTTCTCCACAGAGCATGCCACAATTTGTGCCTTTGTACTGGTTGTTATCCATGCCTAGAATGCACTCCCTTCTCAAATGAAGTTTATTTTTTGTAAGAATTTTACATTGACCCCTCCCCTTGGAATCTTTACTGTATAGCTGATCTTTGATACTCAACTATAAAACTTTATGTTGACTTCAACGAGTGCCAATAGTCGGGATAAACAAACAGTCACAAATTACAATCCTTTCAGAAAAATTGTGGTTCACTGGACTGCCTATTATCTATTCTGGCATTACTTTAAAAAGTTTATCATTCTTTACCATGTACTCTGCTACTATGACATCTGGATCTTTGGGCATTGCCATTGGATCAGCTATATATTGACCCATTATGATTCCTGGGTCTTGTATTCTAAAGATCATAGTTTTTCTTTTTTTCCTATCTCCCTTGCAACTAATATGAATTGTTTCCTTCTATAGGAGTTATCTCCTCTAATTAGTTGATGAGATTTTTGGTAGTAAGCATAGTATTGCTTTTCCATTGATGTTCCCAGAACTTAGCAGGATAGCTGTCACAAGGAATTAATAAATGCTTTTGTATTTCTATTTTATTTAATCTCATTAGGTAAAACCTAATATTCTAGTCTATTAAAATCTTTCTGAATCTATTCTGTCATAAAATATATGAACTAGATCTATTTACTTCATGCCATATGCAAATTTGATAAGCACTTCACACATTTTTACTTTCTCTTATGTCTTTCTCAGGCTTTTGCAAGCTCAAGAGACCTGTTTGTTTTTTTCTCCTCTCTTTCCAATTGATTATTTAACCCTCTTTTTCCCCCTCCATTAGAGGAGAAACCCAAATACCTTCTTTCTGATTGCGATTAAAGACCTTTTTTTTAATTTTTTAGAAAAATTTTCCATGGTTACATGATTCATGTTCTTACCTTTATTAAGTATGTTGATAGTTGTTGTTTTTTTAAGGTTGATATTTGGAGGCCCCACCAAGATTCAAAGTCTCCTGTCCTGCTTCCCATGTATATACCTTGTATATTTGGCTAGCAGAGAACACATTGTATTCCAGTCCTAGACGCAACTTGGCAGCTCAATCTGCAAGTCTCAAATCTTTAACCTTGTCTCTGACTAGAGTTCTTCTTTGGCTGTTTAATCAGCAGTCTTGGTAAAAGTTCCATGGTCTACTTTCAGGTCTCCTTTCATGGGTTCTCCTTAAAGAAATGACTGTAGATTGTGCTTTTAGGAATGTACCTGTATACTTCCAGATTCCACATTTATTTTTCACAAATCCCTCTGAAAAGATAGCTGTAGACTTTGTGATTTCAAGATATGGACCACGTACTTCAGATTTCTCAATAATTGGCAAAATTTAACTAAACCTGGCCCAAAACACTGCTGGCAACCATGGAGGTCTTTTTTATCATAATAAAATTAAGTTTTTGCCATTTACTCTTGATTCTTCAGGCCCTAAAATTAAGAGCCCTGAGTGGAAAGTCTTTTTTTATGGTTTCTGGAGACAACCAGGTATAAGAGTTTAAATTTATGATTTTATGCCAATATGAAAGTTCTAAACTAATATTGTGCTCACCAATTTAAAAATATTACAGCTTGGGTCAAAATGCCTTTTAGCAGCTTTATTTACAAAGAGGTGGAAAGAATGAAAATGGGAAAATGTAGATAAAGAAACAGAAAGTACTGCCTACCTACAAATACCCTAAATTTAATCCTAATGTCTCCAGACTGCAAATTAAAATCCAAAAGTGAATCTCACCAGAATCCAAAGTCCTAATTAGGAAGCTGAAATCTGAAAAGCCAGGAGATGTTGAAGAATCCACCAAGAATCTTCAGTGCACATGAGGCTAAGACAACCAAGAATCTGACCAGAACTCATGCTGAAGAGATTGTTCTGCCAAAGCACCAATAAGCAGAGAGGGTCTCCTCACCAAAGAACCAAGGAAGGAATCACTCCATTCACCACTGCAAGCCAACACAGGATCCAGGGAAAGATCCTCCTCTAATCCTGCTTACCAACCCAGAGAGTGTGACTAAAATGTGACTTGAGCTGGCCTTTTAAAGCAATTTTCTCCATATCACTTCCTATTGGCTAGCACTCCCCAAGGTAGGGGGTAGGGGGTAATCAGTGACCTTTGGAGCTGTGAGCTTACTCTAGGAAGTAACTTGCTAACTCTCTTACTTAGTGTCAAGTAGGGATACTTAAGTTCTTGATTTGCTTAGCTAAAAATAGACAAGAGAAAAGTTAATCCTATCTTCACACAGGCACCGAATCTAAATTTGAAGTCTACTCAAAAAATATTCAAAAAATTAAATGCAGAATAGAAGGCTGAAAATAAAATACATGTCTTCTGAGAGAAGTCTCTGAATTAAAGGAAGAGAAGAACAAAGAAAGTTACAATATATGTGTGTTCTTTTTTGCAGTAAGTATGTAAGTGTATGTTTGTGTATATATGTGCCCATGGTTAAAGAAATAGGTTTCTCCCCCCCACTTATACTATGAAAAGTGGGGAAAGTTAAATGGTGAGGCATAGAAAAAGTGATCTACAAATAGCAGAGAGAAAGAATCAGTTTGAGTAACTAAAATTTCACTTAGAAATTGACTTTAATGTGAACGAAGATTAATTTGAACTCCAATATTAAACTCTCTAAAATTATGCTTATTAAAGTTTGAGGAAATGTTTTGGGTCAAATCAAAATAAGTAAAGTTCCCATAACATGAAATGGTATAATTTAATACTTCTTGCAAAAATGGTTTGTAAAAGGTTTTTGTTTATCTGAGTTTTGCCCAATATTGTGTCTCTAAGATCTACTTAGATAGAAGTTCCTCTATATCAGCCTTAAAATACGATCAATTTAGAATGTGAACCACCAGTGTTTTAGTTATACTAACTGTACTGAGGTCCAATTTGAACCAACTACTAATAGTAGTAATATTTTAAGAAAGGGTGCAAAAAGAATTGAAAAGTACAACCAACTCTCTTCTTAGCTTTATCCAGACTCTAAAAGGAAAAACAGAATTAAATCCGAGAGGAGGAGGACACAGGGGAGGGAGAAAGCACTCCCATTGGGCTGCTGGGCAAAGGGGTAGGTAATGTGAAAAAATGTCATCAGGCCCAGTGGAGAGGGGAGGGGAGAAATTCTACCTAAATTCTTCTGCCTTTCTAGGAATGAACTAGGGCAGGGGAAAGGTGGGGTACTGAGTGTCCACAGAGAGTGCTCTGCATGCCATCTTTGCCACTCATGCCATAGGATCACCATCACTGAACTAGAGCATATAAATTATCAGTTGTTCCATATGTATACAAGTGGTTATAAATAATTAACATCTTTTCATTTTAAGAATAGAAGATATTGAAACTTATTTGTCCCTCTCTCAAGCCCATAAACTTTCCTCCAATTAGAAATGGCGATATTTAATTTTGTGTCCTGAACTGTATCCTGGTTAATTGCTATTATTACAACTAATTGATCTTTTGGATATATTTGATAAATTTGGGGGTAGGGGGATATAATAATTTGCTTTACCCTATATTGAGAGACTTTAGATTAACTGGGGTGTCCATTGACCAAAATTTTTTAATTGCCAAATCAATAAGTTACTTACAACCAAATTGTTCTTCAGTTGTTACCAAATTCTATGTTATAGAATTGAGGGTTACAAAGAGAAGTTTCCATTATTTCTATACACTGTCCTAGTTGTTTGATGTCCTAACTAGTTAACTTGTTGCATCTGAAGTTAAATGGGCCTCCAATTATTGTGCCCACACTTTTTAGCAACATAAATGTTAGTGTAATCTTAAATGCTCTAATCTGTTTTAGATGTAATCTTTAGCTTTTCCTCAATAATCCTATTAACTGTGTTTTATGGGAATCTTTAAGCATTCTTCTCTGAAAAACAAACAAACAAACAAACAAACAAAAAAATGGTCTCACCTTTAGGCCTAATCCTTTGGAGTCCTTATGTAAAATCTAAGCCCCATTAACCTTCCACTCAGTCATATTTTTGGAGGGGGATTGGTCACTCACTCTTCTTCAGGCTTTTTTATATAAAAGAGTTTAAATTCCCTTTCCCTACAATTTTCAAAAATTCACATAAGTAAAGAAGTAAAGTCCTTCCTAGAAAACCTGGCATATTAGACTTCAGAATGTTTTTCTCAATGCATAAAATCTCTTTGTAGAGGAAATAATTACATTGTGCATCAGTCTTCCTATCAATAAATATTGATTATTATGGTAAAAAAATTTCCAGAAGGGATTATATGTTGATATAGATAGATAGATAGATAGATAGATAGATAGATAGATGGATGAATGGATGGATTATTAAACTCTAATGACTGCCTTTTTGTGTTGGTTTGGATTTTAAAGTGTATTTGAGAAAAAGAAATTTCTAGCAAAGTCTTAATGTGGCAAAATAGATGTGTCTAGGTAATGGGACTTAATGAACTGCTTAGACTTGGCCCATAAATATTGCAGAGGCTTTAGAAAAGTGTTAACATAATGTTATGTGAAATCTGCCCCCAAACATAATGTTGGCTTTTCCTTTATCTCTTTTCCTTTAAGTCTGGGAGATTGATTTTATTCAGCTCTCACCTTCAACTGAGTGTATTTTCCTGATAAATGGAGGCTTTTCCTGGCTGTTAAGCCACTGCAAGGGCTTTTGCTAGAAAGCATTTTCCAACCTGGGAATTCCACAGTGACAGAACTCTTACAGCTCCTACCCCAGTTCTCAAGTTTGGAGGAATGTCTTAATCAAATAATTAAGGTTAAGCTTGCTAAATTTATGAATGATTTTCCTTTTATCCTACTGTAGAGGACTCATTGAAAAACCTCTGGAGCCCTAACCATCTTATTTCCCAGTCATTTCCCAGAGATCTAGGACAGTTCACCTTACAAATGGAACCTGGAAATTGGTCTCCTGGAAAAGACAACTTTGCAAGAATATCTTGCAACCCACGTAGAGAGGATCTCCTGTCCAATCCCTCTACCACAAAGCTAAAATAAGTTTACAGCTGACTACAATGAACACCAATCCTGGTGATTCAAAGTTCTATCTGCCCCAGAAAAAGAAGCAGATGACAGCAGTACTAGACTCCCAAATCCTGGTCATTAGCTGAGTAACCTGTGATCCTTACTTCCATTGCTATTCTTTGTGTATGGTCTCCTTCCTTGAGAATTCTCTTAGTATGCTATCTTTTTTTTTTTTTAACCCTTACCTTCTGTCTTGGAGTCAATTGGCTCCAAGGCAGAAGCATGGTAAGGGTAGGAAATGGGGGTCAAGTGACTTGCCCAGGGTCACACAGCTGGGAAGTATCTGAGGTCAGATTCGAACCTAGGACCTCCTAGTCTCTATGCCTGGCTCTCAATCCACTGAGCTACCCAGTTGCCCCCTTAGTATGCTTTCTTCAGCAAGGACTTCTTTAAGGTTGAAAAAAAAAAATGCTTCAGCTTGATAGCTATGTGACTTAGAAAACAGATTGCCTTACATCTAGAGTGAGATCTTTTCAGATCAGCTTGTTTTATTTTATTATAAAGACCAATATTATTTAATCTATTTATTTGGAGATTTATAGCAATTGTCCAGAGTGCTTTTCTAAGTCTGTGGATAATTTATGTATTCACTATATCTGTAGGATTCCACAATGTCCTTATTTTCTTGCTTATTTACTAACTCCAGGATGAGTTCAAATTTTAGAATAAGAATATTGGAGATTGGTAATTTCTTAAATTGATAATAATAAATTTAAAATAATAAATAATAAAATAAATTGTAATAACATGAGAAAAGTTATATTTAACCCTAAATATGATTTGAGAGATCTTCCATATAGGATTAAATTTTATGAAACTCTAATAGCTAGAAATGTTATGGAACCAAATGATCTATGATGCCAGTAACCCTACTGGATGACATCTGTGAACTGCAGATAGAATTCTGGCTCCAGGAGAAAAGCTGGAAGAGTTAATCTTTGCATATACAAAGATAAGCTTACCTAGACTAGATTTCCCCAACTATGACATTTTCTCTGAATGCAAAGTTTCCCATGTGGTGTTTTTGTTTGTTTTAAATAAGGTTGTGCAATATTGCCAACCCCTGCCTAAAACTGATACCTGAAGCGAGGACATCATTTCTCCCTTACTTTAGCCATGTCCCTTTTTCTCATTTCATTGGCAATTCTCTATAATCATGATGGGTAATTGCATCTTTTAAATAGGCAGTTGCTAAAAAAAAACCCAAACTAAAGATGCAGGTATATAGGTCTAAAGCTATTCAATCAAGTAGATGAGCATTGAGCTTGTCATCTACCTGTTACTAATTATGAGGTCCTTGAAAATAATGAGTGTTATGGGAGTAATTGGACAATGTTGCAAGTAGCCTGTGAAACCAAAGTATAAATCTATTTAGTGAGATTACTGAGATTAAATCGGTTATCATTAGGGAAGAATGACTTATGACCTATCTCATTACCTCAAAGAGACATCCAATTACTTGGATTTGTTGTTTAATATGGGACTAACTCTTGCACAAGAGATCAGAAGGTATCTGAAATAAGTTTCAAAAATAGTGGTCTATGTGGTTAAAATATCTAATCCATTTGAACATGGTTACAGGCAACAAAACTTTATTCTCTTACTTTATTCAGATGCCCTGTGTTTAAATAGATGTCTTTTGAGAAAATCCAATTGTGTGACTTGTTATTAGATCTTTAACATTTCATTCTCCTTAAGGAGAAATAGGAATTTTAAATTTCTTTTTTAAATTTCTTCTGAATTGGAATTTCTTTTCATATGAGTGCTCAGCATTAAATACTGTGATGGTCCTGCAACACTTATTTGATATGTACTTGAGCGTTTTAAAATTGTTTTGTTTTATGAAAAGATATTCAGTTATAATTTTATTTATTATTTCTAGCATTTTTTTGTTTGTTTCTTTCCATTCTCATTGTCAAATCTATAAACTCTGGTAACGTGTGTTTTTTTTTTTATAGTTTAGCATTTATTTACTTTTTAAATATTATCATACTATGCCACTATCATGGAAGTTTTAGTCAAAACTGTGTCTTCAGAGCAAGTGTGGTTTATGTCCAGAATGCTACATATCTGTTGTGGCTAAGAGTGTGAACCATTTTTATGTATACATGAGCAAAAACCCAAGGAATATTCTGTTCCTTTTGGGCATTCTGATTACAGGATGTTCATAGATTCTTTTCAGCAAAAAAGCTATTCTGAGATTCCATCTATTGCCAAGAAGATTGCTGGAAGGCTCTGATCATTACAGGCTACCTCCCACCCTTAAAAATACAAAGGACTAATTGGACCGAGTGTGATAAATGATTGCCCCCCCCCTTTTTTAAATCTTTTGCCTCCCTGTGCTATGGTCCTGTGTGTTCTCTGGCCATTTGGTCAATGTACCAATTCCCCCATACTAGGTGGACAGCTTCTCCCAGGCCCTACTGGTTACACTCCACTTTGTTCCTTACTTGCTCTGCAAAACTGGAACCAACACAGCATATTTGACTATTGTACTTCCTTTTGATCAATGGCAAAATCACCTTGACCAACAAGAGGAAATGATGACATCATTTCCAGATAATCAGATAATCCCCTTACTGACTTTCCCAGAAAGAAACTTAAAGAAACCAACAAAGAATTAAGATTAAGTCTGAATTTCATATAGGCCCTTTCTAGCCACCCTAGACTCTGCCTATTGTGTCTTTCACAGGCCTTTGTGAATTCAAGAAACTAGCTGTTGTCTGTTGCCTTTTCCAAAAAATTATTTAACCCTTTAATTTTTTCTATCTGAGAGGGGGAACTTGCATGAGGGAAATCATTGAGGGTGCCACCTGTAGTCAGTCCAAAAAAAGATAGCAATAGAAAAAGGAGATAAGAGATCACAAGACAGGGGTCAGACCAGATGTTCCCAGGAGTGCCTCCCTATTTGGCCCAGGCAAAATAGAATGTGAAAAAGTGTCTCCTATGTTATATTTTTCATATAAGACAGATAAAATAGATGGGAGATGATTTATTCCTATCTATTTTTGATGAAGCTAGGAAAACTCTTTATAATCACTGCTTCCTTTTCTAAATGCTCATTAATTTTACAATGCATTATAAACTAGAATAATGTATTCTAGATTTTTGCCTGGAATCAGAATCATCTACTAGTGTCTATAATTTTCAGATTCTATCCTCTTTGCTTTTTTTTATTTTTTTAAAAAAGGATATTTTTCCCCCTTTCTAATCCTGTAATACCTCTCCTCTTCTCTGTGATTTTTAAACATAGTTCATCTTAACCCTGATTAGGATTTATCAATGGCAACTAGGTACCCTGTTGATCTCTCCCTAGTTATCTTTAATATGGTTTTCCTCTTGGAATTTTTGTTTTGTCCTTTCTAATACAAAGATTGTTCTTTAGAGAGAAAGCAGAAGCAAAATTAACTGAGCAGCACTTCATTTTCTCCATTGTCAGTTATCATTATCTCAGCCAACATGATTAGAATCTTATCCCTTGTTTAATCCTCTTCTTCTTCTCTGCAATATAACTAAACAACAGTAATAAAAACCTACCCTTTTTGTTGTTCTTAACTTTCCTTGACAGCCTCAGGCCACTGTAATCTTTGCTATTTCTAATATTATTCAAAGAGTTCCCTATCAGAGTTTTGTAATTATCCTTTGATACCTTGCTTTCATCATCTGCATTTTATCTCATTTTAAAATGAGTATTTAAAGAGTTCTTTATATATACAAATTAGTTATTCTTAAAAACAATTCTAGTGGCAGCTAGATGGCTCAGTGATAGAGAGCCAGGTTCTGACATGGGAAGTCCTAGGTTCCAATATGATCTCAGATACTTCTTAGTTGTGTAAGTCATGGACAAGTCGTTTAACCCTAGTTGCCTAGCCATTACTGCTCAGATATACTCAGTATTGATTGTAAGACAGAAGGTAAGGGTTTTTTTTAAAAAGACATTCCATCATTTATTCTCCATTGGAATAATTTTCTCTTTGTCTTCAAAAATCCATTCTGAGAGCTTCTCATGCCTCTTCAGAATTTTCTTTTTCTTAGGGCAATCTGAACTTTTAAAAATGTGACTTCCCCAAATACACATTTCAAATGTGACTCTATCTGGCTATCCTTTCCATCTCTATCATAAATGTATAATGGAACAGCCACATATCCATGCCCCTTCTTAGTCCAGAATTGAATATTCCCATCTTCAATAAGGCCAGAAAAGTTCTTTCCTTTTCATGTGTATCAGATCCTAATAAAAATTTCAATTTGTCATCCATGTCCATTCTATCATATCTCCATGTCAGGGTTATGATTTTTCTCCCTAAAAAATAAAAAAATATATATTTCTGTCCAGGTATTCTATATTGCACAACAATATTGCAATTTTTTTAACCCTCTCAATCTCTAGTCTCACATCTCCAAGTATCTATTGCAAATTGCAAAATAAATGTCCTGAAGACATTAAACTCATGTACAAAACTGAACTCTTTATCTTTCCTTCAAACTATTATTGCCTAAGATAATGACTATCTTCCCAGGTATCCAGGCTTATCACCTACTTTTTTTACTATTGTTAAATATTAAAATTCTCAGGAAACTGTATCTTAATTTAGAAAATAATTTTTAAAAGTGATTCAGAGAAAGAAAAAGTATCAGCCATAGGTGGCTGGCTAGGCCCTTCATAAATCTCTTCCCCTAGCCAGCACTTGCCCACACTGGCATTCTCCAAGCCACCAGAGCAGCAACTCATTCTGGGTGTGCCAGTGCTTAAATAGTGTTCTTCTCACCATGATTCTGAGGCAAAAGCACCCTACTTCCTTTTCTTAGTCCCATTTACGTTATTTGTATCACTTGGTATCACTTTTCTGAGTCCCTCTGATTTGACAGACTCTGACCTCAGTCTGGATCAGAGGAGGGTCTTCAAAATGCCAGGAGTCATGTGGAATAATAGACCACTGTCTTCTAGGACAGTGATGGTGAACCTATGGCATGGGTGCCAAAGATGGCACACAAAGTGCTCTCTATGGGCATGTGCACCACTCTCCCCTGCCCCCTAGAGTTCATTACTAAAAAGACAGAGGGACTCTGCAGAGTTGTTCCCTTCCCCTTTTCGACCATGCCCGAGGACATTCTTCACTTCACCCATCCCTCTGCCTACCAGCACAATGGGAGTGCATGGGGGTAAGGTGGGTTGACTCACAGGCAGTAGAAGTAGAGGGGAGGAAAGCACTTGGGCCACTCCCCTCCCTCTCTACTCTTGCTAAGGACATTCCTCACTTTACTTGCCCCTTGTAATACTAATGAGAACCAGCCACCAATGTTATGATAGAGGGGAGATAGAGAGAGTCTATGAGGTGAGACTCTCTTCCAACTCTCCCCTCCTGGTGATTATGCACTCTGGGAGACTTTGAGTGGGTGTCACTCCTAAACTTGGTGACCTGGATGGTCGTGCCACCCCACAGGAATTGGGGGTGAAGTTTCCCTATAAAATGAGGTATAGGAGACCCCAATCTGATTCTGAAAGAGGGCAGGGTTCACACAAGCCTCCCCCGAAGTCAGTCAGCTTCACAGCAGGTGGTCTGGCTTCAAGATGGAGGCAGTCAGACCAAGCTGTGATTCCCCTTCCCCTCGTCTCTCAGGCACTCTGGAACACTATCTGACTAATGAATGGCTTTTATTCTTCACAATTCAGGGGTTGGGAAAAGGGGTGAAGGGCAGAGGGATTTTGGGGTGCCCTCTTCTCTATTTCTATGGGGTCTGTCACTCGGGTGGGTACCTTTGGGGTTCCCACTCCTAAGTGTCTCCCCCCCTTGTCCCTTCTCCTTCTGTTTCCTATTTCTATCCTTTTCTATAATTGTAAGTTAGACCAGAAAGGGTCTTTCAGCAAGGTTGGGTAATGGGGGAAGGAGCCTAAGAGATCGCTCCCAAAATGGAGTCCAAACACTTAGCTGACTCGATGACTGAAGTCTTGTTGGGTGAGAAGGGATGGAATCTTTTACTAGGGAATCAGGGTTTCAATGTCCAAAGAAAGATCCTCAGGAAGCTCTCAGGACTGGATCCGAGCTGGTATATCATCCTCAGAAACCTCTCCTCCTTCCTCTGAGAACTTCCACTGGAAGATCTCCTCCTCCCTCCTCCAGAGAATTTCCCAGAATCTCCTCTGGTCTCAACCTTCACCAACTGTCACCAACTGTCAGCCACACCTTCTTTGGCTCCTCCTGTCCCATCCACCTTGCACAAATTCCATCCTTTCACCCTCCACATGACAGCCTAATGAGAACACTTTCTCCCCTTTGTGGATTAAGGGGAGGGTGCAGGGTGCACCTGGCACTTGGTTGGGGTGGGGTAAGGAGGGCAGGGCATGGCACTCAATCTCTAAAAGGTTTACCATCACCATTCTAGGGGCACCAGGGAGTCAGGCAGCCTCTGCTGTACCACCACCACCCCCTCCCCAGTGTTCCCTTTCTATCTTAGCTTGTTGACAGATAAACAACAAACTTTGTTCTTAATTCAATCAAAGGTTGGAGTTGGATTGCAACCTAATTCAATCAGAGAATGGACTATTTTCAAACTCAATATGAAACTTTCTCCTTTTAAACTTTAAAGTCAACCTTAGGCTATCAAGTAAAGGAAAAGGGTATAGGCTAGTGTTAAATTCTCACACCATGGATTCTTCACTGTATCTCACCATCTGTATTTGATCTCTTATATCCCACCAATTTTACAATCATAACATCTTTCACATACAGCCCTTACTTTCCTCTGACACTGTCATCATTCTCCAGCAGGTCTTCAACACTTTACGTCTGAACTATTTCAATAACCTACTGGTCGGTCTTTCTGGCTCAAGTCTTTGTCCACTACAGTCTATTCTACACTCAGCTGCCAAACTGATCTTTCTAAATTAGGAACCTTATTATTTTTTATTCTCCTGCCCATTTGCTCAACTCTAATGGCTGTTTATAGCTTCTGAAATCAAATATTAAATCCTCCATTTGGCTTTTAAAGTCCTCAAAAGCCCCTGGACCCTTCCTGCCTTTCCAGTCTTATAAGTTATACACCCTTCTACCACTATATGATTCAGTGAAAGTGGCTTTCTTTCTGTTGCTCATATAAGAAATTCCATTTCTTAATTCAGAGCATTTTCACAGGCTATTCTTATACCTAGAATATTCTTTCCATTCATCTCCACCCACTATCTTCCCTGACTTCCTTCAAGACTCAACAAAGCTCTAAACATTCTAGAAAAAGCCTTCCTTAGGAGGTTTAGCAGTACCAGATTTAAAAATGTACTTTAGAATAATTGATTATCAAAACTATCTGACACTAACTAAGAAATTAAAAAAACAGGTCAGTGGAACAGAACAGACATAAAACAAACAACAGTAAAAGGTTATAATAACCTTGAAATTGACAAAAGCATAAATCCTAGTTTGGGGGATAATAAATCACTATGTGTTAAAAATTACTTAGACAAATTAAAACTAGTTTCACAGAAACTAGGTGTAGACCAGTATCTTACACCATTCACTAAGATAAAATCACAATGGACACAAGCTTCAGAAATAAAAGGAATATATAAGTAAATTAGAACAGGGAACCTACTACCTATCAGATTTATGAATAGGAGAGGAATTTATGAGTCAACAAGAGATTATTGTGAAATGTCAAGTGGATCATTGTAAGTACAATAAATTGAAAGTTGTTTTTTTTTTTGTAAAAATAAAACAAATGCTATCTAGATTATAAGGAAAGCAAAAAACTTGGGAAATTTTTTATAGACAGCCTCTTAAAGGCTGTCTATAAAATATATAGGGAGCTTTGTCAAATTTATAAGAATAAGAGCCATTCCCCAAATGACAAATGGGCAAAAGAAATGAACAATTTTCAGATGAAGAAATTAAAACTATATATAGGTATATGAAAAAAAATCTCTAAATCACTACTGATTAGAGAAATTTAATTCACTCACAGCCATCAGATTGGAAAAAAATGACAAAAGGTAAAATGACAAATGTTGGAGAGGATATAGAATAAAAAGAAAACACTAATGCACTGTTGGTGGAACTGTGAAATGATTTAGCCATTTTGGAGAGTGTTTTGGAATTAGATCCAGAGTTATAAAAGTGTGTATACCCACAGACCCAACAATATTATTTATGAGTCCGTTTCCCAAAGTGATGTGGGAAAGGGCAAAAGAATCCATATATTCCAAAATATGCATAGCAGCTGTCTTTGTGGTGGCAAAGAATTGTAAATTGAAGGGATGTCTATCAATTGGGGAATGGGTAAAAAAAAATTGTGTTATATTATGGTGATGGAATTGCTATTGTTCCATTAGAAACAAAGAGCAGACTGATTAAAAAACAACAACTTGGAAATAAGATAATGAACAGTGAAATGAATAGAACCAGGTGAATATTATACATAGCCATAGAATCAATACTGGAAGAATCAACTGTGAATGTTACCTCCAGAAACTGAATATAAAGGTGAAAAATAAGACTTCACTTATATATATTGGTCTCCCAAAGGATGTCTGGTGTGATTTGGGGAAGATGGGGAGTGGCTGGGACACTTATAGACAGGATTTATTACATAGATAAGAAGAAAAGTTAGCTAAACATGTAAGAGATTTGTTATTTTTTATGTGAATAACCTTTTTTTCTATATGGGAAGGCTTGTTTTGTTTGAAATTTAAAAAAAAAGAAAAAGATTTACTTAGTCCCTTTTAATTCCTATATTAATTATTCTTATTTTATTATCCTGTACATAAATCTCAATTTTATATAATCATTTGTCTGTTGTAGCCCCATTGAATCCTAAACTTCTTGATAGCAGGGAATGTCTTGTGACTTTCTATCTTAAATGCTTAGGACAATACATGGCACATTTTAGACTCTTAATAAATGCTTGTTGATTTAACTCAACTTAACTCTCTTGAAATTCAAAGAATTAGTCTTCATGATGCTTCTTCTCTTTGGTCCCTAGAATTTTACAGATAAATATATCCTCTTGATATATATTCCCTAAATATACAAATGTATATACATAGACATATATAATACCCCTGCATGTCTGGTGTGATTTATAATATACATATATATATGTATGCATACATATATATATAAAATATTTAAAATATATAATATTTTGAATAAGTATTTATTTTCAGAGTTTTGGTCTCTTTATGGAACTCATCCTGACCACTGAATTTTGCATTTAGTTTTACAAACATGATGATGGGAAGCTATAGCTAGACATAGTGAAATAAATATGGAGATTTTAGTGGATTGTAATATCCATTGCAGCCAATGGTGTAATATGGCAGCTTTAAAAAAGCTAATGTGATCCTAGAATTTGTGTAGATAGAATTCACTCCCCAAGTCTTGTCTGACCCAGCTTGTCTTACCCAGCATCCCATTTGTGTGATTATGCTGAGTGAATGGACTCAACACACATGCATGGGGGGATGGAAGATAAAAGTTTTGGTATGGCACAGCTCCCTCTCTCTACTTCCTGGAATGGGGCTGGAGAGACCACACACATGGTCAGTTAGGTTAGATTAGGCTTTAATCTGCTTTCTCTATCTTTAGTGATTATTAATAACACTATGGAAAAATAAGAGGCTGGTGTTATTGATTTAAATTTAAATTTTACAAATTCACTGAGGTGCCTGGCACCTGGAATAAGGGTTTTACCTCTTCATGTTCAGTATTCTAGTCTTCCAGTATTTTGAAGAACTTTCATGTTTTTTGTGATTTTTGCTAGTTATGGCCCAGAACATAATGAAACTAAATCACTTTATGATATAAGAATCTGATAAAGCTTTATTCACCACTTAGCTCATCAATGGAGTGAGTCAGTGCATACTCCAAGTTCAAGTTAATAGTTTATGCTCATGTACCATCAGCTTTGCCAGGCTTTTCTTTGTCTTCTGCCATTGATTAACAATTCCTGGAGCCTACAAGCTCTGCTTCCAACAATCCAGATTCACCCACAATTTTCCTTTCCCCTTAAACCCTCTCCCCACTTTTGTTACTGTTTGTCTCCCCTGATTAGAATGTAATCTCCTTAAGGGCATAAACTATCTTACTTTTTGTTTATATTTGTATTAGTACAGTGACCAACATATAGGAAATACTTTAATAAATGCTCGTAGCATGATCTGCTTGTATTCCCTATATAGCCCTCTGGGTAACTATTGTGGAATATCTCTTAAATTCTACTTTAAAACAAAGCTCTTTGTGACTAGTCACACTCATACTTTATCCCACTTTCAGCTTTTAGGGACCTATTGTAAGGAACTATTTAGCAAGAACTTTCTCCCAGGCCTAGTCCCTTAGTCAGCATAGGTTCTTGTTTTTCCCTTCGAAGCCAGTGATGGTGAACCTTTGTGAAGAGAGAATTAACTCTCCCTTGGTCTGTTTTGAGTCAATCAATCAAGAACTTAAAGTACCCCTACTGAACACCAAGTAAGAGAGTTCACAAGTCACTTGCTAGAAAAAGTTCACACCTCTAAAGGCCACAAGCACTGCCCACCCTGGGCAATGCTAGGAAAATTGGAAAACTGTGATTGGTTCCTGTGAAGTAGTGGAGTGACGTGGGAAAAAGGTTATAAATGGCGAGACCAAAAAGAAGACTAATTTATTTCCTTGGATCTTCAGTGAGGAGACTCTCTTGGAGGAGGATTCTGAAGGATTCTGCAGGCTTTCTGGGTGAGTGACTAGAGCCTAAGGAAGAGGCTGGCTTTGATGGAACCCTTGCTGAAGACACCATGGGGACTCCTGGCTTAAGAGACTACCACAACTCCATGTGGAGATCAGAACTTGAGGGAGCTCTTGCTAGGTGGTGAGCTGGACTTCTTTGTATAGAAATTATAGGGTATCTAGCTAGGCAATACTTTCTACTTCCTTCCTACATTTCTCTCTTTTAGTATATCTCTATTAAACTAAATTGTTAAGAGCAGCTAACAGACTTGTGACTTAAGAGTTAATTTTATAAAAATCGCCCATAATCTTATTTTTTTTACTCATACATAGTCAAACAATTTTAATTTTTATACCTTTTAGAGACTGTGTCCAAATTGTCAAAATAACAATAACTGACATTTATGTAGTATGTACTGAGTGTAAGAACTATGCTAAATTCTTTATAAATATTATTTCATTTGATCCTCACTAGAATTCTGGGAGATAGATGCTTCTTATCTCAATTTTTCAGACAGAAGGAGTTTTAAGACTCTTACCCAGGGTCACACAAAATGTATTCCTGACTTCTGGTCCAGTGCTTTAATTCTTTTCACTGAACCACAAACCTGCCTCTATTGAATTGTTTAATATTACTTACTTAAACACTTACCTTCATCTTAGAATCAATACTTAGTGTTGCTTCCAAGGCAGAAGAATGTTAAAGGTTAGACAATTGAAATTAAGAGTTTTGCCCAGGGTTACACAGCTAGGTAATGTCTGTGATCAAATCTGAATCCAGAACCTCCCATGTCCAGGCCTGGTTTTCTATTCACTGAGCCACCTAGCTGCCCTTCTGGATCTTTTATATGAAGGTTTTGTAAAGATGCCAATCTCAGGCAACCATGTACACTTTCTACTTATTTCTTGCTTTTGTTCAAGGTCCTTCATGAGGCAGAGCTATTTCTTTTAATTTTCTAAGCTTAAGTTGTTGGCTTTCAATAATACAAGGATAAAACTAAGACATCATAGTCCTACTTTTTTTTAAATCCTTACCTACAGTCTTAGAATCAATACTGTGTATTGGTTCCAAGAAGAGTGGTAAGGCCTAGGCCAGTGATGGGCAAACTATTCCCCAAGGGCCAGATCCAGGGCTTAGTTTGCCCATCACTGCCTTAAGCAATCCCTAATCACTACATCTGGATGTGGGGGCTTAGTGATTAGGGAATTGCTTAAGGCATTGATGGACAAACTAAGGTCTGGATCTGGCCCTCTGGGAATAGTTTGCCCATCACTGGCCTAGACAATGGGGGTTAAGTGACTTGCCCATGGTCACACAAGTAGTAAATGTCTGAGGCCAGATTTGAACCTGGGACCTCCTGTTTCCAGGCCTAGCTCTCAATCCAATGAGCCACCCAGCCATGCCCATAATCCTATTTTTAACAGAGAAGATCATATCTATTCAGTTTTGGGGGGAAATTTTTAGGAAGACCATGATAAGACTAGCAAGCATCCAGAGGAGACAAGTAGGATAGTTAATATTATGCCTGTTTTATAATTTTGCCCATGACACAGGTATCTTTTTTCTCTCCTTATGTTATTTTTATCATCTTAATTTTTACCATCTCCCCCCTTTTCCTCTCTCTTAGTTTTCCTCATTTTTCATCACACAAGACATATTCCTCTTGTGCTTCATCCTTATTTTCTCCTCTTTTGCCTTCTATCCTTTGCCAGACTTCCTTACTAGAGTTCTTATATCTGATCATCCTAAATTAAATTCTGTGAGCTAAATTATATCCATTCATTGTGATATCCCCCCCCCCCTGTTTTTATATTTGTGCTGATTGCAAAAACATTTTCATTGGAATCATAGACAATTAGTTAGAGGAGACCTTAGGGGTCATCTGATCTAACCTCCCAACAATCTCACTTGTTATTCATGTAGTTGCTGACATTACCCAGGCTCCTTTGACATTAGGTAGACATTTGATTTTTTACTATGACATGTTTACACACAGAGACCTAGATAGGAACCCATTTATATGGGAGATGATAATTCACAAAGATGTGTAATGGGATCAAGCCAGGAAGAATTGTTTTTCCCCTATGATTCAGACTCTGTCACTTTAATGGGACAATCATGGTTGCATAAGCCTTTTACTTGGGACACTTTCTTGTCTAATTATTCTGTCAGTTGCAATTAGAAATATTAAAGCAGGGGTTAAAGTTTGCAAATTGTTCACAGCTTTTGCGCCCTGCTTGTCTCATATGACCAACAAATAATGTCTAGAAATACATGGATACACTGCTACTATAAACTTGAATTCAAGTGAGAAATAATCAATTTTATGTAGTGGCAAGAGAGCCAGAGTCACATTTTCATTATAGACATCATATAGGGCATGGAGTTAAAAGATAATGAATTCCTGATAAAATGTTTCAAGTAAAGTGGACATAATCTAGAAGAACTGGATTCTTGGTTTAATTGTTTATCTTCTAATATGATTACATTGTTACCTAGTACAAAAGATTAATGTAGTCATCCCTGAATGTTCTGGATACCGGCAAGGAATATAACACTTTAGATATTTGGGGAGTTATTATTTTATGAGTTAGGTATACAAACAAAAAAATCAACTAGATCATTCTTGCCATCTCTAAATTTACTTCCTATAGCTGCATAATCATATCAGATATCTTAGCTTAAAAGAAGATATTTTGTTCAGCCTCTATCTAAATTCCTGGAATGCCCTCCACCTTATATCATCTAGCCTTCACTAGGGAACCTTCATGCATAAAATAACTCTCTCCCTTCAGAGGTAGGTCCTGTCATTTTGCAATTGTTCAAATTGTTTCCCCTCATATTGAGTCTACCTCTGCCTTCTCAAATAAAGGAAAAACTAAATCCCTCTTTCATATGATAGTGTTTCTAATACACAAAAATGGAAATAAAGTTCTCTGTAAGTACTTGATCCAGAAACATAGGATCACAGATCAAGAGTTGGAAGGGATCTTAGAGGTGTGAGAATTGAACACCAGTTTGCTCCCCTTTTCTTGGTACCCTAAGATCTGTCTTTGGGGTTTTCTCACCCTTTGATTGGATTAAGGACAAAGCCTGAGGCTTGTCTGTATAAGGAGGATGCCAGCCAGAAGCCTCCTGGCTCCCTGGCATCTCAGAAGATGATTGCCTCCAGGCATCAGCCAGATCAGCCTCTGACCCAGTGTGAGGCTGTCCAACCAGGGATACCCAGAAAAAAGTGATGTTATGGGTAGGGGAGTATAAGTTATGGATCAAAGAAGTTTGAGCCTCTTTCCGAGGAAGCAGCTGGGTCTCTTCTAGTGAAGCAGTGGGACTGAATTGGGACATGCAGCAGCAACTTCAAGTTAGCTAGGCAACCAAGTGTGTGATGATGTGCCTCTTCTCTCTCCAACCCACTTTCACTATTTAATAATTATAAATTAACATGAAGTCTCCAGAGAATTTTAACCATAACAAAAGCCATCAAGTTCAATCCATTCATTTTACAGAAGAAATTGAGGCAAAAAGAGGGTATATGATTTACCCCGGGTCATTTAGCTCCTAAGTGTCTTTGAACAAGTTCCAAGTCCAGGTTTTTCTGATCCCAAATCTTATGTCATATTTACTATGCCATATTGTCTATTATCTTTGATTTCCTCAATATATGATTTCAAGTTCCCTCAACATCACTGATGTAGTCTAGTTCACAAATACCCTCTCTAAAAAGAAGTGATCCAGACATGATTTGACTGGCATGAAATTATGGTAAAATGGTTATTTCCATTAAGGTGAAGAGGAGTCCTCATGATATGGCCAACAGGCCCAAACTGACCTATCTACTTTTTTTATTTACTCTGGGCTAAGGCAAAAAAATAAAAATAATATATATATATATATACATACATATAACTATATATGTACATATATTTACATTTTAAAAGTTTGTTGTATTTTATGACATAAAACATCATTTATCACATAAAATATAACATAAGATAACAAAAAAATCATTCTTAATTTATGGGTCAAACAAGCAGGAATAGTAGGTTCATGGGCCATAACTTGCCATGTTTTGTAGTTATTTACTGTGCTCCTTTAAATGAAGGCTAAGATTACATTTGTGGTTTTTGCTACCATGTCACATCCTTGACTCATATTGTGTTTTCACACATTTAAAATCTATAGGTTTATTATTTTCCCCAACAAACTACATTACCTGCTCAAATTTATCATGTATTATACTTGTGTAATAGAATTCCTCAAATCCAATTGTAGGACCTTGCATTTATCCTAAATTTTATCTTATGTGATTTGATTTATTATTTTAGATTGTTGAATAAAGAACTAGAAAAACAGTGCCCTGTATCAAAGTCAAGGTTTGACTTATAAAAAAAATCAAAGTCAAGTCACTGGCTTATAGTCTGAAAAATCTTTTTTTTTAACTTTCTTTTTTTAAACTGGGCTACTATTTAGCCATATCAAGTCCCCTGCAACATTTTCCTATTGGTTTAGGCAGGCAAATATTCTTTTATCAGTTCCCTACTTATTTTAGAGTTCTACTAATTCCTCTTTTAACATTTTTGTTTAACACAAGTCTTGAAGATCATTCTGTTTATGGGTTGTTTTGTTTTGTTATTTCCCCCAGTCTGAATATTATATCATCTTGGTAGGAGAAAGAAAAAGAATACAGGTTTTAAGTAATTAGTATTTAGGTGGTACATTGGATAGAGCACTGAGCCTGGGGTTAGGAAGACCCAGGTTCAAATCTGACTTGAGATATGTGTGACCCTAGGGAAGCCACTTAACTTCTATTTGCCTCAGTTTCCTCATCTGAAAATGAGAATAATAATAGATAAAGTACCAGGGCTGTTATGAGGGGGCAGCTGGATGGCTCAGTGGATTGGGAGCCCGGCCTAGATACGGGAGGTCCTATATTGAGATCTGGCCTCAGACACTTCCTAGGTGTGTGACCCTGGGCAAGTCACTTAACCCCCATTGCCTAGCCCTGTAACAAATAAAATTAATATAAAAGGATATATATAAAAGATATTAGGGTTTAAAAAAATTTTTAAAAAACATCATTGTTAAAGGAAATGAGATTGATTATAAAGCACCTTGGCATATAAACTATAACTAATCCTACCTTCTTAGTGTCATGTTATCATCATTTCATCTACTCAAAGCTGTGGATCTATCTCTTCCTTGATGTTTTCTTTTTCTTGATCCCAGAATATCTTTAAAAGCTACTTTGTAGCAAACCTCAGATCATTTGAGGGGTTAGTTTTCCTAGTATTTTGATTAGAATGTAAATTCCTTGAGGACAGGACTCATTTTTTTTTAATATTCTTTGTATCCCCAACAATTTCTGTAGTGTCTGATTCTTAATAAAAGCTCAATGACTGTCTCCTCTTTTGGCAACTCAATTAAAGGCCTTTGTATTTGTTTAGCACCTCAGTATGAGGGTTAAGAAGAAAAGTGTAGATAGAAACTTGCTTTTATTCTTTTACTTTCATCATCAGTAGCTTATCCCTCTTTCTCTCTTTCTTTGGCAAGTCTCAACCCATTTTGTTACTCTGCTATTCCTTTCTCTTTTGTTAATGCAAAAGATTTCTTTCTACTCCTTGCATGCCTGTGGTTATGGGGATGGTGGGGTCACTGATCAGAAGTCAAGATGGGTCAAGTGAGCTGAGCATAGGAAACCAAGAAGAACAAATGGATTGAACTAGTGAGTGATATAAAAGTAAATGGATGGAGATTTAATCCCCTTGCAGGGCAAGAGGCCAGTGAGGTGGTCAGATAGTGGAACATAGGCCAAGGATTTGTGCCAAATCCACAATATGTTGGAAAGCAGACCAGTGACCTTCTGTTCATGCTATTTAACGGATTCCCCTTAAAATTCTCAAACCCCTTCTCCCCTCCCCCCCCCAACCCAGGCTCTTCCTGGAGATAGGCCCTGGCTACTGGCAGACAGGAAATCAAAGAGAAGTCAATAGTGCTAGAGATATAGTGTATAAAAGACATGAAGCCAGGATTGCTTTAAAGTGGGTTCAGTAGAATGACTCTGCAGATAGAGTAGTATATTTTTATAAGTAGTGAAGTTATGAAAATTTTGTGAAAGTCTACCATCGAATAACAATAATAATGTATTGTAATATATAATAATAATAATGATGATGATGATGATGATGAATACTTATTATTAATAGCATTTATATATGTGTGTGTGGGGGGAATAAAATTGATGACAAATGCCTCACTCAAAAATGAGCACCAGTGCTCCACTCTCTCAGATAAACAAAATCAGAGACAGAAGGAAGGAGTAAATAGAGGCAGTTGTTTATTACCCTTCATGAAAGAGAGCACTCCAATGATGGGCTGATAGTGATGGTGAACCTATGGCATGTGAAGGCCTCTCTTTGGACATGTCCAGGCCCCTGATTTGACAAGCTGGGAGGCTGACACAGTCTCCAAATGCAGGGGGTGGGGAATTCTAGCCTCTTTTCACAACTGCAGAGGTTGAGCACAGCTGAGTTAGGCTCAACCCAGGAGTGGCTGCTCCGCTCTGCCCCACCCCCTACCTCAACCCCAGGCTCCCGGGAGCTGAGCAGCTTCAGAGGCCACTCTCCTCAGATTGTCAGTAGATTCTCTGCACTTATCACCCTGCAAAAGGTAGAAAGCCCTTTTAGTTCTTGTGGACCCTTACTGGGTTAATAGAACAGGTAACAGTTCTGTTTTTGTAAGCAAAGTATTGATTGGGTCTAGGCCCTCCTGATTGCACTGACCCTAATTAAAAATAAGTCCCTGAATAAATCTAGGACTGAGCCCCATTCACTAAGCCCTAAAGGAATATCCTAATTAATTAATTGTCCTAATTAATAATCCTAAAATACATCCAGCCCAAATGAAGGGATCAGGGACCCAACATAACACGTCTTGAAGGGAGGGTCTTCAATTAGCCATCCTATCCACCTCCACTGCTATAAAACTGGAAGGGCAGAATACATGGACTCATGTCTCTCTTAACCCTTTATCCCCCCCCAGAAACAGGTGGTGGCCTTCTCCTGAGTTTTTAACTATGTGCACCCAGCTACCTGGGTAGATAATTCCCAAATTCAATTAGCAGTAGCTAAAGCAGGTACCTCAAAGTACGGAAAAAAGAAAATCCCCACCCCTAGCCTGTGGTCTCCCTGACTCAAAAACCTACCTAATGCCTGAAGATCCCAGGAAATTTGCATCCACTTCAGTTCTGGCAGCCTTTCACTTTGAATATCCCCAGGCCCACCCATATAGGTGCTTTGCTAAGGGTTGGGTCACTGACACCTTATCTTTTAATATGACTCATGCACTGTATAGAAATTGCATTAGGGAACCTGTTACCTACAGGAAGGGAATGAGGATGTATTCCTCTAATTGTACATACTGGTATCCTGGGCAATGCCCCTGCATACAGTTGGAGGCAGGGTATGGCATCACAGGGTCCCTAAAAAGTTCCCTGTCACTGAGGTAAGATGTGCAGACTGACTAGGCAGCAAAAAGTCAATATATACACAAGGCTCCTCTTCCCTCCCCTGTCAACCTCTTTGCCCCACCATGCTTTGAGCTACAAATCAAAATACCTGTGCTTCCAACCCAACTCAGGTGAGGCAAGGGAAGCCAAAGAGTTTTTCCTTGCTCCTTCTGTCCTTCATCAGTCTCCCTCCCAAGCCTGTCCTGGAGTCCTCAACCAACAAAAAGGTAACAAACTAGCTTTTATAAGTTAAATGCTGATTCTAAGAATAGCATACTCAATTCTATCCCACACAAACTCAAGAAAATGAGTCTTCTAGACTCCAGGTCAAATTTTAACTAATGTCTTCCTGACAGCTTGACCAAGAGCTCTACCCACTGTAGTGCCTAGCTGCTCCTATTAAAAATAGATCATAGGATCACCAACTCCATCAACAAACATTTAGTAGTAAGTGCTATGTGTCAGGAATTACACAACAGCCCCTATCCTATGTGCTTCAACATATAAGATATTCCAAAAGTATTACTGCCATTTTTGAGCTTTAATAACTCAAAACAGCAAGAAGACATTTGTGAAATCTTGTATAATAGCTTGTAGAGAGGGTTTGATCTAATGTTGTTTTTTAAAGATAGACAAGACTAGTGTGCATTTGGTTACTTTAGGGAAAGAATAAATAGATAAGAGGAGACCAAAGATTAAAGATAGTGGGGCTAGATAGTGGGTACAGGGTGTTGGAGAAGAGGAGGTAAGATCAAGGGTAACTGTGAAGGGACTGGTTTTGTAAGGGAGAATGTCAGTGTCTTCAGCAGAGACCAGGGAGTGAAGAACAAAGTAGTATGTGGGAAATGATGTTCAGGGGAAACAAGATGAATAGGTAAGAATAGGGAGCCAGTGGCCTCAGTCCTTAATTGTGAGGAAAATAAATATTGAATTGTGATTTTTTGTGAAATTATTTTCCCTTTGCCAACTCCCTTCCCAAAGTCAGGTGGAAACTTTCTGTAGAACTTCAACCTCCAGATTCCTTACCCACCCACCCCAGTGTATGAAACTGAAGAAGCTTCCTTCTTTTGTTAAGATAAAAGAATTAAGGGCAGGGCTGACCAGCCATGGTGAACCCTGATCTTGTAAAAAGATTAAGAGGGTCCAGAGAAAGAACTGTTGGAGTCATCTTTCACATCAGTGTATTTATGGTTTTATTTGGGGGGTGGAAGTGCTTATGTATGAGTGTGTTCTTACAAAAATGACCAATATGGAAGTGTGCTTTGCATACAATAAAAAAAAAAGGAAAAAAAAGAAAAGAAAGATAAAGAGGGGGCTGTGCAGTCAAGTTGAACTCACTTAAAAAGTACAATGGTCCTTCCAAGTGGCAGAACATGCTGGTGTCTTCCTGGTCTTAACAAAGTCCCAATCCTCCTCTGATGAAATAATGAAGGAGGAGCTGAGGTCTCTCAATCTACCTTTGTTCTCCAAAATTTCACCACTGGGGACCAGCAGGAAAGGTCCAAAGGTCAAGCTGTCAGGTCAATCAGAAAGAGAACACAACTCCCTTTATAAGCAAGAGATAGGACTCAAGTCACACTTTTCACTTAGGCCAATGAGAGCTATTCGTTGTTAGCAGTGGCATTTACCTGTTAATAAATACTATTTTCCCAGAGAAATGGGCCTATATCCTTTATTGGTTAAAAATATGAATGCTACAGTTGAAAGAATATGAGTCGAAGGAAGCTTTGGGATGATTCAGGAAAGAAAAAGAAAGTGTGATGAGTGAGATAGAAAATCAATTAGGGAAAAGGATGGCTTTGCTAAAAGGAATTGAGATTGAGAGAAGACAATATAATTTTCTAATGGACTCAATGAGTATGTTTTCATAACTTTTTCCAGTTCCTTTCAGTAGCATGTGAGTAGCAGTAAGGGAACTGGGTAGATTCAGCTCTAGATCCCGCACTAGAACTCTAGCCTTTGTATTATCCCCCTGAGAACTCACCCCAAGGGAAGTCCCAAACTCCTGTTTCAGATTGAACAATAGATCTTGAAGTGTTTGGTGACCCCAGTTTGGGTGGGACTAGTGGACATTGTCAAATGTTCAGTGCCCTTATTTGTCTTTGTAGCTTCTCCCATTGCATTAAAGTCCTCTCCCAGGTAGCCCAGCCCTTGACTTGACCCTTTCCCTTTGTATTCATTGTAGTAGACCACTCCCTGATACCCTAGCTTCTGGTTGCAGCCCCCTTCCCAAGTCTGCTTGCAGCCTGTCAATGTATGGTGCAGTACCAACTTCTGCAAAAGGTATATAAGATCCCAAGTTCTATTATCCTTTGGAGAATCATCTATCCTGGTGATCCTCCCAGAGACACTGCCCCCAGAGCTCCAGGGTTCTGACTCTGTGTAGTATCTTGGCACCTGGCCTGGCTCTGTGATAGTGACTGATTATTGGACCTATCTCTTTCCTAAATTAAAGACTTCGTTTTTGCTGACTACTTTAGTAGTTCTGTGTTATTTCCAAGTTAACATCTTTTCACTAAATGGCAAAAGAGATTTTGGCTAAAGTGGTGTCTTAAATGTCCCCCCCACCCCCACCACCACCAGATTCATATTACAACATAAAAGAAAAGAAAATAATACACTAAGGATATTGTTTTGTTAAAATCACCTGGGGTTCTATTTGGAAGGATTGAACCTCAATATATGTATCAATATAGTGTTTGACAAACTTCTGTGGACCTGTGGGGGACCTTAAAACTAACAATAGTTCTCCTACCTCCATTGAGTAAGGGACTTTGAGAGGTTATATAGCTAAATAGTTTGCCTTAGGCTAAGATTTTCACCTTTTTTTTTTTTTTTTTTACTAAGAGAAAAAGGTCCCACTTAAACCAAAATAGCCATAGCAACATTTTTGTGGAAGAAGAGAACTGGACACATAATAAATGCCAACTGATTGGAGAATGGGTAAACACAGTGAGACATAAAAAATGTAATAGAATATTACTATACTTTATTGGTTCTTAGCTTTTTAGGATATTTGGTAGTTCCAAAGGTTTGGAATCAGGAAGACTCATTTTCATGAGTTCAAATCTGACCTCAGGCATTACTTGCTGTGTGCTAGCAAGTCACTGAACCCTGTTTGCCTTAGTTTTCTTACCTGTAAAATGAGCTAGAGAAGGAAATGGCAAACCACTCCAGTATTTTTGCCAAAAAATTCCCAAATGGAGTCATGAAGAGCCAGTCACAATTGACGCAACTGAACAACAAGAAGAATGATGAATATAAAATATTCAGAGAAGCATGGGGAGAGTTATATGAATTGATAATGAGTAAAAAAGAATGAAAAAAGCAGTATGCACACTGATTGACAACATAAACCAAAAGAACAGAAAATGAAATAACAATGAGCTAGTTTGATTCCAGAGAAGTGTGGAAAATGTACTTCCTTCACTTAGTTTACAGAATGAAGGTTGACTGTTTATCCTATTTAGGCAGGTAAGTAATAGAGTGAATAAAGTGCTGAACTTGAAGAGGGAAAGACATGAGTTCAAATGCAGTCTTATATACTTGTTATGAGAAAGTAAATTAACTGTCTGCCTAAGTTTCCTTATCATTAAAAAGGGAATAATAATGGTAGCTATCTTTAAGTGTGGTTGTGAGGTTCAAACAAAATAATATTTAATAAGTTAGATCAAAGCATTACATAAATGCTATAATATGATGATGACTACATGTAAAACTGCACATAATATCAGAAGGGTTTAATATGTTGGTTGGTGTAGTTGAACTGCCTTTTTTTTTTCTCTTTAAAATGTGATTACAGGAGCAGGTAGATGGTTCCATGGATAGAGAACTAGACCTAAAGAAGGGAGGTCTTTGATTCAAATCTGACCTCACCCACTTCCTAGTTGTGTGACCCTGGGCAAGTTATTTAATCCCATTTGGCTAGGCTTTACCACTCTTCTACTTTGGAATCAACACCTAATATTAGTTCTATGGCAGAAAGTATTAATTTTTTTTAAAAACCTTTATTACAAAGGATCCTTGGTTAAGTAAGGGAATGATATATTAAGAAATGAAAATAGCATGCAATAAATAGTTATTGTTTAGTTGATTAGTAGTGTCTGACTCTTTGTGGCTCCATTTAGAGTTTTCTTGGTAAAGATATTGGAATAGTTTGCCATTTCCTTCTCAAGTTAATTTTATAGATGAGGTAAGTCAGGTTAAATTACTTTTCCTGGGTCACACAGCTAGTAAATGTTTGAAGTCATATTTGAACTCAGGTCCTCCTAAATCCAGGCCAAGGGCTCTCTCCACTAAGCAACCTAAAATTTGTAAATAAATTTATACAAATAATTTTTTTAAAAAAATGTATGGTAATGATAAGTAGCTAGTAATAATAATAATAATAATTACTATTTGTAGAATTTTACTATGGGCCAGGCATTATATAAGTGCTTTGCAATTATTATCTCATCTGATATTCATACCAACCCTAGGAAGAAGATACTTCTATTATTCTGATTTTCCAGATGTGTATGTCAGTATGGGTCAAATCAGATAAAAACAAAAATTGCTTTTTTTGGTTAGCGCTGAGGAAATAACAGATCAATGTAATATTCTAGGCATAGAACATTGATTTCATTTAACATCCCCTTCACTTGGTGGATAGGAAATTGTTGCTGATTAGATAATACTGCATTTAAGTAAATTCACAAATGGTTGAGAACCAAAGAATAGCTATCTAAGGGACTGATGTTAACCTGGAACAAAGTCTTTCTTTGGCCCCGTGATTTTTATAATTTAATATATTGAAAGCATAAACAATATGTCTAACAAATTTTCAGATGAATAAAAGCTGAGCTTGGAAGTTACCATGTTGAATGGCATAATATTTTTAAAAGACATTAAAATCACAGACTAAATCTTGTCTCATTGGATGCTCATGACTGATTATAGAACACTGTATCTCTGAGTGAAATTCAATCAGCCTAATTTGCTGTCAGTCACTTGTTCAAAAAAAAGTTGAAATTCAATATGAAAAACGTAAAAGCCAATAACTGAGTTCAAAAAGTGAACTGTCAACAAAATCAAGCATGTCAACAAGTACAGGTAAGGAAAAACATGCCTAGACAACATTTAGTAGGGAAAAAACAGAGGACTTAGTGGACTTTAAGTTCAGTATGTATCAATAGCTAAAATGTAACTGGGCAGAACACAAAGATAAAGCTCAAGCTACTTAAGGAAAGTTATACTTTGCAGAACTGGGGAGTTTGGGAGGTGATAGTGACCTATACTCTGACCTTGTCGGTTAATATCTAGAATGCTTTATTCAGTTCTGGGTGCCATATTTTAGGAAGCCGTTAACAAATGGAGGATGCATAGAAGAAACTGAGAAGGATACACATAGGACTAGATACCATTCCAGAAAAGGATCCTTTGGAAGAATGAAGGATATTTGTCACAGGAAAGAGGAAGAATTTGGGGCTAACTAGTTTCAATTTAGTTCAACAAGCATTCATCAGGTCCTTATTATGTAAAAGACATTCTAGATATTCTGCTATGTCCTAAGGACACAAAGGTTGTCATCAAAAAAGTCTGTTTTTGGAAAAGAAGGGAGAGAATATGTATTGCAAAATGTCAGAAAATGATTATTAAAAATTGTATCTATATGTAACCCTGGAAAAAAAATCTTAAAAAATAACAAAAGAATTCTAGGTTTTCCTAGACAGAAACAACCTTCGGAGAGATGAGGAAGTACAAAATATGTGAACGTAAAATATAATGAAATTTTTAGGGAGAAAGTACTAACATCTAGGGAAGATAAGAAGACCTGTCCCTTGAAAGAAGTTTGGACTTCTGAGAGTGAAAGTGAGGTGAATAGATAGAGCACTCCAGGGCAAAAGGAACCTTTTTCAAAGCCTGGAGTCAGGAGAGATGGAATGTCATTTACAGGGGACAGCAAGTAGGTTTCTTTGATTAGAATATAGGATCAATGAGGTGAAGCAATCTGTAATCAGCCTGAGAAGCTTATCTGGATCCAAACTGCAAAGGACTTTAAAAAGATTGTTTTTAATTATATAAAGTGCCTAAGGAATAAATGTAGATTTCATATTATGAATAATAGGGAGCAATTAAAGACATTGTTAGACCTATGCTTTTATTGTGACTGAGTCTTTCAGTTGTTTCTGACTCTTCATGATCCCATTTGGGATTTTCTTGGTAGAGATACTGAGGAGCTTTGCCCATTTCCTTCTTTAGCTCATTTCACAGATGAGGATACCTTAGCAAACAGGGTTAAGTGATTTGATCAGGGTCACAAAGCTAATAAGTGTATGAGACCATATTTAAACTTGGGAAGACATCTTCCTAATTCCAAGGGCAGTGTTTTATCCTCTTCATCACCTAGCTTCTCGTTAACAGCTACATGGAACAGAGATATGAAAACTCTCAATCCTCTCAAGTGGGCCCAAACTGGATTAAAATGTATTTGGGTGGCGGAAATGTGAATTGATCCAACCATCTTGAAGAACAATTTAGAATTATTCTCAAAGAGTTATAAACCTGCGTATACCCTTTGACCCAGCAATATCTCTATTAGGTACGTTTCCCAAGGTGATCAGGGAAGAAGGAAATGAATTTATATGTTCAAAAATTTTTACAACAATTCTCTTTGTGGTGCTAAAGAACTGGAAATTGAGGGGATACCCATCAAATAAGGAATGATTGAAGAAATTGTGTTATATGATTAGGATGGAATACTACTGCGATATGAGAAATGACAGTTTGATTTTAGAAAAACATGGAAAGACTCATATGAAATAATGCCAAGTGAAACAAACAGAACCAAGAGAATGCTATATATCATTACAGCACTATTGTTCAATGAGTAACTATGAATGACTAAGCTATTCTGAGTAATATGGACATTCAAATCAACTACAAAGGATTTTTAAAGGCAAATGCTTTCTATCTTCGGAGAAAGAGCTAATATATAGAAATATGTTTTGTATGGTTCCACATATTATATATCTATATCAAATGTTGAGCTTTGCTAATGCAGGGTGGAGAGGGAGGGATGGAGATTACTTTAGAATTCAAAATGTAACAAAAAGAAAAGAAAAAATATAGTTGGAAAATATTTAACAAAATACAAATTTTTTAAAAAAGATAATATTACATTATAAGACTTAATCAATATGTGACTTACAGGAATCATTATGCATACATTAGTGACCCCTTTTTCTATTTTAGTCTAACACTATTGGGGTGAAGGATGAATTGGAAAGGGAAGAGAAAGGCATCTGAAGGACTAATTAGTTAGCTATAGTAATAGAAAGGGTGTGAACTTGCATGGTGCTTATACCACCATGTGGAAAGAAAGAGCTAGAAGTTAGAGACCTTGCAAAGGTAGAGCCAGAAAGATTTGTCACTTATTTAGATGTCAAAGGGAAGTGAAATGAGAAGGAGAATGTGGAATTAATTAAAGAGACAGAGAAGAAAATTTTAAAAGTGACACAAATCAAAAGAGTTTTTAAGAAAGACTCTGGTCTACATCAACAAAGGCTATAGATATGCTGAAGAAGATGAAAGTCATTTGGCTTAGTGATTGTTGTTGTTCAGTCATGTCAGTCTCTTTGTGAAGTCATGGACCATGCAGTCTCTAGTATTATCTTGACAAAGGTAGTAGAGTGGTTTCCCATTTCCTTTTCCAGTAAATTAAGGCAAATAGGGTTTAAGTGACTTGCCCAGGATATATAACTACTGTCTAAAGCAGAATCTGAACTAGAGTCTTCCTGACTCTCTAGGCCTAGTACTCTACACAGTGAGACATCTAGCTACCTCTTGATTTTAGTGATAAGAAGGTCTTTAAAGGCCAGGTCACAGTTATGACAGTAAAGTTATATAGCTAGAAGACAAGTTACAATAAAATGACAAATTAAGGGATTATAAAAATGGACATTTTTAGTATAAACTATCCTTTTTTAGGATAATAATAGCAAATGAAAGCAAAGTATATGGGTTAACAGAATCAGTGGAAAATCAAGGAAAATGTCATTTGTTTTTGTTGTTTTGTCAAATTTATAGTTTGAAGGAAGGAAGAAGTATAGGGGAAGAAATTAAAGATGGTAATAAAATAGGGAATGATTGATGGAGAAAGGCCAAGGACTTGATGAGATTAGATGGGATTGAGTGCACAGTTTGAGGAGTTTTCAAGAAAGAAAACTATCTTTTTTTTCTGAGCTTCTTATAAGGAGGAGGATAAGGTTAAAAATGAGAAGATAAGAGTAGTAGAGTTGAGTGAATTTTAGTCTGATGCCTTCTCTCTTGTTACAGTAGAAATGATCATTTGCTGAAAATTAGAGGAAAGGATTTAGAATTAGGAGTTTAGGAACAAAGATACTTAAAATGTCCATTATTGGAGATGTAATAATGGATAATAAATATAATAATACTAGTTCATATTTATAGTGTTTAAGACTGTATGACTACAGGGCAGGACTCAACAGGACTTTGCCAACATTCCCCCCCAACCAACATTAAAATATTGTCTCAAATCAAATTTTGGAGAGGCAGAGCTAACAAAAAGTCATTTAGAGACATATTTTTAGTCTCAGATATCTTAGGAGGTCAAAAGGAGAGGTCTAAAGCACTTGGGGGTGGGCCAAGACTCAGAATGTGGCAGAAGCATCAGTGATAGGTCTTGGAGAAAATTGCAAGAGCTCAGCAGCAGAAGTAGCAATTTGAGGAGCACTCAAACCATAGATTATAAGGGTGTTGGACAGAAAGAGATTACTGGGAATCCTTTGCTGGCACTGGGTGCAGATGGCACTGACTGACACCTCTGTTGTCCATAAGCAGTTCTGGGTTATTGCTCTGGGATAGAGAAATTGAATTTGAAATTGGTCCTGAGAGAAAGGGCCCTGGTCACAATTCCAGGGCCAAGAATAGAATTATCATTTGATGCTACAAGAGAGCAGGGGACCTTGTCACAGTTTCAGGGCTAAAAAGAATATGAATCCTTTTAGTTACAGGGGAACAAGGACTCTTCTTGGGTTAAAAACAAAGTGTAAACCAGGAGAGCAGTAAACACAGCTCTCTCAGAATAACACTATCTTGGAAGTACTGAAAACTTGCAGACCCATAAATCTAGATCTGAAAAGAACAGTACAAAAAAGCCTGAAGCTTGACACAGTACATCCCCAGCTGCAGATAAGCAAATTCCAAACTTTAAGATTAAGTTCAAAGTAAAGAAATAAGCTAAAAAAAATAAGCAAATAACAACAAAAAAGAACTTTACCATGGAAAATAACAATGGTGGCAGAGAAGTTCAAAGCACAGCTTCAGAAAAAGACAAGAAAAGTAAAACAGCTGCATAAGAAGCCGCAAAGAAAAATGTGATTGACCTCAGGCCAAAACAAAATTTCTGGAAGAGTTCAAAAAGGATTTTCAAAATCAAATAAGAAAGTTGGAGGAAAAATTGAAAGAACTGAAGAGAATAATGTAAGAAAATCATGAAAAAAGAGTCAATAGATTGGCCAAAGAGAACCAAATGCCTACTAAAACCAAAGTCTCCTTAAAAAGCAGCATGGCCAAATAGATAAAAAGATGTATAAACATTCAATGAAAAGAACTTCTTAAAAAGTAGAATTTTTTAAGTGGAAAAAAATGTACAAAGATTCAGTGAAGGGAAAAAAAAACTTACAAAGTAGAATTGGTGAAATAGAAAAAATGTACAAAAGCTCACTGAATAAAATTATTTCTTAAAAATTAGAATTAGATAAGTGAAAGCTAATGTCTCCATGGGACATCGACATAATAAATCAAATCAAAAGAAGAAAAAAACAGAAGAAAATATTTTTCATGAATGTACATGTATTACCTATATCAAATTCCCTGCCATTTCAAGGATAGGAGGGAAGGAAGGAAAGAATAGAACTCAAAATTTTAAAAAAAAGAATTAAAATTGGTTTTACTGGGGAAAGATAAAATAAATATTTTAAAATTAAATTAATTAATTAAAAAGAAATACTAGAATAGGTAGACTGCAGGAAAAGGGAGTAATCAAGAAACTGAAGATGTCACAGAAAGTAGCTGAAGCAAAGAGTGCTCATAGGGACATTTTGAGCTCAGGATTTTCTTGGCAGAACATTTCAAAGGATAGTTATTTGTAGTTTGGAGATGGCGTTCAGAGGAGCCAGAGTTCAAGAAACTGTCAGAATGTCCATTAACATGGATATTCAGGTCTTGTAGTATAAAGGGATAGGAAGAAATGATAAAGAAGATTATAAAACAAGTTCCAAAAGCATAGTGAAAGTCTAGCCCCTACTAATATTGACTTTATAATATTGTGATTGTAGACTATGGTAGAGAATGACTGAATGGGGAATATATGTACAGCCATGGAGGTGGAGAAAAGGAAACTCAATTACCTGCAAACTTTTAAAGAATAAAATGGAATAGAAACCACCAAAAAAAGAGAATGTTTAATTCTACTTCCTTGACAAAGTGATATTGCCAAGTTTGGTGCCAAAAAGTTTTTAATGCTAAATTAGTGTCTCTGACCAAACACTTGGGTATCAATCATTGTGCAATAAAAGGTATATATGTACATCCATATATGTTATACGTATGCTTTCATATAGATGTAGTTGGAGAAGCAAAATTGATGAGAGATGTTAGGTAGGTAGGTAGATAACATCACATAATCAATAGCAATCCAGCCTCATTGTAGGATCTGGGTTCAGGTCTCACCTCTTACAACCACTTACAACTACTGACTTACAACTTACAACTATTGTTATCTTGGGAAAATCATTTAACTCCATGTTCTAGGCAATGCTAAAACTTAAGAGATGCTAATATATGGATTGATAGGGGAAATTTTCTCACAGAAGTTTCCTAAACCAATGAAATCAGGGTTTACTTAGAGATAATAGATATAGCTATCTAGCTAGATCAATAGATGAGAATCTAATTGCTTACATAATTTAAAAAAAATTACAATTTAGATTTTCCCAATTGTTTTTCTCTTCCTGAAGTCAGAAAGGTATTTTGTGTGGCCCAAGTTGGTTGTTTTATTTTAAATGAGGTAGCATGTCCTGGTTGATAAAGGGACAGATTTCAAGTCTAGGAGAACCATATAAAATATATCTTGGACTTTCCCTGCTGTGTGACCCAAAACAAGTCATCTCACCTCTTTGAGCATTGGTTCCTCATTTTATAAAGAAGGGATATGAGATTCAGTATATAAAGCATCTTTCCTAATTTTATACAAAACTACTCAAATGGCAGTTATTATTATTAAAGCATTTAAACCATCATGGATTTTATTTCAATCCAGTACACCAAAATCCTGATTTCAATTGTTAAATGAAAGACTTGATTTTGTCTTGATTTTCCATCAAAGGTAAATTCATTTTGTTTGCAATAATTCAGTGTTCTAGATTTCATTTCTGTAACGAATGAACCATATTTTAATGCAGTGGCTTTAAATGCTTTCCCTCTGATCAGTTTAGGCATTATATCAGAAAACTAGATGAAATTTTAATTATTTTATTAAGAAAACAAACCCTACTCTCTACTTATACCACACATGTGGCACCAAAATTACAACAAGCAATTCCCAAGGCACAAGGATAATTAGGAATGTGCTGGTAAAGCCTGTCATTTTAATGACATTTAATTTAATTAAATTAATTAATTTAATTAATCTTCATATAATATTTTAAATTTGAACCCCAAACTTCTACAGATTATAAGATATTAGAGACTTCCATATAAACTGTTTTCTAAAAATTTTCAGAACAATCTTGAGAACAATCTGATACATTGGAAAGAACATTGTATTGGGAGTTAGAGGGCCTAAATTCTATCCCACCTCTGCTTTCTGAATGACATTAGACAAGTCACTTAATGTTTCAGAACCTCAGTTTCCTTATCTGTCAAATGAGGAAAATAGAACAAATGACCTCATATTATAGGCACTTTTAAATTCCACCTGTAGCTTAGTCTTGAATTCTCAAAAAAAAATTGGTAAACCAACAGAAAACAGGGCTAATTACATCAGAAATCACCTGTTGTACTATGAATGCCTATGTCATCTCTGGAAAATAAATTTCCAAGTTAAGAAATTGCACCTCTAAATTCCTTCTTTGATATCACATTGTAGTTTGTAAGTAACTATACTTGAAATTTTAGGCCCTTACCATCTGTATTAGAATCAGTACTAAGTTCCCCAGTTGACAAATGGTTAAAGGATATGAACAAGCAATTTTCAGTTGAAGACATCAAAACCATCAATAATCATATGGAAAAAAAATGTTCTGAATCATTTTTGATTAGAGAAATTCATATTAAAACAACTCTGAGGTACCATTTCACATTTTGGACAGTATGGCAGTAACATGGTAAATGTGGAAGGAATGAGGCAAAATTGGGACACTAATGCATTTTGGCAGAGTTGTGAACTGATCCAACCTTTCTGTAGGACAATTTGGAACTATACCCAAAGAGTTATGAAACTGTGCATACCCTTTGATTTGGTAATGCCACCATTAGGTCTGTATCCCAAAGAGATCATAAAAGGGGAAAGGACCTACTTGTACAAAAATACTTATAGCAGCTCTTTTTTTTGGTGGCAAAGAACTGGAAAAATGAGGGGATGTCTATCAATTGGGGAATGGCTGAACAAATTGTAGCACATGTTGCTAATGGAATACTATTGTGCTATAAGGAATGATAAGCAGAATAATTTCAGAAAAAGCAGGAGAAATCTGTGGGAACTGATGCAGAGTGAAATAAGCAGAACTGGGAGAACATTGTACACAATAACAGAAATATTGGACGATGATTATCTGTGAAAACTTGACTACTCTCAGCAATGCAATGAACTGGGACAATTCTGGAAGACTTATGATGAGAAAATGCTATCTACATCCAGGGAAAGAACTGATCTTTCACATCAGGGTATCTTTGGTTTTATTTGGGGGTTTTGGTTATGTTTGACTTTGCTCTTACATCAAAGACCAATATGGAAGTGTCTTTTGCATGACAATAAAATTTTTTTTAAAAATCAATGCTAAGCATTAATTGTAAGGCAGAATAGTGGTAAGAGCTGGCCAAATTAGGTTAAGTGACTTTCCCAGGGTCACACAGTGAAGAAGTGTCTAAGGCCAGATCCAAACTTCTCAACTCTTGGCCTGACCTTGTAACCACTGCATTACCATAGCTAACCCTGACCCTTAGGATCTTGAAGGCTTATGGGAGGTCAAACTGTGATAGATCTTTCCTAGCTAGAAATTCAAAACTGGCCTTATCATGGGGCTATTTTATATGAAATAACATTTTTATTATCCAAGAAAAGCTTGTCAGTATGAGGTTCATCCCCAAAGTAGCTGTAGTAACGACTTTTTTAGCCCCAACAATTTTATAATATTATCTACTAAGTTTAAAATGGAATCTTAATTTGCATTGGAGGCTATATTACCTACAAAGATGAAATTTCAGATACTTAAAGTATTTACTGACAATTCAAAATTATGTATCTTTGATTTCTTGGTAGGCTTCCCCAAGCAGAACAGACTACTAAAAGATAGAGTGATTTATTTATCTTGCTAAATTAGCTTATAAAGGGGCCTTTAGCTCTAATAAAATCCATGACCTATTGTAATCTGATCATAAAAATCTTTCTAGAAAAATAATATATATATATACATATATATATATTCCAAAATAAATGATGCAATCATCTTTAATCTATCTTGATTGCAGCTAGGTGGTATAATGAATATAGTGATGGATTTGGAGTAAGAAATATTTGAATTAAAATTCTGCTTAAGATTTTTATTGGCTGTGTGAGTTGGGCATTACTTAACCTCTCAAATTTAGTTTCCTTAGCTACAAAATGAAGATTATAGTAATGCCTACCAACCTCCCAGGATTATTGTGAGGACCATATAATATAGGTAAAGTACTTTGCAAACCATAAAAGGTTATTTTTGAAAACCTTATACAAATGGTAGTTATTATAATTCCTTACACTGCCCTTCTCCCCAAGTTAATATTGAACAAAGTGATTCAAAATGGGAAAGAAGCAAATTAGAGATGTTTCTGAAATTTATAGACAATTAAGATAAAATTGCTTGGGGGCTAATTTTATGCCTACATTTTCAAGTCTCAGAGACTTTTAAGTGACTTATCCAAACATGACTAATCACTATGATTTAAAAAATCCTTTATTTTTATATTTTATCTATTGAAATATTACTTGAGACCTTTGAACTCAAGAATATAGGAGCCTTGATTTAGACCTGGAAGAGCACCCCCTAGTCTAATGTTCTGAATTCATAAGTAAGGAAACTGAGGCTAGACAGTGACTTGTGTGAAGTATCTGAAGAAATAAATCAACGGATTGGGATTAATAATCCAGAGCTCTACACTCACTGCATCTGTTAGGAGTTCAAAAAATCATATAATGAAAGATTGGTATATCTAGTGGCATTGACTGTTTATTTTCTGTAAATAAATTCTTTATTTAATTAAAATATATTTTAATTCTGTTTCAGGATTTTACTACCCCAGGGAAATCAGAAATCTGTCTTTTTTTTTTTTTAAAGGAAAGCATCACATCGCTTTTCTCTCAATTTCACCTTGCTTTGATTTATCTTTTGGGTAAATATAGATTTTCCACATTCACTTTGCCTAAAAGAGATGCACCTACATCAGTGATGACATTCAGATGTCAATTTAGACATAATCTAAAATTGAACTTATGGCCTACTCACAAAGCATGAGACAAAACTCCATGGCTTTCCTCTCGCATTTTATTTACCAAAGAAATTTTGTCAAGCTAGTTTCATCACTAAATAAGCGTTTGGAGGGAAATAAGGGCAAATTAGCTTTAGTCTAGGAATAATCTCCATTGTTTTAGAAATCCTGCCACTCAAACATGTTTGTTATTAGCTGTCAATGCAAAGGAAAGAAGACACACCACCTCCATTATGCTTTTCAATCATGTTCAACATTTCCTTTTATTATTATTAGATAGATTTTGATATCCTTACTTAGCTATTATAACAAGAGGGATTCTTTTTCTGGAATGTTGTAAAAGAACACTTTTCGAAAGACCTAAAAATGTGTCAATTCTCTATTCTCAGACAGCTCTCCTTCAACCTTGCCCATCTGTCAATTTTACATCTTCCCCTTCAATTGAATTACTTGGCTTCCACTTTGACCTCATTTGTAATCTAGGGCAAGATTTTTCTCTTCTGATAAGTACGTGTTATATCTAACCTCTTTGCTTATAAACACCATGAGAGTGGAGATAAACTTGAATTAAAACTTTATGTCTCCTCAAAGATCAGTGGAGACTGAAAAACCAAAATCAAAACCAAACTTGCAGAGTGGTATCGATCTGAATTAGTGCTCACTTAGAAGCCAATGAAGATTGATGGCCATTAAGCATGGGGCCTTGTACTTCACTGAGAATAGACTCCTTCATGAAAATTTCATTTTTCCCCTCATCTGAGTGCTATATAATGATATTCCATTATGCTTCTTAGAGAAGTTATACATATACACATGCGTACTTCATTTTGCATACATACTTCTATACATGTGTGTATAAATTCTCTGAGAAACACAATGGAATACATTTGTTACACATTATACATACACATTTGTTAGACATATACATTTATGAGAGTGTCTAGGAATCACTTTTGATCTATGAGGATACTAAGAAAGAAAAGTCAACTATGTTTGGGGAGGTAGAAGGGAACATGGGGATCTGACTGTCAAGAAGGGTATTAGAAGAAATACTTCCAAAAATATTAACAGTTTAGATTGGACTCTGCTTGATAATAAAGCAAAGTCAAATTTATTCGTGTCCTCTCTGGCCCACTTGCACAGTGAGGGGCACAATAAAATACCTGCTGATTCAATAAATTATTGACAGAATCATTGTTAGAAGATGGATTTAATTTTTTTAAATCTACATCTTAATCCATCCTGTAATTTCTAGAACGATTTAGATGTAATCCAACAGTTTATTGTTATGATTTTTTAAAAAATAACTAAAACATGGAGTTATTTCTTTGAATATTAATAATAGCTAAGATTTATGTAGTACTAAATGCCAGCTAAGTGCTACATAATTGTAATATTGCTAATATGTTATTTTTCCTCAGGATAATTAAAAGATCATCTGAATATTTCTAAGAATAATAATGGCTAATATATATACATATAGTCATTATTTGTTTTATAATTATTATTTCACTTGATCTTTACAGCAATCTTGGGAAGTCAGTGCTATAATAATCTTCATTTTACAGATGAGGAAAGAGAGGCAAACACAGGTTAAGGGACTTGTCTAAGTTAAAAAAGCTGGTAGGTATTTAAAGCCAGATTTAAACTCAGATCTTGCTGAAGCATTATTCTCAGTATCACCTAGCTACCTCCCAGAAAGTTACCCTTCAAAAGTTCATAAAATGAAAGGTCATTTTATCTTAGCATCATCAGTTACATAAAATGCCACATACTCTACAGATGGGTAAATTTCAAAGACATTTGAAGCTTTATGGAAGATAGTGGAAGCTATTTAGTAGGGTTTTAAAATCAGTAATTGTGAAAGGTTAGGATAATGATGATCAGCACTCATCATGGAGGGAGTCCATAAAGATGTATAATGAATGTGTGCAGGTAGTAGACTGTCCTGGGAAATGTTTGCCACCCAGAGCTTTTCCATTTCCAGTTTGAGAAATTATATTCTGCAGCTGCCTTCCCTCTAGTGATGTGTGTTCTGTTCTTTTTCTATAAACATCTGATATCAAATAACTATGCCAGCCCTTAGAGGTTCTTCTGAAGCAGAGGTTCTAAACTTTTTGGTTTCAAGTCCCTTTTAAAATTGCTGAGAGCTCTAATGAGCCTTTGTTTGGGGGGCATAACTATCAATATTTACTCTATGAGAAATTCAGATTGATCATTTAAAATATTTAATTTCTAATTAATTTTAATTATTGCTAACAAACTCTTTATATGTTAACATAAATATTTTTGTAAAAAAATAACTACATTTTCCAAAATGGGGTAGAGTGGCATTTTCTTATGTATATTTGTAAATGTCTAACTTGATAGAAGACAGTTGTATTTCTCATATGTGCCTCTGCATTTAATCGATTACAATTTGCTATTTTGATTGAAATACAGTAAGGAAATTCAATTTCACACAGATATGTAGTTAGAAAAGAGAAGCGTATTCCAATAGGCAAATAGCATTATAGTATTATTATGAAAGGAGTCTCAGCCATGTCTCCAAGATGCCCAGGTGTCTACAGACCACACTATAAGAACTGCTTTTCTGAAGGAAATGATGCTCCTCTGTCTCTGTTGTTTTGGAACTAGATGTTTGGAGAATACTTAACGACTGTCATATACAATTCATTCTAGATACACTATGAAAGTAATATGAGGATTATTGACATTTTGAGTATTTTGGAGTCAAATACTATGAAATTTAAATAATTAGTTTTTAATATCAATTTTATTGCCTCCTAAGAAATTATGTGATTTATAGTCACGAAAGTTTGTAATAATTTTTTAAAATCTGCATTTGGACTGTGTTTCTTTTTTAAGCTTTTACCTTCTGTTTTAGAATAAATACTATGTAATGGTTCTAAGGCAGAAGAACAGTGAGGGCTAGGAAATTAGGGTTAAGTGGCTTGCCCAGGGTCATACAGCTGGAAAGTGTCCGAGACCAGATTTGAACCTAGGACCTCCTGAGCTACCCAGCTGCCCCTTGTAATAATTGTAATAACTGTAAAAATTGCAATAATTTTAAATCCTCTTTATTTCCCCCTTTCTCTTAGGTATTTTTACTCTACCATGGGTGGAGGAAGGAAAGAGAAATATCACTTGTCATGCCTTTCCCTTTATTTTTTAAATTCTTATCTTCTGGTATAAGAATACTAACTTGAATGTCAACCTGCTCTCCGCCTCCACCCCCCACCCAACCCCACCATTGAGGGGGAAGGAGCAGATGGAGTGAAAGGAATTATAGGAGAAAAAGAATAAAATGAATTGCATAAAAGTCAAATAGTAGTGTTCATATTTATTTTTCTTTAAAGGTTCTGGTTTGAAGAATCATTGCTCCAGGAAAATGATCCAAAACTCTTTATAGAAACTCATTGCTTGTTTACAGAGATACATTGAAATCTCAGATACTCATTGGCGTCCAACCACCTTGTCTCCTGGCTGGAATTCACTGGGACAAAATAGTTCTCTAGAGACTCAGCTCTGTACCAGCAGAGGAGGAAAGGAAAGAGGGAAGATATTGGTGACTCAGAGGCTGTAACTTGGATATAAGGGGCCGAGTGCTAACTCTCTCTGCCTTCCCCTACCCAAAACCAATAGCAAGTAACAGTTCCGTTGACTATTTTTCTAAATGCCTTCCTCAGTTTCCTCACCAATAAAACCTCACAGGGTTTTATGAGAAGCAAATAACATAATATCTGTAAAGGGTTTAACACAGTCCTTGGCACTTAATAAATGCTTGTTTCTTCCCACTATAAAATGTGCTCCTTTAAAGAAAACTTAATTTTATTGAAAATAAATCACTTTAAACATTATTTTTCAATTATATTCTTATTTAGATCATTCTACTTCCAATTGCGTAATCATGCTATTAAAAACCCCAATATGTCTTTGCTAATGTTTTCTCCATCCTCATTTAGAACTTAGTATTCTCTGTGTCTTTTCATTTGAATTTTTAAGGTTATTTTCTAAGTGTTGTCATTTTTATCTTGGCATGTGTGTTCTTGAGATGGCAAACTCATCAGAGGCATGGTATTTTTTGTTTGTTTTTTAAAAACCCTTACCTTCCATCTTGGAATCAATACTGTGTATTGGTTCCAAGGCAGAGGAGTGGTAAGGGGTAGGCAATAGGGGTTAAGTGACTTGCCCAGGGTCACACAGTCAGGAAGGGTCTGAAGCCAGATTTGAACCTAGGACTTCCTAGTCTCTAGGCCTGGTTCTCAATCCACTGAGCCAACCAGCTTCCCCAAAAAACATGTATTGTTTCTATTCATTTTTCTACAGTACACAGTTATAATGTTAATTGACCTGAGTTAAAAACAAAACAAAACTACTAAAAACTGAACAAAACCAAAGGAAAGCCATTTCCATTGGATCTCTAGTTGAACAAATGTTGTTGGAACCTAAATTGACTCCTTTAGTAGATGAAAAATTAATTGAATACTTCATATTTGATCACTCTAGCCCTTTCTTTCCTCCTCTCCTGCAGCTATATGGATGAAAGTGCATCTGTATAAACCATACCAACACCATTATTTATAACTGGTGGTAAAACTTTATTATTCAAGTTTAGATGTAACAGACATCTTTGCTGCCTGAAGATTGTTTGCATAAGAAATACACCAAGAACATGTTGTGAGTAGAAATGAACATGCACTATGAAAACCAAAATAAAATAAAATAAAAATAAAATAAAATAAAAAATTCCATGTGTTGTAAGGACAGAACAATAATAGCCAACATTCTAAAGTTCAAATCAGGACTACAAATTGAATTTTTTTTCTCTTAGCAACATGAAATCATTCCATATGAAAGACATTTCTGCTGGTGAATATTGCTGCAAGGTAAATTTACATTGGCATTTTGAGATGTTTCCCACCCCACCCCATCCCACCCTACCCCAATCATCTATGTTTTTTTTTTGTCAAAACAGTCCATTTTAAGCAATTTGGCATAGTATTATTATCAGTGTTAGTTGCCTTGTTGGTAGCCATTAAAACTATGATTTTTTATCAGCCTTGTAATAGTTTTGCATTTCCACAGTCTTCACTATAGACTGTATAGTGAGAATATTTACAGCTCATCTACAAAAAAAGAAAAAAAAAAAACAAAGACAAAAATAAAACAACAATCCTAACCTTTTCTGGTCCTTGGGAGCTAAGGATTTAAACAAACTCCTTAGCTACATAATACTACTTGGCACTTGTGCTGTGTCTTGCAGCCAAGGACCTCAAAGTGCTTTCCAAATAAGTACTACATTATTACTATTATTAATAATGTATTTTATTTATTTATTTTTACCATAGTATAGTGGAGGAACCTGAGGCACAAAGAGGTTGCAAATGACTTGCTGTAGGTCATTTAATGGGGGTGTGATAATAGGAGCGAGAGAGAAGAAATTAAATCAGGATCTGAATTTGTGGATAAACAAAGAATATTTTCTCCAAAGAATGTTCAAAAAATGTCCTACAATAAATGATTTTCTCTTTTCTTTGGGAGTAGGAAACAACAGGATATAAGCAACTCTACCTTTCTAGAGTGCAATCCATGAGTATATGTAATCCAGGTGTCATATGTGGGTTGATGTTGAATTTCCCATTTTCTCTATTATCATCCGGACAGAATTCTGGCCTAGAAGTTTCCAGAACCCTTTATTACTGTACATATTCATGCAACTTTCCCTGGATGACTTCTCAATACTATGATTGGTATGAGTATTAAGCATCCATAAAACAGCAATGGAAAACCAAAAGTTCCCTTTGGAGGAAGGACTCGTACCTTCTACTCTAGTCAAAGCATTCATTGGGAAAAAATAACACTGGACTTCCAAAGGACTTATACTACGTTTTTTCAGTCTTTCTTCATGTACAGTTGCAGAATTATACCTACCTTTTATTAGCATATTAGCATAATGTTCAGGTTGAGTTTTAATTAGTGTTCTCATCTGATCCACAGCAGTCAGCAAATTTTTGCCCACTTTGCTGACCAAACACATCTTTAGTTTTCAATGGGGCCTTCACCACAATGCTAGGTAGAATTTGCTGTGTCTAATCTTTATGCCAAAGGCTGGGTTCTAAGATACAAATGGCGACCAGCCTTGCTTTGGTATTCCAACTTTCATGGTCCCCAAAGGTGGCAAACATCTCACCTCCCAAAAGTAATTTAATGTTCACTGACTTAGCAGACAAGCAGTTCAGAGGTCTCAAGACAGATTACCTTGTGATATTTTGCAGCCACACAGCAAGAGGCTAATAATTCCTTTATTTTATAGCAGTATTGATAATCTTCAATTAACTAAGAAAAATGTATTTCCTCAGGCATTTAAAATATATACATATTTAATATTTTTGGAGCTGTAATTGCATTGGATCATAATAGATTATGTGCAGATGTGCAATCATTAACATAATGTGCTACCACAGGCTTCAACAAAGAGCTGTTAAGAGTAATATTTTTTTTCCTTTTCATTAATATTACCTTAAAAAAGAATCCCCATGCTTGTTTTCTAAAATCTACCTTCACTAAAAGAGAACAGTTGAGAACAAAACATCACTATCTTAAGAGCAGAATTTTTAGAACATCTCAATATGTCATGTAGAGAAGACTGGGCACACTATATTTCCCTCATTTGTATTACATAGTGATTGTGTTAACATGTAGAGTGCTATCCTTTTCTTGGACACTTACAGGCGCGTATCTCTCAAAACTCAATCTTCAGAGGTGTGCTGGCTGTAAACTATTTTTCCATCCCAAGCAACAGTCAAAGTGTGGGTTTATGTGTGAGACAGGAGGAAAAAAAGGAGAGAGAGAGAGAGAGGAAGTGAGGGAGGGAGGAAGGAAGGGACAGAACTGGTCCATATCAAGTTTGTCTAGAATTGTTATTCAGGATATGCACAGTTATTGAATGTTTAGGACACATTAACAAATGGTACTCTGCATAGGAATGTCCTTTGCCTGTGAGGGCAAAAACTCTGAAAGAGCACCTTGGGATACTGAGAAGAAAGTCCTATTTCAAAACAGATTAGGAGGATAATAATCCAGGGGGAGTTTATTCTGAAAGTTAAAAACAGACTAACAAAAGAAAAACCTAGCCACTGTTTGTCTTACTGTTTCTGAGGAGATGTAACAAAGAGGCAGTCTAGATTTTGACAAGTAAAGGAAAAGAGGGAGGGGTCACTTTTAGTGTCACCTTAAATGCAGAATTTTAAAAAAATTGAAAAAATCCCTTTCAATATTTCACCCATTCCCTAAAAGCAACAATAACAAAAATAAGAATGAGTGAGATGTGTGGAACAAGATTCATCAAAGCAATTCTAACTAAGATGTATACAGAAAGAAGACTGAAGATAAATATGCCTAAGAAAGTTAAAAAAAAATCTTCCATGTGCTGGTCATAGCTATTCTATCTGTTGTAAGGAAGAAGGATAAAGGGATGGCAAGGAAGGCATGCATACCTATAATGAGCAGCCTACTTGTGTCTAACACACTCAAGAAATTATTTCAGGAATAGTTCCATCCAAGTGAAAATATTATACGTGTAATACTGCGCCAGTGAGTGAAAACCTCTGTCATTGAGCTGTGTGTGAGCTGTCCATACACACTGTTGCTTGTAGGCTGCTAAAATTATGCATGTTTTTTATTTTTTCCCTTAGAAAACTTTGAACAATTTTTTGTTTGTTGGTTAGGAGTGGCACCTCCCCTCTGCTACCGCTCAATATTATCAGTCTAATTTTGAGATATGTGTATGAACATTCCATCAGAAAGAAAGTGATATATTATCATCTGAATGCAAGTGCTAATTATATCACTTCTTCATTTCAGTTATGAGAATATTAGAGCTACGCGAGATGTAAGTGAGATCAGAATAGGACCCTTCACAATAAAACTCAAGCAGAGGACTTAGTCCTGATTTTTTTTTGAACATTTAAAAAAATGTAAAGATGGAAATGACAATATAATATTGGAAAGACGTTTTAAATCCATTCACTGCAACATTCATGAACCAGTTGAGCAATCTTGGCCATCCAACTTGAAGAGATTAAGACCCTGCACTGTGGAAAAAGAAAGGAACCCAAACAAAATGAAAAAAAAAAAAAGCAACTGCATAATATTGTAAAAATGGAACGCAATGCTACTACAGAATGCAATAAAAACATGGGTGCCGAGTAGTCCAATGGCACTTATCAAAATAATTTCTGAAATGTTTCATCTGAAACAGACAAAGCAATAAAAAGAGAATATATGTTTATCATTTTAAGCATAACAATGTGAGTTAAGAGCTTAAGAATTAAAAAAAAAGTACTTGGAATGAATAGTGCTACCCTTTTTTTTCCTAAGTAGGCATAAAAATATTTTCATTTCCTTCTTATTTTCCATACCATCATATCAAGAAATTTCATTCATTTCATGTTACCGTTTACAACTTTAATGCACACACACACAAAAAAAGAAGATATCTACTGCAATAGAAAGAGTTGCTTCATTACCTTGTTTGCTACATTTGCAAATGTAAACAGCGAGGCAGAGCCAGAACTGACTCTAATGCATGATGGAATATCTTTGTTGCATACGTACACTGTAGAAAATAATTATTCAATATGTCAGGCACCATTATTTGAAATGTAATACATTAATATTTACTAGAAAAATAAGTTTTTTTTCTATTTGTTCTCCCAACTTCTTTAATGAAATAAGTTAATCCGACAGTGCATCCAGTAGCTTGTAATATCTTCTACATCTCCGTGGCAAAATAATAATAATAATAATAATAAACTACTGGTTGGGACAATATAATGCAAATTATTTAAGTCAGTCCTTGTACATCCTTGTAGCAAGCATCGAGGATCGTCTAACAGCACCTTTAACCAATTATTTAATGTTCAGTTATTGAGCCCTATTTCCCTGAGCAGTTATGCTGAGGAGCTTCCCTTCATGGATAGTTTTACAAAGCCTTAAGTATTAAAAGTACTATGAGGACATACTTCTAAGAATTCTATTTAATGCTATTTAGCTAAACCTGGAATAAGTCTACTGAAGGGATTGACCAGTACATATACCAACTGTCAGTCTGTGGTAAAAGTAACTTTAGACTCTGCCTGACCACAAAGTTTTGAAAGTATATTTAACCAGAAAAAAAAATAAATAAATACAGCAGGTTACCCTGTGGAGATAATGTTGTTTATAAACCAAGCCCATGGTCTGATCTTATTATTCATCTATCTGTTTGAACTGAAGGGATTCCTTTCATGATATTGTGCCAGGTGAGGTTAGTGACCAAGTAGTGTCTGAGAAAAGAACTGGTTCTTCACTGGAGAAAAGAAAGGCCAAAGTGAAATCACTACGGAAGCATTAAGGACACCGTTTAGAACAATGCATACACCTGAGCCCAACTTAGCCTAAATCGCAAACTAAAAGACTGCTGAGCATTTGGACATAGCTAATGGACATAAATATTAAAGGCAGGACTAGCCGAAGACGTTTTGCTACCATCTCTGTTTTCTTTTGCTGGCTTTCCTCACCCAATCCTAACCCCAACTTGCATTTCTGTGTTCAAAAAAAAAAAAAAAAGCAATTATGCCAATGAGGGAGGTTAGGGCACGTGTCCATTATTCAACTTTTTGCCATTCACTTAGCTGCCCTGAAGAAAAGAGGAGCTCTGAAGATCTCTTTCATCCCTCTTTTATGCACAGGATTTCATGTTATCATCAAAACATTAGGCCACTATTTCTGAGTTTCTCAAAAAATAAATCAGGTCAGTCAGTCCCTTTTAGATCACCATTTTATATACACACACACACATATATATATGTACGTATGTATTCCCATACATTGCATACATGTATATAGATAGATCTTTCTCATTCTGAACAACCAGGATAACTGAGGTCTAGAGGTATTTATTTCTCAGGGATATATGTCATGGTATACTTAAGATAGTTTTGATTTATCAGGTTCCAAATGTTAATTGCTACCATCTCCCTTTCTCATCGACCACTATTCATTTCACTTTTGAATCTTGGTAACCCACACATCAAAAGAAAAGAAGAAAAAAAAAGGTAAATAATGAGGGATTTTATACTGGATAAGGTAGGCTCTATGAAGTGTTTTTATAGGTCTTCATAAGACATTACAAGCTATTGAATTCCCATCAAGAAAACCTATTTCTATTTAATTGTGCTAAGTGCTAAGGTTTTACTCTTTAGGTTTTCCATTTTTTTCGGCTTGTGCATTGTTCCTATGTAGGCCCCTCTGGATGTGAGTGGTGAAGTCATACTTGTCCGTGCAAAGATGCTGGCATATGCTGCACTGGAAAGGTCCACTGTCACCATGGCAACTCATATGCAAAGCATACATCACTTCATCCAGAAAGACAATGCCACAGTGCACACATTTTGTTGAAAGTTCATCTTGAGTACTTCTATCAACTTTCTCTGTTTTTACTACATTCAAGGGACCTTCATTTTTTACATTTGATGGAGCCTTAGTTTTTTCCTTGGAGGCACCATTTGCAGTTGGCCCAGGTCTGGAATGCTTGATCGCCAAATCTAGAGGAATGTCATTGTCTGATCCAACAGCTGAAAAATGAGGAGGCAGATTAAAGGTGGGATAAGGCACATAGTTTTGGCAAGGGTTTGGTAGGCCAGGCACATGACTCAAGTAGTGCGGATTCCCAGGAACTGACAGCTTATATTTACTCCAGAATCGCAGCCAATCTGCTTCACTCTGGAAGTCATTGTGTACAAATGGAAGTCCAAAAAGTGGGTACTGGTACTTTTCAATAGGGCTTCCTGGTGGTGAATAATTTGGGTGTTTCGCAGGTCTCATGTATTTTTCTATTGGACTGCCTCTCTCAGAACTTCCTTTCCCTTCTGATACTGATGAACTATTTCCTGGGTCTCCAGTACTTTCCTGAGGACTTTTTATCTGAATGTGCAAAGGTTGCATCCTTTTGTGAATATCCAGAGTTTGGCTGACCATTATTGGCTGCTGAGCAGAATGGCTTTTAGTCAATGAACCCTGGGCCTCATATTTACTCAGGCTGGGGAGCTGAATTTCTCTCTGGTGACCTTCAGTTAAATGATCCTCTGACCTCCTCTCTAACGGACTTCCATTGACTTGCTCCTCACCGCTACCCCTCTGCTGTTTGTTTAGCTGCTCAGCCTGAAGTGCCTCTGGGTTAAGGCGCTTTCTCGTCCGTCTCCTAATGATCTGTTCACCGTTGTTCTGTTTGATGATGTTTAAAGGCCTGGGAGTCTGCATAGAACACATGTGTAATACACAAAGAAAAAAATACATTAAAATACAGTGGCAATTCTTGTACAAATATAAACTATACATAGGTAAAGAGCAATATTTGTCATGATGAAAAGGATCTATAAACTCTTACTTTAACTACAAGTAGGGTCAGTTAAGAAAAGAAAAACACTGAGATAAATTCCTAACAGTCTAATGAAAACATGTCCAGCATTGCTGAATCAGTGAGTATAGTGTCAGTCAATTTATGAACTCAATAGTTTTTGCTTGTTTTTAGACTATGTCATTTAATAATAAATAAGAGTTGGGTAGAAAATTACTTTTTTCACTACTTGCTGAAATATTTCTCATCTTCAGGGTTTAATTGAAACATGGGAAGCTGGATGATTATTTTTTAAATTGCTGATGGATTTTTGCTACCTACACATTTAAATAATTTAAAAATGTAAACATGAAAATATTTATTAACAATGTACAAAATTAAATCCAATGTTAGCAGGGTTAGAAAATAAAACATTTATACAGGAGATCAAAGAATGTTCAGTGTTTCTGTTTTAGATCACCAGGAGGTCTTTCATCTTTCCTTTTATTTTTTTTTTACTATGTTGATTTAACATTTCAAAATCATTAAAAGGTGTTATATGTTAACATGTGAAATGTTTGTTTTCTATTGTAGATCTAAATCAGGGATTTTTAAAAAATCAATTCAGTACCAAAGTAAAAGATGGCATGGCTACATCAGGATGTCCAATATTAAGTAAACTATGAAACAAAGAGACATGATTAATTACTGATAAGAAAAATAATTATAGGCATTATCCTTTCAAGCACAAAAGGCATCAAGTAATTATTTTGGATTCATCATTACAGTTTCCGAAGTGATATTCTTAAGCAATCAATTCAATAAACATTTATTAAGCACCTATTATGTGAAATAATTCAAATAACTTTCACTTCTTTGATGCCAGTTTATTATTAAAACTTCCTCAAAGGCTAAATAAGGCTAGATCATATTCCCATTTATGCAGGTGGTAAAATGAAAGCACAGAGAAGTTAACATAAGATCATATTTGAGTACTGGATTAAACTAAGCTATTCTCTGGATTTCAAACTATGTATTTTGAAGTAGATTTTACAAGCACAGACATTCTATATGTTATAAAGTTGTCAACATGAACTGCAATAGATAAATAAATGAATGAATAAATACCTAATTCATTCTGGACTTGCTCAATATATCCACTCTTTCTCTGTATACTGTAATTTTACCACTTAGCACATATTTTTTGTATTATTGGTTTTCATGTACACTTTCAGCAGGGGTTCAAGTTAAATTTATGAATAATGATATAGCCTATTTTATTCATGTAAGAGAGGCCCAGTCTTTGTCTGAGGTTAAGAAACTGATATAATTTAACTCTTCTAAATTGAGAATGTGTCAATTGTCTCTGATAGCTTAGATTTAAAAATCATCAGTGTAATTTAAAAAACAAACAATAAAGAGGAACTCTTCAATACAGGCTAAACCAGGGAAATAATTTCATATAAAGAATGTTTATTTTCCATTCAGAAAGCTATTGAAATCATCAGCAATTCACTGACTATCCCTAAACATGCTTTAGCTTATATTTAATGTTTTTTTTTAAAACTTCAAATGTTTCCACTGATGTCACAAAAGTATCTTATTAGAAAAGAAAACCTTCTAATCATGCTCTACAGATTTTTCATAGAAGAGACCACAGAGAGCATTTACCCCAACTTCCTTATTCTAAAGATGAGAAAACATATCCAGGGAGGTTAAGGGGCCTTTTCAAAATCAGAGTGACTGGCATACAGTAGGCATTTAATACATGCTTATTGTCAGATTGACATTTATTTTATTTTATTTTATTGACATTTATTTTAAATAAAATAAAGACATTTAAGGCAATAATAAAATTACAAAATGCAAAACTTACTTCCCTTGGTTAAGTAGTATACATTTTATAATGTAATGGAAATTTGTACCATTGTCATCAAGTTATGCTTTATCCTTAATCTTTTCTTTACATTGCTTCTAACATTACATGAAAACTACCTCTGTAAATTACACAACACTGTTGAGCTCTTTACTGGTGATCATTCTTCCTTCATATTTCTCTCCACTCCCATGTATGGACTATTGCTTATTCAATAACCAAATTTCTGACTAAATCTCTTTCTCTTGACCCTTTCTATCTTCTACAACTTCCATGCCAATCTCCAACTGTTTCCCATGCCTTTGGTACCTTGTTTAGAATTTCTCTTTAATGTGTCTTCTGCCCTCAGCTTTGATGGATTTGGACATCTGCACTGACCATCTTTTTTAACACTATCCTATCATATTTCTTTAAATTCTTCAACCCTGCACATCTCATTTTACTTTTAACTCATCATAATGAGTAAAAAGTCTTAAAATTCTCAGCTGAAATTCTTCATTTTGATCTAGCCTTCTATTCTTTTTTTCATGCTTATTTATTCCTCTAGTATCTTTTTTCACAATCATTGTGACCATTAGTCCTTTAATATTTTTATATTTTTCATACAAACCCTGCTCTGTCCTCTTTTCCCTCCGATTTTGATTTTGTCTTCCTCTATGACTAAAAAATTATTCTTCCCACTTCATCTCTATGAAGTTCCTCCCTTTTTTCAGTGTCTAACTCATGAGCCAGCTCTTTCATTAAGCCTTCTCAGATCCCTCATCCCTTCAAAAAATGACTTTCCCAATCAAATTTTTCTTGACATTTGGCCCGAATTATTACTACATGGCTGATTGGTACATAAGGGATGTTTAACAAATACCTGTAGTTTGATTGTCTTATTGTAATCTATTTTGTATTATAATTATTTTTGCCCTTGTCCACTATTATACTATTTTGTAAAAACATGACTCATTTCTTATCCTTATCCCTGTACCTACTATAGCATATAGAAAATAACAGGCATTTAATAATTTTTAAATGAAATTTATATTTGAATAATTAATAATATGTAGGAAATGTATACTATTTAATCTTGATAGAGATCTTTTTCTAACTTTGCTATAAAAAGAGAATAGTATTTTAATATTTTGTCTCATTATGCATGATCGTGTGTGTGTGTGTGTGTGTGTGTGTGTGTGCGTGCGTGTGTGTGTGTATGTCTTTAGAGAGTTAAAGCCTTCAATATATCAGATCGTTTAAATTATCATAACCTGGTAGAGCAGAAGCTTAATTAAATTCCTGGCCTATGATTGGCCAAAGTTCAGTTAAAATCATTAATGTCAGTGATCATTATGTTGAAGCTTATTACTGTGCTCAGAATGGTACAAGTAAAAAACGTAGTTGGAAAGTGGTTTAGAAAAGGGGAGGAAAACAATCTTTCTGTGAGTAAAATTATGATGAGAAAGATTTTTACAAGTTTGTTGGTATTGAATATTCATAATACATATATACATACATGTGGGAAAATGCTTTTAATGGTCTATTTATGAAAATGATTTATTTATTTGAAATCATATTTCCTATACATGTGACTTATTTACTTAGTAGGACTTACTGTTGAGAAAAGAGAACGAATGGTCCCAAAGCTATCAGAAAAATAGTGAAGTTTAGGGGGGCAAATGCTTCTTTCTCTTCTCAGAAAAGAAAAGATTCAAAGTCATGTTATTGTTGTCTTCAAGTATTAGAAGAGCTGTCATATGGAAGAAGGATTAGCTATATTCTTTATTCTAGGAATCACAACTAGGACAAGTAGGTAGAATTTAGGCATGTTTTGTTTTAATATAAGAAAGAATTTCTCTAATTATTTGAGTGCTCCTGAAATGAAATAGAGCATTTCATTAAAGACTTTTTGTATCTGTAATTGCAGTTTTTGGTATTTGTATCCCCAATACTTGGCACAGTTCCTGGCAGGTAGTTTAATAAATATTGATTGACTGATTGATAATGTCACTTTTTCATGGATGAAGATCTTTAAACAAGAGTTAGATATCTCCTGTGCCAGGTTTTTTTTTTTTTAAACCCTTACCTTCCGTCTTGGAGTCAATACTGTGTATTGGCTCCAAGGCAGAAGAGTGGTAAGGGTAGGCAGTGGGGGTCAAGTGACTTGCCCAGGGTCACACAGCTGAGAAGTGTCTGAGGCCAGATTTGAACCTAGGACCTCCCGTCTCTAGGCCTGGCTCTCAATCCACTGAGCTACCCAGCTGCCCCTCCTGTGCCAGGTTTTTATGTTTCAAGTAGGGGTCAGACACTATGATCTTTGGGATTTCTATGATTATACTAAGGGCAATATTATTTTCTGATGTTTCAAAGACAGATTTTTTCCATTAGAGAAATTGTCCAAAGTAAAAATTCCTTAGTTAAGCAATTTTCATACTTAGAATTATTATTAGAAGTTGGAAAATCTCGTTAGATGGCATGGTTCATTGAAAGCTGGTTGATGTGAAATCAGTTGAACCTAGGTTCAAGTCTTTTCTCCACTACATATTAGCTATGTTATCTTAGATGAATAACTTTACCCTGTTTGGGTCTCAAAAATGTATTTATTATGAAATAGGGTCAATGATATATATTATTGATCTCATAATAATTATGATGATCAAGAGATGAAAAGCTTTTTATAATTGTAAAGTACTATGAAAATGTGAAATGTCATCAGCATCTAACAGCATTCTATTTATTTATAAAATCATAAAGATTATGAGAAGGACCATAGAGGCCATCTAGGCCACCTGCTTCAGGTTAGTGATCAGAAAGACTGATGCTTAGAGATGTTAAATGGCCAGTATGAGCTCATAGGGGTGGCAAGTTTTAGAGATGAGGATTGAACCAAGGTCTTAAGGCTTCAAAGTCAGTGGGGTTCTTTACTCTCTATGAAATGGCAATAAATCAAATACTACCCTTGTTGATTCTATTACAGTTAACATCATAGAACTCAATATATTTTTCTTTAACTTAATCTTCTGTGCATCTTTTGGGATTACCGGTACCTGACCTAAAGCCCCAGAATAAAATTTAGGAGTCCAAGGCAGGATTTTATAAGAAGAAATGCCTCTGAAAATATCCTTCTAAAATATTTTCCCTTTAAAAGAGCACTTTGTGATTTCTATAGGCAAAAAGGAAGACCAAAAAACTTGATCATTGTATCCATTCTCCCATGGAACCTAAAACATGTATATAGTGGGTAGAACTTCAACTTTTCAAACAATTAAAAAAAATATTCTTTTGGAAGGTTCTTCTTCTAACTTGAATAAACTTCATTGAATCCTGAGAACATTTGTTTAGCCATGTGCCAAGTGGAATTCTTAGAAATAAATTCTTCTTCTTCTTTAATAGCAAAATAATTGAAATGTACCACTGATGATCTTCCTTCAGTATCTTAGCCTGTTTCCTAATGAATATCTTAAAGTTGCCTACATTGAAGAACCATTCACTGAAGGCCAGGGAGTGGGGCTCAACCCACCAGCCAGCCCAGAACACAGCTATCCAGCATCAGCCTTGTTCTATAAACCTTTTCCTACAACAAACTAGCAAGTTCTTCCTACCGAGTGGAGCTTCTGGTAGAGGCCACACGCGTTGCATACGTAGCCGCCATTGGCATTCTTTCGCCAGAGAGAGGTCTTTGTGGTCAGGCAATTGGCACAGAAAACACCCGAGCCTCTACGTCTCTGAAATGAAAATAAAAAAGAAAAAAACACGCACAGGTCAGAGGTGAGTCACATGATCAGTGGAGAAAGAACAAATCAGCCAGAGAGTTTTGTCTCTGGACTAGCAACAATGACAGTATAAAACCACACTGCCATAATGAGGTCAGGTTCAATTGTGTCTAATAGGCTCCACTGATTTTCAATATAATTAACCCTACAGTGATGGATGAGGTGTGTGGAACACCAAAGGCTTTTCACAGACACAGCTCTAACTTTTGAACTTTGGGTTTTGTGCCTTTAATGATGGCTGCTAAATGCTGCGCTCTGAAATATACCTTTGAAAAGTGTCAAAAGCAAAACCTGAGGTATATAACATCGCAAATATGTGTGATGTAATTTGGAAATGGCAGGACCGCGGTGCTGGTTTTAAAATGTGGTCAGTCTGGAGCAAATGCAGAAAAAGAACCATTTAAAATTAATTCTAGTCTCTTTGTAAGCTTTCTTGAAACAGAGGTTATTATCAGTAGGCAGGACATTGGATTCTGGTCTTTTCTTTTACAATTGTAAAATATTCAAGAGAATACTGTGTATTTCCCACAACTCCTAGGGAATGAGTATTGACCTCTGCCAAACCAACGAGAAGTACAGTATTACTAACAAGACCTCTTCTGAACTTAATCCTAAAGCCAGGCAAACACTGTCCCCGGGAGGTTTATTTATTTATTTTGCTGCACTCGGCATGGAAATCACGGTTTTCAAATTCAGATTTATTTTATTCTACCCGGTTATGCCTTCACCAGCTTCAATCACAATCTCAAGAATATTAAATGGGAAATGCTTTGCTAAGTATCGCTTATGACATTCTTCCTACCAAATAATAATTTTATTAAACTCATTTAAACAAAAGTCAGGCTGTGTTTGTAGGTACAAATACAATTTTCTTGCTTAAAAAAATGGAAAAAAAAAGCTTGAACTGCAACTCAGCTCCACTTTTTTCTAAGTAAATATCTTAATGAAAAAATCCACATGTTAGATGAGGGGAGGGGGGTCTCCGTAGAAGCCAGTTTTCATAGAAATTAAGAATGACTAACATGATAAGTCCAAATTTCAGGGTTTTATAAAATTTAAGAAATTTATTTAACTTTAGTTCATACTGTAGAAGAGTGTTGTCATTGCCAAAAAAATACAATGGTTATAATTGTACTCTGATACATTTCAAATGGAAAGCTTTCTGCAGACATAATTTTGGCTTCAAGACTGGAACACTTTCTTGGCATTGAAAGGGCATTTGATTCATCGGGTGTTTCACAATGTATCACTAAAAAGACCTGGTGAGCAGCCAGTTCCCTATAGGGTAATTTTTCCATCCAGATGCAAGTGCTATCAGAGGCCCTCGTCAGCTAAACTAATTATGATCTTGCATTTGCTGATGCCTGCTCACTCTAACATTCGACATCCTCCATTAATCATCAATACAAGGAAAATGAATGAAACGTAAAGAAATGAGGGCCGGTAAGCTGCACAGCCATAAAAATCTGAAATGAGTGCAATAATTTAACAAGATTGGGGAAATGTTTTTAGTGAGCACAAAGTCAGGCGAACAATTGCCCTTTTAAACCAAGAACACGATTTCATTAGTACAGCAGGTTATGCTACTTTGGGTGATATAATAAAATCTAGATTGTCATCAGTATAATCTCTTGCTCCTTTCCTTTTTCTCCCCACCCTGGAGTTAGAAGGAAGAATGCCTTGCATTTCTCTAAATCTTGATGATGGCAAGACCACATCACGTATGTCAGCCTGCAGCAAGTTCTGAACTTGATGCCTCTTTTGAATGAAACTACCACAAAATGGGAAAAGCTCTCTGCCTGATATTTATCAATTCCTAGTACTTGTGTTTATCAAAACTCTATGGCTTCCCCCTTTACACAAAGAAATACTAGGGAGTGTCTGGCCAGGTTATCATTGTGAAACTCCCCTACAATATAGTTTTTTTTTTCCTTTTCTTTCCTAGAGCTTAGTAATTGCTTTGGCAAATGAATACCAACTTGAGTCACATAAAGGCAATGGAAATGTCCATTTGGAAACTAACACATATAGGCTGAGATTCACATATGATTGTGGAACCATTCACTCCTCCTTTTCTTCCCTTATGCCCTACGTGCCTGCCACAACATGCCAGAGTGGGTGTAATCCTAATTTGAGCGAATGTTCCTACCCTTGCAAACTCTATACTTTTTTTTCCTTTTGCAAAAGATCTAATCTTTTTATGCTTAAAAGAAGTATTCTGAAAACCACAGTATATACACACATATAAATGTACACATACAAATATACATATAAACTTTACTATTTGTTTTCCTGAGAAATTTTGTGTGAAGAGAATATTTATACATCAAATTTCCTTTTTATTTCCCTAAGGAGGATAACTTGACATTGAAGGAAATCCTACCATAAATTCTTTCATAAAGTGAAGAAAAATTCTGTAAGAGAACTTAGGCTTTTCTTACTTCTCTCATTTATCTTTTTGATTGATCTTGATATATCAGGGTTGCTTAAAGTGGGACACATCTATTGCTGTTATTACCACAGGGTACTTCTTTTACTCACACTGCCTTATCAAGTGAGAGAAAAGAGAGTTGAAGATTATTGAGTAGGTCAGTCACACGTATATTGCAATAGAACTGCATTTATTTTTGGTTCTGGGGCATATAGTAGTAAGAAGTACAGATATTTTTCTTCTAAAAATCATCTCCCATGTGACCACATCTGGAACCCACTATAAATAGTAAAAGAACTATTCTTCTGCATTTGGAAGATCCAAGACTGCTGAACTTGTAACAGGGAAAGTAGAAGAGGCTGAAATACTATATAAGAATAAGATAATCTAGGTGTTTTCCAAAATGTTTCAAACAATTATTATCATCTCAGTTTGACATATAAGGGAAAAAGAAGGCCTATAGAAATTAAGTGGTTTGAATTTGGCACACAAAATTCAAGAGTAACTTGAGTAACAAGTTTAAGAGTAACAAAATTCAAAGAGTAACTATCAGTGCTGAGTTCTGAATCCAAGTCTTCATGATTCCATGTTCAGCCCTCTAACCATTACACTATACTGCAGGATGGGCACAAGAGACATATTTGACTATTCTGAGAAGCACCCCAAACCCCCAAGCCAATATCTGGCACCACAGGATATGAAAGAACCCCTCCAGACAAAGTTAAAGATATTCTCAAAATAAAATGGAAAATTTCAAATAGATAAGAGTAGGAATAATGACTCCTTTCATAATATTGATTATGTCTTTTAAAATATGACTTTTTAAAGAATGCTGTATTAGTTGAAAAGGTTTCCTTCAGGACCCTGCCAATGTCCCGCCTTTTGTAAGAAGCCTTTCCCAATTCTCCTTCCTCTTAGTATCTTACATCTGAAACTAAGCCCCCTCCAATTAATTCTGAGTGTATGTGCATTGATATTATATATGTGTATCTATGCATATATATACACACACACGCACACATATATATGCATACATATACAAATACATCTTGTTTGTGTATTATTGCTTTTGTTTTATTACTTCCATTAGACTGTGAGCTAGAGCTTTAGCTTGTTTGTTTTTATTTTGCCTTTCTTTCTATCCCTGATGCTTAGGACAATGCTTGGCACATAGCAAGTGCTTAAAAAAATATTAGTTGACTGACTGGTTCTAAGAGTCTCTCAGATTTGTAAGGCTACTTCTACTATGCACACAATGTTTAGGACATAATTGGTGCTTAATACGTTTTTCCTGGTTGACATTCCTTCTCTAGAAACTTTTGCATTTTTTTCCCTTGCAGAAAAACCTTCGTCATTGTATGTCTGTGATGTCAGAGTTCAGAAACCATCAGAGTGTGTGTTAGCAAGGACCTACCTTCATTTCACCAAAACCCCTTTCATAAGTCATCTGGATGTGAAATGAAAGATCCAGGTGACTGGTATATCAATTGATAAGAAAGGAAAATAATTTTCCAAAAGGGAATCCTTGGGAACAACATCCACTAACCGCTATTACTCTTTTTTTTTTTTTTTTTTTTTTGGTCAAAGCCTTAATTGTACCTCTACAAAGGCTACTGACCACCATTTACAAATGAGAATTGAATGGATATTTCCCCTGAATCCCTCTTCCTTTCCACTGTTTCCCTGGTTCCTGGCCTTGCTCCTTGATTTTTCAATATAGGTCTTGTGCCATCTTCTACTTCTTCTATTCTTTGCATTTGTTAAAATGTGCCACAATAAAAGATTTATTGTTTCATGTTTTAATGGCATATGACTTCTGGCTGACAATCCTCAAACTGTTGATTCGACCTGAGTATCACTGAGCAGGCTTACTGAAGAGAAAAGAGGCCATGAAAGTGTTATGTTGAGGGAACTTATTATTATCATTATATTCATTGCTTTTCATTTTTAATGATAGTGTTTACTACTATTATGATGATGACAACAATGACAATAATGTCTACTCTTACTAGTTTTTAAACATGTTGCTTCTTCCTTTGGATAATAAGACCATCAAGGGTACAACTTCTATACCTCCTGTACTACTAAGACTATATTTCAATCAGAAAAGGCAGAACTGTGTAATTGGTGGACTCATAAGAACCGTATTAATATTAGTCCCATATGAAACCAATTTTTGCATTATTCTGTCATTTCATTTACCTTCTTTTGAAAATTAAGAGGGCTTTTTTATTTCTTATGATCATATGGTTTTTGCATATATTTTACTTGAAATGGGGCAGAGATAATGGATCATTTTTCTGTAAATGAAATAGAGAACACAAATTTTGTAATTCTATGTGTTTTTAGATAAATTTTCATTAAAATGTAGCTGGTATGTTCCGTTATTGTTATTCTTCACCAAATAGTTTCCTCTCTGTGCTCACAAAATTATTCATTATCTTTTGTACTATGTGTGAATGTGTGTGTGCATGTTTGTATATGGATATGTGTATATGTATGTATTTCCCTAACCCTTGCTCCTCTGCTCCAAAGAAGTTTTCTGTTTCCACAGCAGCCCCCACATTGGCTCATAACCCTCTAATAGACAGACAAGGCAAAGTAAAAAAAAAAAAGTATTCTTGAAGCGATTTGTTAAGTTCTGTAAGACCCATTCACTTTTATCCACATTCATATTTCAAAGTAACATAGACCTAACCATATTTTGTGCCAATTGAAGATTTATTTCTTTACACATAGCCTCAAAGAAGAAAAATGAAGTCCTACAGAATGTCTATTTTTTTTATCAGAGTTATTTTAATGGGAAAATTCTAAAAGAAAAATCCAATAAAGGAAGTGAAGTTCTACATCTTTTCAGCGTTATACTTGAAATTTTTAGGTTTATTTGTATTGCTCATTGATGATTTCTGCTGCCCAGTAATTTCTCTGCAAGAAATTCAAGCTGATGATACTAAGACTTAGTGGGGCAAAAAACAAGTCAGCTATTGAACTTAAAAGTCTTTTTTTTTTTTTTGGTTGTTGTTGATAATTATTGAGAATTCTTCTGAATACTTTTCTTCCCTTTATGTGCTGATGTCATCGCCCAGTATGAATGCCCACAAACCAGGACTGTTGGTGAACATTTCAGAATTTGGGCCACAGAAAACATCTAGCAATGCTCCAACATTAAAATAATTTAATGTCATGATAACTTCCTATGAAGCAGGCACAGAACTGCCCTTCTGGCATAACAAATTTGTGACTTAATGAGTGGACCCTTGTAATTTCTCAGTCCCTTACCCTCTTCTCCTTGATAGGAGTTAGGTGAGCAGGATACTACATCAATTAAAAAAAAAGAGACAACTTATGGCTTGTGGTTTTCCTTTGATTTTCCAAGTCAAGTGGTAAGTAATGCTTTCTGTTACTAGACATTTCATGAGTAGGTAAAGGGTTTATCACTGTTCTTCCCCTCACCTCTCAAATACTGATCTCAAGTAGGTGAGCTTGCACCTGGAAAATACCTGGAGTATCTTTACAATTTGTGTTCCCTTTCCTAATAAAGTAACCAAATATTAATCTTGTGATGTACATATCCAGTTTGGAGGTGGCCTATTGAGTTTAAGAGGACCTGGATCTTCAGGATAAGAGTTGATTGATAGCAAGGAGAGTTTCTTCATTGAGAGAAAATGGCAACTCTCAGAAGATATGTACCAGGAGTTGGTTAGGCAGAGTCAATCAAGGTGAAATTTGGGAATCCTAAGCAGTAGGCTCCCAAACTCCTTTATGCGTTAGTGGAATTTAAATGTTAGCTTTTTTAGTTATAAGTTGTTAATGAATCCAATTTTACTTTTTTCTGCCAATGATCTATATCAGTCCTTGTCTCCTTAGCATTTATTTTGTGTTTAGGAAATGATTATCTGTCCCATACCTGATTTATATTTTATACTAAGTACCTTTTTAATCTCTTTGGAAAGATGTAAGTAGGAGTTGAAATCTATGCCTAAAGAAAATTTTACTCATTGTTACAGGATCTAAGAAGCTAAACTATGTGAGAAGAGACCATACACTCCTCTCATTAGTGGCTAGACTTCACAGTCTTGAAACTGGTATGGACCACAAACTTAAGTTTAGAACAGATAGGACCTCAGTGGAAAGGAAGTGAACACAGAATAGAAGATCACCTAGTCTACCAGTGCTTCTTGCTGTTAAACCACCACCAACACAAACAATTCTTTGACCCCAAGTAGATAAGAAATTAAATCACTATTTAATAAAATCAGCTCTACTTATTTGCAATGGTTAAAGAACACTATTTCTTACTACATCATGTCTAACCACTGGAGTTAAGATTCTTTTTTTGATGCTTCTAGGCCTAATTCCATCGTTTGGTCTTTGTTTCTTGGCTCTTTTAAAACATGTACGGCTAAAACTTGGCACACGCATTTGTAAGCCCAGATGCAACATTAAGTAAATAAATAAGCAAAGCAAACCAAAAAACCTTATTTAAATTGGTTCAATTGTTTACTACTTGGATATTGCCCAAAATGTAAAATTTTCCAGGTCTATGAATATGTCATGAAGATCCCAAACCCCAAATTATTTGATTAAGAAAAATTGAATTTGGTTGACTTGGTTAATCATTAAAATGGCTTAATATTTAAAGAACTAGACATTTACAATGTGGTATCAAACAGAGATATTTAAATTTTCCATTAGCAAATGAGGATATGCAGAAATCTATCCTTTAAAAGAGTTTTCTATGAATAAGAACCATACTGAAACCATGTAATTACATAACAAGCCTTGATATGCAGAGTATTTACTCACATTTTTTATGGTTTTAGCTCTTGGCCATTTCAAATAGAATCACTCTGAAATTTGAGACACATGTTGTTAGCCTAAATTCTCCTCAAAATCTTTTTAACTCCTTAAGCTATTTCTAGATTTATTCTAATAAATCAAATACTGTTTACAAACATGTTTGTATTCACTCAAATCATACCATTTCAATTTTATGTATAAAATTGCTGAACACTATATTCTGATCAAATGACTGAAAAACAGGCATAATTATTCAGGAAATTCATGTTCATGTGGAGCTGAGAATGCACATCAAAAATTTTGACTTCCAGGATTGTTCTAATTGATGCTAATCAAGGTAATCTGCAAGGGGGAGAGAGGAGGAGTGGGAAATGAAGAGAGAATGAGGATCATTTAGCATAGACCTTCAATTTAAAAGGATCTCACTTTTAATAGGTAAAGAACTTGGGGAAGATATGCTGGAGTGGAAAAAAGGAAGAATTTGATATCAGAATATGCAAGATCAAAATCAAAGTCTGTCCTTTCCAACCAACGTAATCTTGCTTAGATCTTATAATCCGTCTCTTTCTTTTTCAACATTTATAAAAAATGAGGGTGTTGAATTAGATACCTTCAAGATACTTTCCATTTCTAAATCCATTATCTTATGAACCACGAGAAAATGTTTTGAGTTGTTTTGTAATGTCTAATGTCAACCATGACGATGCACGCTAGGTATATCTTTCCTTAATCATTTGTTTATCTGCACCAAAAGGAGCAAAAAACACAATTGTTAAAATTTATATTAACTTATTTTGTGATCTTACATTTTTATGTTCCCTTATTTTATTTTGTCACCTTTTGCATTTTTATATATCCTCCACATACCCTTCATCCAACAAAATGACCATGACTAAGAGGCTCAAAAACTAGGATTGATTTCAGCTAGCCTAGACTGATAAGAGCTAAAGTTCAAATTGATGATCTACAGGACTGCTCATCAACTATGGTCTCTGTTCATTGAACAGTAGATCCAGGGACAAGTGGCTAATGGAAGGCTCAAATTCTGAACTTGTTTTTTGCTCTTCTGGTTAATGGACACAGGAGACTGCATTTCTCATGCTCACCCATGCTCACATCCTTAACTGTGGAAAAAAAAATTGAGAGAAGGTGGTATTCCCTCTACCTAAGGTTATCCATGTGCAACATTCTATATATACCTAAAAACCTATGTATAGGAAGCTATGCTTGGATGAATATGTCATTATCCTATAAAACATGTGAACATTTACTTTAGAATAAAATTTTTTAAAGGATGGACCAACTTTTATTCAAACGTTTCTGTTTGAAGCCATATAGTTATTAAAAATAACAAATAATTCTAGAGAGCAATGTTTCTCATTCTGACTACAATAGATGAATAGTGTATATATCCTAGATGCCATTTTATTATAAAAAACTATGATATGAAGAAAATTTTAAAATGAAACAGAAGAACCAATGCCTTCTAGCAATATTGCTTTTTCCTTCTAAAAAGTAGTCAAACGGATACAAAATTGGGTTTCGCTTGAGAATCAATAAGTGTATTCACTGTTTATATAATACCTTTTTTGAAGAATTGTGAGTACTTTCCATGAATATACCTCATTGTTTTCCTACTGGAAATTATCTCATTCCCTGATATTTTATTCCTGTGACAACACTTTGGGTGTTACCCACTTGGAAAAAAAATTAAGCAAATAAAGTAAGCTACCACTTCTGAAAATACACTTTATGAATTCTATCACTAACTGTCTCCTCAAGAACTTCACAGGATTAGCTAGCGTCGTCTAAGGGTGTGCTCACTCTATTTCACACACCCCCCCCCTTTTGTGTCCTCCCATTTCAAGAAATCTACCAACTTAAAGTCTATTTTCTTCTTTGTTGATATAGTAGTTAAGAGAATATTAAATAAATATCCTAGTTTCCTTCTGAATGCACTGACTACACCACCATAAACCTCTCAGTAAAGTCATCACTTTGCAAGAAACTCCTTTTTTTAATTAATCCCTCATATTTTTACCATAAGTAGGGACGAACAAACATTTTAGCAGGAATAGGAAAAAGAAATCTGCTAGGGGAGACACATTGCTGCTAAAACACAAGTTGGCTTTTGCCTACAAATAAAATTTTGAAAAATCAGTTGAAACAGTATATGTGACAAGCCCTTGCCTGTTTTTAAAAAGCCCTCTCTGCCCTCAGATTTCCTGCCAGAATAGTGAAGAGACACTACCAGGCTCAGCCAAGCCCCCATCTTACAATCACCTATCTCAGCATTTGGACTCAGATCATGTTTACTCTGCTTATTATATTCACTTCCTCAACACATCAACAATGCTAATGGAGGCTAGCGTCAACATCACTGACATCCCTGGCTACAAGCACTGGAACAAGCTGGGTTCCAGAACATGAGGCAATCTACACTGTAGTAATCATAAAGAGTACCACAGGTATGAATGTGCCTGAGACTTGTCCCACAGACATGTCATCACCTAGGCAATTGCCAAATACCTCAGGTACATACCGCCAGTCCACACACATTAGGTGAATGCATCTAAGATGAGTTTTGGATGGCTCCTAGGCGTAAGACCCACAGGCAATCAAGATGCTACTGCCTAATCTGTTTAATTCTGAAAAAAAATTTAATTCCAAGAATAGGATCATGATTTAAACACAATGCACATTTCTCATAATTCATGAGGAGGTGTGGTCTAAGAAGGAAGGGAGGCAAAGAGAGTAGTAGACAGAAAAAGTGACAGAAAGAGAAGGAAAAGGAGAGAGAGAGGATTTTGGAGAGAGCAAGACCTGAGTTTACATTGTACCTCTGACATAATGGCTGTGTGATCCTAGGTGAGTCATTTGCTATCTCATTGCTCAAAGCAACTCTAAGATTATCTAAGATTAAAGAAATGGTTCCGGCTTGCATAGGCATAGGGAAATTTCTAATTGTGAATTCCTTATACCAATGAAATCATAGGTCTAGACCCTATCCCTTTGTATCCTTAGTAGTTAGAAAGATGCTTTGTGAAATGTTGTGTGAATTATCCAGACTGAAGCCTCTTCATATATATATAAAATAATTGATATTTAGTGAAATGATCAGTTTAAGGTCACACAGTGTTAGTGACAGACAAAACTAGGACCACATCTGTTTCATATGTATGAACCCAGGGCTCTTGTTCCTACTACAAGTTATTTTTGAAAGCCAATGTCACATTCTGGAGTTCAGCCTTCACTTGGAAAATTAAAACTGTGGTTTTGAGTTCTTATTTACATTGTCTTCATTTTATATGTAAGTCATTATGGACATTGGGTTATACAAGTTCTTTACCATTTTTCTCCCTTATCAAGCATTCAAGTCTATTCCCCACCGAGGCAGTCTCTAACATTGTCCCCTCCCCACTCCTTCAATTATAACCCTGGATTAATGTCCTGGGATAAAATATTTAGAGTTAAAAGGGATGTTAGAGGTCATTTGGGGAAGCTAGGTGGCACAATAGATAAAAATGCCTGGCCTGGGTCAGGAAGGTTCGTCTTATTGAGTTCAAATCTGGCATCAGACATAAGGTATGTGACTGGGCAAGTCATTTAAGTTTGCCTCAGTTTCCTCATCTGTAAAATGACCTGGAAAAGGAAATGGCAAACCATACCACTTATGTCTGCCAAAGAAATTTCAAATGAGGTCACAAAGAATCAAGACAGAAATGAAACAACTGAAAAACAACAATAGAAGCCATTTTACACAACAGCTCATTTTACACATGAAAAGCTTAGGTCTTGAGAGGAGAAATGGTGTGTTCCATGTCATGCTGGTACTATCAGAAGTGGGATTAAACCCAGGTCCTCTCACTGTACATCTTGTGCTCTTTCAACTATATCACAATGCCTTCTAAGATTAATAGGAGATTCTGTAATTTACCTAATATATATATGTATATATATATATATATATATATATATATATATATATATATACACATCTCTTAATTTTCTTGCTATCTACACATGTGCCTTGGCTTAAACTGGAAATAATACACTTCTTCAAGGCTATCTCAGTGGACTGTCAAGTCTTACCAATGGGGAAAGGCTTTGAGTAGAAGCTTAGAATATAGTGTATATCTGCTGGCTAAGTATATGTCTAGTTAAGTGCAAAGAGATTTAGCACCAGAAGGTTGTCCAACAAAAGGCTGGCCATGAAGTGATGAAAAACTATCTAAAGCAGCTCTTAAAATGTTATGCATTTAAAGGTAGGGAGGCTGCTGCTCTACATTTGCATAGGGAATATCAACATCAAAAAGAAAACTATTTGAAGTATCAATATTCACATATAATATTGGGTAGGGGTGATAATATCAAATTTCTCCTATGTTCAGTGCCACCAAAACTGCCAATGATGGCAAAAAAATGGCACCGAAAGGAAAATCATGCTTTTCAGCAATAAAGGAATTTTAGTCCTCAACATTAGCTGAAATTGCTAGTGCTACGTCTTATTTTGTCATTATACCTCTTCACCCTCTCATTTTGGTGGCTGTCAAATGACTGTGAGCAGTAATTTCTTGTTTTTCTTCCACAGTTATCATTACATACAAACATCCTTCATTTTACGTGGCACATATTGGGACAGCTTCATCTAGTGAAACCCTTCATTTGCAAGCACTAAAGAGAAAGAATAATAGATTAATGTGTTTATTAGTGATTTATTTGTCCATTTTGGATTAAGAAAATATTGTGCGAGTGTGATTGATAGGAAGCACCAAACTATAACCAATGGCACTTTCCACCCAACATGGTGGGTGGTTCAGAGAAATGGCAACTGTCACAGTGACTCAAAATGTGGACTTGGCTAGGAGTCAGGTTACTTAATCATTCCAAGGGCTATACCATTCAAGGAGAATGAATAAAGAAATTAGATCCATAATAATTTGGAAGCAGAAAAAGATGGAAAATTAGGAACAGAAGGTAGATAGCAGGTTCAAAGAAGAAAGTATTATGGAAAAGAGAGAGAATTGACAAAACTTGGCTCCATCCAATAGAACAAAGTTGGTCAAGTTGACAATTTATGTTTCAACTTTCCCATAACTCTATCTTTTTAACTCCAAACCCCTTAGAAAGAGACAATAGGAATGCCTAGCATTTAGTGTTATATGAATGTTAGCTATTATTATTTAAAGGAACTGTTAAAAATAGTCCTTGCAAAATGCCAATATATTACATTGAGGTATAGGGACATTTAGATATGCAAAGTAGATTCATTACTAAAGAGAGACTTACCTGCAAAGGAAATGTTGATATGGAAAAAAAGTTTACTCTTACAAAAAATGAGAGGGCTGGGCCTGGTGATCTCTAAGGACATTTCCCACATTAAAATTCTGTGATTCTGTAAATGCTATTTTCCCACTTATTTCCATTTTAAGAAATAGAGATGCATTCCTTTGGAAAATGATTAGGCTCCAAGGTATAATAAGATTACCCTCATTTTCCATTATATGTATAAAGGGGGAAATGCTCCTAACATTTATTATAATAACTAAAAAAAATAAAATAAAACACTGAAGTTTAAAAATACCAGAAACCATGGAGAATGTGATACAAAGTGGTAGTACAGACTACTGTGACAAAAACAGAGAGGAATCAGAGGATTAACTACCTTATCTTATGAATCGTCACATTGCTGCTTCAGAATGTTACCAAAGAGCACCAAAAATAATATTCTACCCACCCCCCCAAAATACAGCAGGACATTAGACCTAGAAAAGTAAAATCCAGTCATTTTGTGATGAGGATACTGGGACTCAGAGAAATAAAGAGACTTGCCTAAGATGGCATAGTAAATTAGTAACTATGCTAGGAGTAGAACCTAAACCTCATGAAGTAGGGCAAAAGAATGTGCGTCACTTGTTTTCTTAATAACAATTAGTATTCAGAATACATATTGTTTTTATTTCACAATCATATCTTGATATTATTCCCTACTCCAAAATTGTGTTGATTTTGTATCAATTAAAAAAATACTTTCTTATGCTTCTTGAAAAATCTTTGAAGAACTATTCTCCTTTCAACCACTACCATAACAAACAAGGTAATTGTTGATAACCAATTAGGTGATGATATTGGTGGTCAAATTCGGACACGGTAGTTATGACAGAAGCCAATCAAGGCCCAGGGGTTGTAGGTGGTAATATTTGGGAATGAAGAGCATAAGGAAGTGTGACAGTGGGCAGTAAGAAAACAGTATTCCTGTCACCTTCCAATTCCTTTAAAACATTTAAAACCTGCATATGGTAAAGTTTTTGGCACCACAAAGTTTTATCTACCACTGTCCAACTCCCACGAAATCATTTGAGGTCAGCTATGGACTTCAATGAATGCTTATTTCTATTTTGTAGACCCCAAACTAAATACAGATGGCAGATCACATGGTCCTGGATTATTGACTAGTTCCATAAACATACATGTACTGATAACATCGATAGACAGTGTTTCATAAGTCTCAAAAATCCATAAAAAGAAATATGTATCCTGAGATGTTATATCAAGGCATAATTACATTAATTTAATCATCATTTGTTATGGATTCACAGTAATTATTATAGGCAAGTATACTTTGTCAGAGTCACTAAACGCTACTTTTTCTTCCATAGAATTCTTTATTTATGCTCACATGATATAGTTTTTGTTTCATTAAAAAAATGACAAATGAAATACAAATTCAAATTTCATATACTTTTCAGGTATCCTCTAGCAGCTACTCAATGCAGAATACACTGAAAGAAAAGATGGACTTTTCTTAAGCCCAGAGAGGGTAACTATTCCTTAACTCTATTCAAGCAAAACAAACCTTGGAAATATAAGAATTAAGAGGAATATTGTTTGGTATGAGAAATGCTGAAAACTTACAAGAGTGTCAACAGACAAGCTGATACCATACACCTAATTTGTATGATGAGATGATGACTACTTCTACTTAAAATAATGCTCTAGTCTTTAAAATAGTTTTCTCACTAGTTTTAAATATTTAACATGATAACTCTTAATGAGGAAAAATGAAACTGAATTAAACTAAAGTATATTTTGAAATGTTTTATCTATTATAAATATCTTTTCCAAAAAGTTTTTATTTTTAATAGTTCTATTTTCACTTAGCCCACATAAAATGCTTCAAGGATTTCGATGTGTCCTTCATATAGTTAAACCAGAGGATTAGTGGCTTACTTTATTGTTCAGAATGTTAAAAATCAAATTGGGTCTTTAAATAAGAAGCACTGAAGGAACTGTCCCTAAAAGGGTAATTTCATTTCAGAGACAGTACACAGACAGAGAAAGCTAAACTGACTTTTAAAAGGTTTAATAACATTATTTTAAAAAGACAACTTGGAATTATGAATTTCCTTACAATATTGATGTAATTTTGTAACAACTGAAATCTATTCATGAAAAACCTGCTTCTCCAATAAGTCACTAAGTCAATTATACAGGAAAGTAGTGTAATAGGCTTCTCCCCCTCCCCTCCCCACTTCCCAGTTCCAAATAGCTCACGTACACGACTTCCTTTTCAATTACCAACTTGTCTGCATTGCCATCTGTAAAAACGAACACATACCTTGTGCGGCCAGTTTCTGCTTTAGCAGTGGAACTAGCTGCAGCTGCTCTAGAAGAAAGCAATGATTGTCTTTGTTTTCCCAAAGTGTCCTTTTATTTTTCTGTCCAGCACCACCCTATCAGCCCAAGGTAATATATTGTCTCTGATGGGGCACTGTACTAAGGAGCCCTACTGGAGTACTGATTTCATTTTGTGCTGTATTCTGTTTGCCACACAGTATCACTTGCCACAGATAGAACTATTGGATAGTCTGCCGTTCTTGAGATCACCCCCTTGTTTACTTAACACCAGAACAGAAAGTTATGGCAACTGCATAGCTTAGAAATTATATATGTAACAGCATTTCCTGATGAAATCGGCTTTCTAAATGGGTCCTTACTGAATGGGAAGAGCTTACAAAAGCAAATAAGTAAATAAACAAAACAAAACCTGGACGTTTTCGAAAGTCTGTTTTACATTTCTGGAAATATAGTTTATCAATACATAATACTTTTAAACAACAAACAGTTACCTTACTGAAAAATTCATTCAGGCAATACAAAGAAGTGGAAAATTGAGAAATTATTTAAAAATATCATTTTAAAGAACATTCTCACTGGAACCCAGCCTAAAAGAAACAACTGTCTCCGTTTGAGTCACTAACGTTAGATGTACCAAACATGATTATTCACAAAAGTATAGTAATGAAATGTGAAGACTATTTGAAAAAACCCAGTAGAAAAAATAAAATATATGGCTAAAACAAAGATATTGAAACACAAGAATAGTAATTTATTTAGACTCCCACATGCCAGTGTAAAATTGAGAGATTATTTTCTTTCCCTAAACACTCATCAATAAGAGATACTTTACATATCATTTGCAGAATCGTAAATCTAAAACTGGAAGACAACTCCAAGGTCATAGTTCAACCTACTCATTTTATAGGTGACCAAATATGCTGTGAGCGTAAGTGACTTGCCAAAAGTTATATCACAGAAAGATTTTGAATCCAGGTCTTCTGACTCCAGAACTCCAGATCTTTTTTTTTTATCATGATGCATTGAATATGATTTTTTTTTTGTTTTGCCTCCATCTACCACTATCTTAATCATATCACTAAATAGCTTTACTGTCTGAATTTTCTTATGGTCAGAAAAGGGTCAGAAACAGTTCTAACTAACAAAGAGTTTAACGATTACTCCTCTCCATCAATGAAATTCTAATTTATTTTTAGGATACTTCCAATATCTAAGAAAGGAAATTCTAAATAGAATGAAGATTTGAATCATTCTGTTTCTTAGGATTAGAAAATACAAAATCTAAATGAAAATTCAACTGCACTTAATGATATATTAATTACCCTTATGCATTAAATAAAAAATCGGAGGAGTACTTGGGAATAACTTGTGGACAGTTGGTTTCATTCTCATTTTAATACTATTTTTTTTAAAGTAATGACTGAAACAAATGTCACCTCAGTTTGGGTACAGAATTATAGAGACGCCATTCTTTTCCCCATTCACTTGAAGATACTAAATAGTATCTAAATCAACAAAGCGCTACAAAACAAAGCACACTCACACCATAGCACTTGTCATGGTTTAGGTGTTTAATACATGGCATATATGAGCAAAGAAACTAGTTAATAAATATTATTTTATTAATGGAGCTTTGTGGAAATTAAAGTAATTTCTTTTTTAAAAAAAGAGAGAAACCTCTCATAAATTAAATAGTACAGGGTTAAACATCTTATGCTAGCCAGGCCTGCACTCAACTTTGTGAGTTCAAATTCAGCCTTAGACACTTACTAGCTGTGTGACCTTGGACAAGTCATTTAACCCAGTATGCCTCAGTTCTGTATTTGTCAAATGAGATGGGAAAATAAATGGCAAACCCTCTAGTATCTTTGCCAAGAAAAACCCCAAATGGGGTAAAGGAGAGTCAGATAAGACTGAAATGTCTCAACAACAACGACAATAACAAAAACATCTTCTGGAGATTTTCACAAATATGCAAAAAGTCAGGTTTTTATTTGTACTTTGCCTAGAAGGCATACATACTCACATATAAGATGTTCTAAAAGTCAGTACAGTTTTAAGCTCCTTAAGCTTAAATTTTCATTAACTTTGGGACACCCTGAAAATGCACACGCACACACACATGTCCCCATACAGATATGCATAAAGATGTATACATATGTACATGCACGTATACATACACATAAGTGTCCATGGCTAGATGTCTATTTACATGTGTTCATATGGATATAAATACAAGTTAGTGTATTGGTTTACACATGGACATATTCATAGCCATATAGTCCCACATGGAATATTGCACATTTACTTCTCTATCACAGCTATTTCCATATAAGCTGACAGCGTCTGTTCCATTTTCCAAAAGTTAATGCACCAGAGGCAGAGTGATTGGACAATTACCTTAACCCTTTAAATGTCCCTAGGCAGCTCTCTAAGACCATAACAATGTCTGATTTGCCTAGGTAGAAGGAATTTCCTCACAAGGGTGTTTCCTATACCCAGAAAATTTCAGGACTAGGAAAAAAGAAAGTTACAAAAGAAGTATTAAGTGTCAAGATATTTTAAACACCAATAGAAATCGCTGGCCCCTTTGTACCCGGGGTGGCAGGGTTCTAAGGGCATATAATTTTAGGGATGCAGCAAAAAATACAGAAATCATTACCTACCCCTCATTGGGCCCCAGTGGAAAAAAATCTGACTTAACTTCATTGTTTCCAAGGATTTAATGAATAGTGTAAATGAGGTAGAAATAAAGTTAAGAGCCAGCTTGACTTGTCACCTAGGGAAAACTTGTGTGGATGTAATGTAAACACTTACATATGCATGCTATTTCTATCTTTCTCATATGTACACACATACATATGAAGAAAGCATATATCTGATTTAACTCAGTGTCTGGAGGGATCTTGGAGGTTACCTAATCAATTAATTTACAGATGAAAACATTGGCTTCATATATCTTATTTTCCTCTCACCACTTTGCTACTAATACAAAAGAATATAGACTTTATTGTGTATTATATATGTATATAAATACATTATCTACATCTATTTCCATATCTATGTATCTGACTAGATATCTATCCATTTATCGTTCATCTATTTAGCTCCATATATAGCTATGTATAAATATCTTAAGACTATTCAAGTAAATCAAATGAAGAATTAGAACCCCAAAGGCATTTATTATCAGAATCTATAGATGATCTGTTGTTAACTGTACAAATAGACTGATTAATCACATTTGATGCTACTTGCCTCTGTCTTCAGCTCTGTACTTTAGAATAAATTAATCTAACAATCATGAGCATTTATTTAATGCCTACTATGTGCCAGGCACTGTGCTAAGTGTGGTGATACAAGAAAGTCAAAACAAAACAAAAACAACAACCACAAACCGATCTATGTTCTCAAAGAGCTGACAATCTAATGAATCTTTATAAATATAAGACTTGGATATCCATCTCCTTGGTTTATAAACATACATTTGAAGTTCACTTAATTTCAATTTGCACAGATTCTGAAACCATTACTCTAAAATGCTCAGAATAATTTCTGTTGGTGGGTACAAATTTATTGAGATTGGTGAAGAAAAAGTTTTTAATTATATTTTTAATTGAAAAAAATTCCCACACTTCACAAAAATGCATTTTATAGATATGTATTTATATGTCTATGTATATATATATTGTTATAGTCATAAAAGTTAGTTTTTTAAAACCTAGCACTTAATTTAAAATGTTTCCTTTTTGAAATAAAGTCATACCAGTCTTTAAATTGCAGAGTCCTATCAAATTAAGTGAATGATAGAATATAATTTAGCTCTAAGAGTTGTCAATGACGGAAAGAGACTAGGCTAAGTTTAGTACTGGGATTTAGGAGACCAGTAAGTTGCCTGGCAGGGAAAAATAAATAATTAATGTCTGATTACAAATCTCTTGTGAATATCACATATTCCCCAAGGATTAGAATGATTCAGAATAGACAGATTGTTAAACGACTAGATTTAACTCTGACTACTTTCTATTTTTCCATTGTTTACATCACTTAATCTTATTAAAAAAAAAACTTGGGGTGTGTGTGTGTGTGTGTGTGTGTGTGTGTGTGTGTATCTGTGTATTTGCATGTAAGTGTTCCTTTGGCAATGAAGTAGTACTAGTCATCCTCCTTTAAATTTGTCTCAAATGAAAATAGTAAATATTCTAAAGTAAATACAAGAGACTGATTAGTACCATACCATGGTGGAGAGAGTTCTGATTCAAATCATTTCATATATAAAAACAGAACAACACTTTTCACACTTCCTATACCCCATTAGCAAACCCAACCAACTTAAAGGGCTATTTATAGTCTACAGAAAAATAAATACAACATGTTGCTTACATAAAAGGTTAGCTAATTGGTCTATCTAACTCTATATTTGCCTGTATGGGGTTACAAATTGGAGAAAAGCCCAAATTATTTCACTTATATCATTAATTTGACCCTTTTCAGGATCTGATCCTTTTAATGGACCTATTTAATAAGATGACATATTGTACAGCTGTGCAGTTACTTCATGAACTTGACTGTTTTTTAACATGAGGCGTTGACTTTTTTAACCTCTCTCTGTCTCTACCTCTGTCTGTCTCTGTCTCCGTATGTGTATGTGTGTGTGTTAGGAAACTGGGGGGCAATGTTGTACTTTAAGGCAGAAATAGAAACACATTTTCTGTGTTTGACCTGACCACTGAAACTTCTGGGCAGCAATAAGTTACACGGAGGAGGTGTTTGATTATGTCTCAGCGATAATATTGTCAAACTTAGTAGGAGAGATGATTTGTAAAAATGGATATGAGCACCTTCTTTCAGACTGAAGTTTTTCCTATCACAAAGTCCTACAAGAAGGATACCTCAGCTCCAAAATAATTTGTTATGATATGATATGTCTTATTTGGAAATATATCCTAAACTTTGTCCGGGATTTAGTAAGTTACCAAAGCATAGAAAATCCCTGAAAATAAATCTTCTAGGTTTTATAAAAGATGGAAAGGCTTAGTAACATTTTGGGATAGTTCAATTAATTCTTAGGAGATCTCCAGATAATTTACACAGAGAAACATCAGCTAGATATAGAAACAAACAAGAATTTCCATATTCTTTCTAGGAAATAAAAACTGAAAACTTTATGTCCATACAGAAAGGCCATGAATACAATTCCCTGAAGTTAATGCAGTCAGCACTACCCCTCTTCCCACTTTAATTAACCATCAAGTTTGGTCTTGTACAGGAGGTTGTGTTTAAGTGCTATTTTCTTAACTTGGCTCAACAAAGCATCTTGACTTATAATTCAAGAACGTACTTCAGACGAGTAATAAATTAAAGAAAGCATTAAAAGCACATATGAAAGTCATCCTTTATTTCAATTACACATTTAATAAATTAATTAACTGTTTATCTTATTCCTGCTTTCACTAAGCCCCTTATTGTCCAAAATCCCAAGAGCCCTAATGTCTTTAAAGAAGGGGAAGAATGAGCAAAGGAGGGGTGGGAGAAGAGGGGAGAAGAGGAGTTCAGACAAATCAGACATGTATGTCTCTAGTGTCTCTTGTATAATTGCTACCTTTTTTCCTTTCAACTTTAAAAGAATGCTGCACCCATTTTGCTCAAGGGAACAATTGTTCAAAGTAAATATTGGCAGAATCTTTTCAAGCTGAGGAGAGTTTGGATTACTAAATGATTGCCACATTGTATAAAGAATACTTATTGAATATATATAATATGCCAAGTTCAGTATAGCACATCAAGAATATGTTGAAATTGTCATGACACCCACAGTCCATGGATGGAAGTGGCAATATTGATGTGCTTTTCATACACACGCGTTCACATATGTATACACTCCAATACTTGAAGACTCTTTGATGCCACTGATGTCAGTGCCACTTCCATTCGGGCAGATTTCAAATTCTCTGTGATTTAACAGAAGGTCTTCAAGAGTTGCTTTGGACAAAAAAAAAATCCATCAACCTGAAGCAAACTTGAACTTGACTTGGCAATGCTAGCTGTCAGATGAGAGACAAATATCAGTGGGTATTCCTAGCTTGGTGGGGCTTGTTAATGTTATTGCTCTGCTGGCATAGTCTTCAGCATGGGAATTAGTTCAATGACAAGATGAGGCATCAGAAAAGAGTGGGATATCTGCATGTGTATATACAGAGACTATTTATATGTGATATCTATATATCGATGTACGCAGTAATTTTAAAGACTGATTTTTACATGTTTTTGTTTTGGCATTTAGAATGAGCAGATAGTGTAGGAAAGTGTAACTTTAAGTCAGTAGTTATACTAGGACATCATTTATCAGATTTATTTGGCTAAAATACTTGTTTGCTACAAGAACAAAAGTACTAATTAAGAATACATAGAAAACCTGGTAGCAAGATTCTATGTGAAACTGGTGTGTGTGTGTGTGTGTGTGTGTGTTGTTTAGTAAACCTACATAGCTCACTTTTCTTTGACTACAGACTGTCATATGATTTGGATAGCATGTAGATATAACCTCTTTATAAAGCCATATTGGAGCACATGTTTAGAACTTGGCATTGGCCTGTACATCTGTTATCATTAGAAGGGTCATTTTGTAAAGTACCATGATAAAATGGAAAGAATACTTGGAAACCATTCAGAAAACCTACCTTCAAATCTTAGCTCATCATTTCTTTCAGCTTTAGGGTCTATAAAATATCAATTTCCCTAATTTCCTTGATGATCTCCCTCCCAGAGTTATGAAGAAAAACAAACGAGATGCTGCCTCTCTCTCTCTCTCTCTCTCTCTCTCTCTCTCTCTCTCTCTCTCTCTCTCTCTCTCTATATATATATATATATATATATATATATAT